>NC_137790.1:114341962-114684462 GCF_963383645.1 Muscardinus avellanarius
CTCAAAGAAGATACTCATTTATTCCTTTGTGATTAGTGCGCAGGGTTAACTGTGATAATATACATGAGAGCCCACTTATATAAACACATATAAAGGATTATTTCCTACCCTATAAGAGGTAGGGAGCCTTGGATTTGCTCAGAGACGACAGATAAATCTCACCTTGCATAATAATTTGCCTGAAGCACTACTGTTAGGAAAAGCTTAGAGAAAATTTTGGCCTGGGCCTTGGAAGAAGTTCACAGACCAAATATCTTACATGATCTCTAAATTCCCATTCAAATTTCAGGTCTGTGATCCTACCTTATCAAAAGCATACAGCTTGTGGCTTTACATACACCATTATCGTCAGTATTCAGTTTGCTCCAAGCCTTTAAAGTCCCAATTCTCCCTTCCTACTACTGTTCCTGATTTACCACAGATTAACCTCTTAAACTGAGATGCCCTTTCTACCAGCTTCTCTAAAAGGATCAAGACTCCTCCTCCTCTGGTACTCTAAGGAGAACTGGTATTGGTATGGGATCCATGTCAAATGGTTCCCACGTTAGAAAGTGGGCTGGTTAAAGTTCTTGGGTCCGCCCTATCTCTCTCTATACTCCTTTTTAGATTCCTCTATTGGTGGCAATGGAAGCTGCGAGTCCTCTTTGAAATGCTTCTCCCCACATGTGATAAGGCTCGCTCTTGCTTGCTAGGTCCCCTGCCCTCCCTGTGAAGGCCTACGCTAGAAAGTAATGCTAATGTACTATCTTTCCAGCATGAAATTTGTTTTTCTCATACCATAGGGATGGTAGGAATACAAGGATAAAAATTCAAGAATTTTGGATCTAGTGAAAGGGGCTCAAAGAGCCTTCTTTTAGTCTAAGTCGTGGAGCAGAAGGCTTAAAAACACCCACTCACAAATGGTGGAGGTCAGTCCTTTAATTAAGTCTTTTACAAAGGGCTTTGAGGCCAAAGTCCAGCAACAATGAGGAGTGTGTGCATTTGGTAAGAACATCTGTCTAGGCAGAAACTCTGGCAGTACTAGATGGCTATGGCTGATGTTTGGGGTCTTGCCTGGCCACCCCTCAAACTCTTCATCAGAGACACATAACAAATAACTTCACTCCACAGTGACATTTCCTCATATTAAGACTACACTCAACAACATTAATCTTTAGTCAGATCTCTTACTTAGAGTCTCCCAAACCTAATACATGCAAAAGATGAGGCTATCGATAACAGAATGGTACAACCGGAGTAGGAAAACACCAATAAAATTTCTAGTTATGCATGAAGTTATGCTTGTCTCTGACATTCAAACCATCACACATAAAGACTATTTTTTTCCCTTCACTGTAGGTGATAGGATGCTAACCTCTTCTTTTAGGTCATGTTCTTTAAACTTCAAACAGGCCATTAAAAAAAAAACACACAGCATAATGTTGAAGGAATCTCTGTTCAATAAATATGTTTGATTCCCAAAAATAAATGGTTTATCATGGTGCACATCATCTCGGTTGCCTGATATAGCCTACAAACTCAGTGCCACATTTAAAACTAATGGTTTCAATCTCTTTGGGGGAAAAAAAAAAACACCCAGAAGCCAGGCATGGTGACACACACTTGTAATCCCAGTACTTGGGAGACTGAGACAGGAGGATCACAGGTTTGTGGCCAGCCTTAGCTACTTAGAGAGACCCTCTGCAACTTAGTGAGACTGTATTTCAAAATATAGAATAAGATTAGGGCTGGGGGTATAGCTCAGAGGTAGAATGCCCTTCGGCTCAATCCCATGTACTGCAAAAAAACAAAAAAACAAAACAAAAAAAAACCTAAAAGCAACCCTTCATAAGAGCTCATTTAGCACATGCAATTATTAAGAAACCTTGTGAGCACGTGCACACAAAAGTATATTAATAAGATTTAGGAAATGAGTCTTAAGAAAAGAATATCCATGGAATTAAACCAAAGATTAAGCTTCAAGTTTTGAATATATTTCAAGATTTAAAAAACCATAATGATAAGCATTATTGTTCTTCCTACATATTCAACATTTCAACAGAACAGCCAAGATCTTTTTTCATTTGCAACTTAAAGGGACAAATAGTTTCTATTCCTGAGAAGATTTGACCCAACATGACAAGACCTACCATGAAAACAACAACCCTGCAGCAGCTATGCCTTCCTTCCTCCCGGAATTAAGGGGGTACCAACAACTACGTCAGATAATCACCTCATCTATAGGAATCACCTTCACAATTTTAGGGGCCCACACTTACTCCTATAAGAGCCCAAGACCTATTCAACCCACCCACAAGGACAGAATTTAAAGCTCCTTGGGAAAGAAAAAACGAATTCACAAGTTGCTATAAACATAGTTCTTAAGTTGCTTAAACACAGTTCCATTGTTGACTTCTAAAACTCTTCTTTCCTTTCACTTCCACAAAAACTACAGCCCTGACTTTCCTCTTAACTCTTTGATCTATTCTTCTTAGTCTGTTTTTTTTAAACAGCCTTTCTGTCCAACTTCTCCATAAATGGTTCTCTCTTCAGCCCTGTTTTCACTCTGAACTCCCTCCACAGGAGAGGGCTCATTTATTCTCATGCCCCAGTGTGCTATGGCTGAAAAGCAGCTTCCTCGTGTGTACAAAGCCTCTTCCTTGTATGGGCTGCCCTGAGGGCCCATGGAGATGGCCCTTTTCAGTGGATATTCAGGTCTCTGATCTCACACTATTCCCAATTTAGGCTCCAGACAGGTGCCTTGAGGAAGCACCATGGCATAGTAACACATTGGCCACATCATCACATATAACTGCACCAAGCTGCGAAGCAAGTAGCATGTGACTGAAGCCCTACACGAGATCAAGTTCACGTATCTAAGCTGCCACATGATCCATATCTCAAAGAAGTGGGGCTTTACCAAAATTACTACAAATGAATTTGAACTCAAGGAGAGAGAAGCATTCCATCCCAGATAACTGTGGGGTCAAATAGATCCCTAAATGTGGTGTGCCCGAGTTGTGAGGGCATCCACGGTGCTGCCCCTTCCTTAATCATACCCACCAATAAATCCTACTTTTTGTCTAAAAACAATTGCCATCGGGTTGATGTACCCAGATTCCTATTCTGAACACAGGCAACTCCTAGTCTCCAGACAACAGTTTCCAGTGGGTCTAAGTGGACATTTGTATTAGACCAATGTTTTAACATATGTTTGCAATGTCAATGATACCAACCCCTAGCAGATGCTAAATCAAAATATTCATATATTTTTTTAAAGATGCAAGCCAGGTTTAGTGGTGCCCACTTGTAATCCCAGTACTTGAGAAGCTAAGACAAGAAGATCAAAAGTTTGCAGCCAGCCTCAACAACTTATGAGGCTCTCTACAACTTAGTGAGGTTCTGTTTCAAAATAAAGAATAAATTAGGGCTGGGGGTATCGCTCAGAGGTAGACTACTTCTGGGTTCAACCCCCAGTACCGCCAAAAAAAAAAAAAACCCACATAAATTTGTCCCTGCATCTTTTTGTTTGTTCACTTAAAGGTAGATTTTCAGACAAGTAATGAGAAATTTTTTTTCTGCAAAGGGAGAGGTAGCCAAATAAGTTTGGAAATTTATGAAAGTCTAATACCTCAACTCTATGAATCTAAAACTGAAGATTTTACTCTTAGATGACCAGATCTTCCTTTTCTATTGCCTCTTAGTTAATGGTCATCTTCTTCTACCAATTATTCCACACAAAAATAAAGAAGAATTTCTCCTGATTACTTGTCACATCTATTATCAGCATTTACAATGTCTCACATCTGTGGTCTCCCTCTCATTCCCATGCCATGGTCTTCAGGGAACTCCTCTTCCTCATACAACCCCCCTCATCCCTTCTATACCTTTGCCAAGAGCCTCTATATACCATTCTCTTAGTCTATTTATCTCTCCTTTTAAAAAATCATTATAAATTATGTAGACAATGTAAGGTTCTTAGCAAAGCTCTTAAGTCTTTGACAACCCAGCCCTGCTCTTACTTACCAGCCTAGTCTTCTACACTGTTCTCTGAGCACATTTTTCTCTTGTTATTGCTTGTTGTACCTGTTGGCATTCACCAAGGTTCTCTTGTTAACGATTATTCTTCCTACCTTTCTGTTTGAATTTTTACTAATTTACTCTTTGTTCATGTCATTCCCTAGGACCAAAATGAATTCTCTTCTTTTTAACCATAATCTATTCAACATTCAAGGTTCAGCTCAGACACTAGCTCCTCTGAGCAAATTCTTTACTCTTACACTATGGCCTGTGTCCCTAAGTGAAGAAGTAGGGCACTCAGGCCCTCATTATGGTTACTTGCTTATGTATTAACGCCTTCCTTGGGGGTGAACTGCTTCAGAGCAAAGACTGTCTAGATTATCACCATATGCCTGAACTGTTTATATCTGGCATTCACATTAAGTAGATAGACCTCCATAAATATTTGGTGAATAAATTTCAGCAATTCCCTTTACTTCTGTGTTCTGATATCTGTTTCTAAATATAAGATAGGTTTTAAAAATAAAATCGTGATAAACAAATTATATATAGTCCCAGCTCCTCTCAAGCAGACTTTTTTCTTCAAATTTATGAGTACTTCAGAAACAGGGCTCAAGGAAATGGAAAACTATCCAACCAAACTTATTCATTTGTATAAACAACACTATATTTATTTCATATTGTTCCATATGCAAGAAGGATCTGTGTTCCTTCTCTATAGGTCACTTTAAAGTCAAACATCCAATCCACACTAAAAACAACTCTTATACCATGACTTAGATCCTAAGTAGAATGCAATATAAACTTAATCTCCTAAGTAGAATGCAATATAAACCTAATCTCTTGCTTTAAAAAGAAAACCTACAGCCATATTTTTTGAAGAACGGATGGTAACTGTTATAATATCATTCAAATAGAAAGACTAGCAAAAACTCCAAAATTTTAACAGTTGTTATATTTCTGCTTCTATGACAGAATACCTGACATAAATAATATAACACAGGAAAGGTTTAGTTGGCTCAAGGTTTCAAAAATTTCAGCCAAAGGTCAGTTGGTTTTGTTGTAGCCCGTGGTGAAGCTAATTCATAGCAGCTGGGGAAAGAAAAGAGAGGAAGGAAGGGGCTGGGGACCCAATATTCCCCTTAAAGGGATGCCCTCAACTCTGCAACTTCCTTCCATCAAGCCCTGCCTGCTAAGCAGTTCAGCCTTTGGGGGGCATTTACAAGCCAAAAAGTACCAATAGTGAACACGTTCAAATACGTTCATGTTCACACAGAAACAACATAAAGGAATTTAAAAGGCCTCCTTCTATGCTGACTATTATTATTTGGCCCTCCAGAATCATTCTCTACCTTTCTCCCCTCTGCTGGTCTGGGCTGTGTGCCGAGAGGTGCCTGCACTGCCTGTTTGATGTTCTTGGCTTGTTGGTTCTTCATGGGGACTGGCCAATGGGACACAAGAGATCAGAGAGGAAGAGGACAGCAAAGTTGGTACACGTATCTCCTTGGATTCCTCTCTGCCAGGCCACAGGGGCTGCTGCGGCTGAGCAGACAGTCTCCTACCTCAGTTCTTATTGGTGTCTAACTAGCCTTCCTCTCTCTTCTCCATGACCAGCCAGCCCAAAGACACTCCCGCTGTGCTAGCCTGGGTGTGTCACCGTCCACTTCCATCTTCCTTAACTCTGCCACACCTTTGTAAATAGTCATTCATTATGCATAGAGACAAAGATTGAAAAAGTATTTAACCAGATAGTTTATGATAAGGAAAATGCTGGATCTCAGCAATTAAGTGTAATAGACTCTTATACCCAAGATGGAAAACACCATATTGTCATTTAAGAGACATGAAGTACTTAACAAAATTATAACCTTGAGAGAAAAGAAAAATGTATGCAGATAAGTTTTCATTAAATGTTGCGTTAAAATTTTGAACATAGACTGTTTAATTATTATTAATTTCTATGTGATTTCCTTGACTACTTTTAAAAGCTTAAGCAAGCCTTAAGTAGCTTCAATAAACAGAAGTTAAATCAGTGAAGGTAAGTAGACTGAAATTAACATTGATAAAGTTTTTTAAACTTTCATTGTAAACTATTTATTTATTTATTTATTCATTTATTTATTTATTTATTTATTGTGGTACTGGAGATTAAATCCAGGGGCATTCTTCCTCCAAACTACACCCCTAGTCCTATTTTATTACCATTGTTATTTAGAAAGAGTTTAAAACATATGTTCCTAAAACACATGCAGGGGTAGGTAGGCTTGGAGCCCCTAAAATGGTTCCAAATAATCCCTGGTTCCTGGTATTTACACCCTGTGTGATCCGCCTCCTTAAACTGGGCAGGAACAAGTGACTTGCTTCTAACTCTAGGCCATGACAGAAGCGCTGACTACAGAATTATAAAACGACTGTGATATCCACCTTGGATACTCAGTCTTTCTCTCTTGCCTACTCTGAAGGTTTTGAAGCCAGCTGCCTCTCTGTAAGCTGCCCTATGGGGGTTCATTTGGCAAAGAACTAAAGGAGTCCTCCTTCCAATAGACAGCGAGGAGTTAAGGGTTTCAGGCCAACAGGCCACAAGGAATTGAACTGTGCCAACAATCACAGAAGCAAGCTCAGAAGCATGGCCCCCTCCAGATAATTTTCAGTTGAGCCAATGACCTAACTGTAACCTCATGAGAAATAGTAAGCTAAGAGAACCCAAGTCAGTTGTGCCTGAATTCCTAATCCACCAAAACACTGAAATAATAAGTGTTTGTTGTTTTAAGCTGTTAATATTAGGGAGGCAGAGGGGAGTAGCTCAGGTTTGAGGAAGGCCTCAGCAAGCAGTGAGACTTATCAACCTAGCAAGACCCTGTTTCAAAATAAAAATAGGGCTAGACGTATAGCTCAGATGTAAATGTTTCTGTGTTCAATTCCCAATACTATACACAAAAAATTATGATAGTTTGTTTTGCAGCAATAGACAACCAATATACATACTGATCTAGACATCTCCTCCTGTTTTTCTAGAAAACGCATATTCCTATAGAAATACATCTGCAGAAACAGAAGAGTACCAAGGAAGTACCCCCACCCCCGTACCCAGGAGCATTCTACCTTTGAGATACATCCCAGCCCTTTTTTACTTTTTGTTTTGAAACAAGGTCTTGCTAAGTGGCTGAGGCTCCTGCTAAGTTGTTGATACTGGCTTTGAACCCAAGATCCTTCTAACCCAGTTTCCCAAGTACTGGAATTACCCCCACTAGATATAAAATTTTAAAACATCAGAATATATGGTTTTTCTTCAAATAGAAATGAGAGGCTAAAATTGATTACTAAAAGAAGATTAGGGCAAAGTTTTAAAAGTTTAAATGAAAAATTAAAATATAAAGCATTCAAGTCAAAAAAGAAAGTTGTTTGGAGAATCAGAGGAAATGACTTTTTACAAGGTTTTAAAAATGTTTTCTCTAAGTTCTATTTATTAATAAATACTAGAATTTTAAAAACTGAAAGGTGTGTTGGACTAAGAAAGGGAAAACCTTCTGAAAGATAACATAAAAGGCTAGGTAGGTTTCAATGACTTACTTTTAAGACAAAAAAAAACTTGTGCAAGTCTCCTGACAATCGCTTGTTATAACTATTTAAAACAGAGGACCTACAATGAATACAAAATATAAATGATTTTGAGTATGACTAAGACAGTCCTAGAAGTTACTAATTTGCAAACTTGAGAGGTGTGTGTGGCAACTGAGACAACTGAGGAACAGAAGGTTCTCAGCTGGAGTCTCAGGCTCCCTCCAAGATAGCACAGGGCACTCAAATCATGCAAAATGTTTTCTCCTCCCATTCCTTCTCACCTCTCCCCGCCCTGCCTGTCCACTCCCATGATATGGAAATGAGCTGCTTCAGTTAAACATGGAGGAAAAGACCTAGTTATAGTCCTACCCCGAGGTCTAGGCAATAGTCTTAGTAACAATCATAGTTTTGCTTCTGCATTGGGATTATAATACTCACATACCATGAATAACAAGGGGGATAGAAACAGCATTGCTCTAAATGTCAAGAGAACTGGACTCTAGGTAACCTCTACACTATACTAGTTGTGTGAACATGAACACATTCTGTAACTTTTCTATGTATTCAAAAAGATTAGAAGAAAATATATAAAAATTTTCATTGTAGAGCCGGGTATGGTGGCACATGCTTATAATCCTGGCATTTGGGAGGCTAAGACAGGAGGATCACGGTTCGCAGACAGCCTCAGCTACTTAGTGAGGCCCATTGTAACTCAGTTAGACCCTGTTTCAAAATAAAGAATAATAATAATCATAAAAAAAAACAGGGCTGGGGCTGTAGCTCCAAGGTAGAATGCCCCTGGGTTCTATCCCCAATACTGCCCCCCCAAAAAAAGTTAAATAAAAATTAAATAAATAAATAATTGTAACTGTTTGGGGGCAAAGGGATAATAATTTCTTTTGACTGACTGCTTTATAAGTATTTCTTCAGTTTCAAATTTTGAGTTCTTAAATTTTCTAATATGAATGTGTATTACTGTTACACTATTTAAATTTGGAAACAGGGTCTCTTAACCCAGTGCGGATGGCTTCGAACCTGCGTGATCCTCCTGTCTCCGCCTCCCAAGTGCAGGGGATTACAAGCGTGCGCCCGGCCTTATTCCTATTTTTTTAGTGTCTTATGAAGTTGCCCAGGCTAGCCTCAACCTTACAATCCTCCTGCATCAGCCTCCCAAATTGCTGGGATTATAGCTTATGCACTACCACACCTAATTCAAATATTCTTTTAAAATTACTTAACAGGGCCCCTGGCGGGACCGCACGTAGCACGCCAGACCCCTGGAGAAACCGGGCCCAGTACCCAGGATCCAGGGCAGGGGTCGCACAGGGCACGCCAGCCGGGGCCCAGGTCACGGGATTCTGGGCCTCGGGCCGGACCGCGTGTTGCACGCCAGACCCCTGGAAAAGCCGGGCACAGTAAGACACTGGGTCCCGGGCAGGGGTCACGCGGGGCACGCCAGCCGGGGCCCGGGTCGCGGGACTCTGGGCCCCGGGCTGGAGAAACCGGGCCCAGTAAGACCCTGGGTCCCAGGTAGGGGTCGGGCAGGGCACGCCGGACCCCCGGAACAGCCGGGGCCCGGGTCACAGGACTCTGGGCCTCAGGCGGAGTAGTGCGGAGCACGCTGGACCCATGGGGAAACTGACTGGGTCACAGTGCTACTGAGTGCCTGATCCCACTACCTCTTCAAACCACATATACTATCTTATCTTATTTTTTAAAAAAAAAGGAAAAGAAAAAGAAAAAGGAAAAGGAAAAATATCGGAGAGGGGTTACGAAGGCCGTGGTGGATGCCAGGACACTGGAGATGCAGACAAAACTTATCCAAATGCACTGGAACTTATGGAAAAATTCCCCGTGAAGGAGAACTGCTGTTTCTCTATATTATTAAGAATCTTGGACATCACCTATAAGGAGAGAGTTTAGTGGAGACCAAGGAGAAAGGTGGTGTTGAAAATGGTCTCTGCAATGGTGGTGGAGACTTGTATTCAGGAGAAGCAGAAATCGGATCCTACCAACCTTATTTTTTTGGAGAAATTACACCAAATGTCGAATGCTAACGTCACGCATGGTTAGGAACACTGGACAACATTCAGAGTGGAAAAAGAGCTTGGGAAGAATTTGAAATGGTGGAGGCAGTGTCAATGGCAGCGGCCAGCACTCAAGGGAGGCAGAGATCTGATGCATTACACCTGGAACCTTTGAAATAATAACCCCAGAGGCAGAATGCTACCACCACGCACCCTCGAGAACGTGGGACAATTGGTTAGGTGAACAGGGTGCTCGGATTGGAGCCTGCCGAGGGGTGAGGCCGGCGACGAACACAGCAAAGCTGGGATTGGAGCCTTCCATGAGGCAAGGCCGCTACTGAGGCCTCCGAGGCCAGGATCGGACCCTGCCGAGGGGTTAGACCGGTGCTGGGCCCAGCAAGGCCGGCATCGGAGCCTGCTGTGAGGCAAGGCTGGTGCTGGGGCCTCCAAGGCCAAGATCGGAGCCTGCCGAGGGGTTAGGCTGGTGCCGGGGCCAGCGGCCAGCATTGGGGCCTTCCGTGAGACAAGGCCGCTACTGAGGCCTCCAAGGCCGGGATCAGAGCCTGCCAAGGGGTTAGGCCTGTGCTGGGGCCAGCGAGGCCAGCATTGGAGCCTGCCGCAAGGCAAGGCCGGTGCTGGGGCCGCCGAGGCCAGGATAAGAGCCTGCTGAGGGGTTAGGCTGGTGCCAGGGCCAATGGCTGGCAACGGAGCCTGCCGTGAGGCAAGGCTGCTACTGGGGCCTCTGAGGCTGGGATCGGAGCCTGCCAAGGGGTTAGGCCGATGCTGGGGCCAGTGGCCAGCATTGGAGCCTGCCGTGAGGCAAGGCCGGTGCTGGGGCCTCCGAGGCAGGAATTGGAGCCTGCCAAGGGGTTAGGCCAGTGCCAGGGCCAGCGTGGCCGGGATCGGAGCTCATTGTGAGGCAAGGCCAGTGCTGGGGCCTCCGAAGCCGAGATCGGAGCCTGCCGAGGGGTTAGGCCAGTGCCGGGGCCAGTGGCCGGCATCGGAGCCTTCCGTGAGGCAAGGCCGCTACTGAGGCCTCCGAGGCCTGAATTGGAGCCTGCCGAGGGGTTAGGCTGATGCCGGGGCCATCGGCTAGCATCGGAGCCTGCCATGAGACAAGGCCGGTGCTGGGGCCTCCGAGGCTGGGATCGGAGCCAGCTGAGGGGTTAGGCCGGTGTCGGGACCAGCGAGGCCAGCATTGGAGCCTGCCGTGAGGCAAGGCCAGTGCTGGGGCCTCCGAGGCCAGGATAAGAGCCTGCCGAGGGGTTAGGCTGGTGCCGGGGCCAATGGCTGGCATCGGAGCCTGCCATGAGGCAAGGCCGCTACTGGGGCCTCCAAGGCTGGGATCGGAGCCTGCCAAGGGGTTAGGCCGATGCTGGGGCCAGCGGCCAGCATTGGAGCCTGCCGTGAGGCAAGGCCGGTGCTGGGGCCTCCGAGGCTGGGATCAGAGCCTGCAGAGGGGTTAGGTCGGTGCCGGGGCCAGCAAGGCCAGGATCAGAGCTCACCGTGAGGCAAGGCTGGTGCTGGGGCCTCCGAGGCCGGGATTAGAGCCTGCCGAGGGGTTAGGCCGATGCTAGGGCCAACGGCCGGCATCGGAGCCTGACAGGAGGCAAGGCCGCTACTGGGGCCTCCAAGGCTGGGATCGGAGCCTGCCGAGGGGTTAGGCCAGTGCTGGGGCCAATGGCCGGCATTGGAGCCTGCTGTGAGGCAAGGCCACTACTGGGGCCTCCGAGGCCGGGATCGGAGCCAGCTGAGGGGATAGGATGGTATCAGGGCCAGCGAGACCAGAATCGGGGCCTCCCATGAGGCAAGGCCGCTGCTTGAGCCAGCGAGGTCTGGATCAGTCCACCAAGTAGCCAGGCCACTACTAGGGTCATCAAGAGTGGGATCGGTACTTGCAACGTGGCATGCACAGAGAAATATCGCAGAAAATAAATATCAGATGCTTCCCCTAATCAGCAAAAACTAGGAGGAAAGGGGCAACTGGAAGAGGTCGAGCTATAGAAAGGGCCTTATAGTGAAGCAACTAAGGTGACCAATCAGAGGGTATGGAATAGGGGAGGATGGAGCCTCTTTAAAACGCAGGAAGTACATAAACAAATGTATCAAAGTTAATCACCAAACAAGCATGGGATCAAGGGAGGGGGAGGGAATGGGATGGGGGCTGGATGAGGGCTAATTGGATGATGTGTGCTTGTATATCCTCTCAAGTCTTGTACTCCAATGTGATATATGATTACAATGCACCAATTAAAAATAAATAAATAAAACAGTACCAAAAAGTTAAAAATAAATAAATAAATAAATAAATAAATAAATAAAATTACTTAACAGCTTTATGATATTTTATTATATGGATGAGTCATAATTTAACAGTAGTATCACAAAACTACAGGGGAGTAGCACTTTAGCCTCATTCTATATAAGAAAAATCATTTTCCAGGCAGAGTGGCACATGCCTGTAATCTCAGTACTTGGAAGGCTGAGACAGAGGACTGTAGATTCAAGACCTGTCTCAGCAACTTGGTGAGACCCTTAGGAACCTAGAGAGACCCTGCTTCAAAAGAGAAATTAAGAAAAAGTTTGAGGGTATAGCATGGAGATAGAATGCATCTGGGTTTAATCCCTAGGACCCCTGAATTTTTTTTTTTTTTTACACGCACGCATTGCTTCTGAAGAGAGTTTTAGCAACACCTTTGAAAACCACAGCTGCTTGACCCACTGAAATCATAATAGAGGTTCATTCCGCCACTGACATCAGTCAATACTTATGCAAGGTACGATCATCCAAGAGAATTTTTCTCTCTCTTTCAAATCAAGTCAAAGGTCGAAACAAAGCCCTGCCGATTAAAAAATAATGGATGGCCGGGCGGTGGCGCAGGCTTGTAATCCCAGAGCTTGGGAGGCGGAGACAGGAGGATAGCACAGGTTCCAAGCCAGCCGTGCTGGCTTAAGAGACCCTGTTTCCAAATAAGAAAAGTATAAAAGTAGGTCTGGGAGTGTAGCTCGGAGGTAGAAGGGTTTCCAGGAACCCCAGTACCACACACACACACACACACACACACACACACACACACACACAAAGGATAAATAAATGGCTAGATAAATACAATTTATAATGATATATATAGACATATACCAACACATCCCTTATTTATAATTCCTAGCACATAATAATTGCTTTTATTTTTATTTTTTATACTTGTATTGGTGCATTATGGTCTCACATCATAATGTAGTTCATAGTAATGGTGACATACATGCACTGCACTTGGTGAGCTTTCCACAGGCTCCCTCCCCACCACCCCTTCCCCATACAGGGTATTGAGACTGACACTGGTGTTCTCACATGTGCACATGATGTCAGTAATAGTGATTCCTTCATTGATCCTCCCTCTCTCTCCTACCCTTCTTCTACGTCACCTGAGGTTTCCCCTCTATTATCTGAAGTCCCAACAGTATCCTGATTACTCCCTACCTCCCACTATGAGAGAAAACATAGGACCCTGCAGCTTCTGTGACCAGCTAACTCACATAACATCACGTCCATCCATCTTCCTGCAAACGACTTGATTTTGTTCTTTATTGCTAAGTAGAAGTCCACTGTGTGTATATCCGGAAATTTTGTAATTCATTCATCTATTGATGGATACTATGTAGGTGTGATAATTTGTCTATTGTGAATTATGCTGCTATAAACTTAAATATGCACATATTACATAATATTCTGATTTCAGTCCCTTTGGAAAAATACTCAAAAGTGCTACAGCTGGATCACATATTGGATTCATTCCCAGTTTTCTGAAGAATCTCCTTAATACCTGTACTAATTTACAACACTAATAAACAATGTATTTCT
Organism: Muscardinus avellanarius; assembly: GCF_963383645.1. NCBI lineage: Eukaryota > Metazoa > Chordata > Mammalia > Rodentia > Gliridae > Muscardinus > Muscardinus avellanarius. The sequence continues at coordinate 114,355,409 of NC_137790.1, forward strand.
ATTTCCCCACATCCTCTCCAAGATTTAATATTGTTTAACTTCTTGATGATTGCCATTCTGAATTGGATTAGAAGGAATCTTGATCTAGTTTTGATTTTCATCTCCCTGATTACTAATGATGTTGAATACTTTTTCATGTATTTATTGGCGATTTGTATTTCATTTGTGAATTGTCTACTTGGTTCAATTGCCCATTTCTTGATTGGGTTTTTTCTTTTTAGCATTAGGACTTCTAAGTATTTTGTATATAATAATTTCTCTTTGACTTCATGTCTCTCTCATGACAATAAAAACTCCTACAAAGCAAGTTACATATCTTATCCAAATATATCCCTCCCCTTCCTTGCATACTCACGCACACGCACATACACACACATACACACAACCTAGTAAAACCTGATATATGACAGACCATTAGTAAATGTTCACTGAAAAAAATGTAATAATAGTAAATAATAATATAGTAATAGAAAATGCCGTATTTCAAACAAATGTTATTCATTAAATCCTACTATGGTTTTATGGGTCAACTTGTTTAGGCTATGGTAATCAGTCATTCGGTCAAACAGCAGTCTAGAAGTTGTAAAGGTATTTTGTAGATGCAATCAATATCACAACACAATGACATCTAGTAAAAGATAATACTCTCTATAACAGGGGTAGTCCTAGTCTAATCTATTGAAGATGTTAAAACAAAACAAAACATCAACCTAACAAAGTATTATTTTCCATGTTTTTTACAGATATGTAAGTAAAGATTATGGAGGTTAATTAATTTGTCTAATATCCCATAGGTGCTCAATCTAAACTTGTGTGCCTGCTAGACTCCATTCCCTTTTTCTCATGCTTTCATTCTTTTTTGAGATGAGACATGAGCCTCATTACTTAATTAATGAGCTTTAATTTTTAAACTTTGCAGACTCTGGGATGCGGTGCTAGTCTAGCTACATATATAAACCTTTTAATAGGTTCAGGGGGAAAAGGTCATCCAAAGCAAACCAAGCAAAAGCAGTGCAAGGTGATCCACACAGGTGTATTAAAGTCTTCTGTGCCTGATGGCTGAATCTAAAAATGTTGGAAGAAAAACTAAATACATAGAAAAGTAAATCAATAAGCAAGACTGTTTATGATTAAAAAAAAAAAAACTTGTCTCCTTCCAATATTTCAGGACATGCTGATTCCACATTCAAAAGATCACAAAATGCGCACATACCAAAAAAAAAAACCTCCCTCAGTTTTATATGATAGAACTGTATGAGTGGGAACTGACCCCAGAAATCCAGTCATTGAAGAATGTTGGTCTTATTTTGCCAATAATAATTAAAAAATGGATCAACTTCTGCTAAAACAGATTGATGCTAAATTGCCTGCCACTCAAAATAAGCACATAAAAGATTTTTTCCCCGCCGGGCGTGGTGGTGCACGCTTGTAATCCCCGCGCTTGGGAGGCGGAGACAGGAGGATCGCAGGTTCGAAGTCAGCTGGGCTGGCTTAGGAGACTCTGTTTCAAAAAAAAATAAAATAGGTCTGGGAGTGTAGCCCGGAGGTAGAAGGGCTTCCAGGAACCCCAGTACCACCAAAAAAAGAAGAAAAAAAAAAGATTTTTTCCCACTGTATAAGGTAAAGTGGATAGTTTTTCCCAAGAGATTTTTAATAATTATTCTGATCAGCCCAGGTTCTTCTTTATTTTGAAATAGGGTCTTACTGAGTTGTGAAGGGCCTCACTAAGTAGCTGAGGCTGTCCGCGAACGCTGATCCTCCTGTCTCAGCCTCCCAGATGCTAAGACTACAACCATGAGCCATCATGCCCGGCTAATAAAAGACATTTCAACTATGCATAGACATCAACAGATACATACTGAAAAGCTTTAACACACAAGGCACATTCAAGCCTGGTAGATAAGATGACCTTTAGGTGGAGACTTGGAGGAAATGAGGGAGGAAGCCAGTTTGAAATGTGGAGAAGAGCAGTTAGGAGAAACAAACGGTACATGCAAACACCTTGAAATAACACTCACCGGTAAAGAGAAACAGGGAGGCCAACGGGGCTAAAGAAAAGTGGGTGAACTCTAGGATTTCAGGGGAAGCTGGATGACAAGCTCTCACGTGCCCAAGACAAGCTGAGAAGCCAGCAAGGAGGAAGGTAAGAAGTGTTCTAATTCTGGATCTGTTTTAGAAGGTAGAACCTACCAGATTTTCCAATGAATTTGATAACACCAATGAATCAAATTTCCAATGGGTTTGATTTTATTTTGCCTGACAAACTGGGTGACTCTGAAGCAAAATTTTGGCTTGAGAAATCTGAACGTCAGAGTTTACACTTAATAGGATGAATGAAACTTAGAAAAGTTCAGGTTTTGGTGGGGACACGAGGATTGTGAAGTCTGAGATGTCAAGTATGATTGATACACACACACACACACACACACACACACACACACACATGTTTTCATAGGCATCTGAGCAAAAATGAAAACTTTGGATTTATATAGATGACATTTTATGACATGACCTAGATGAGACCACTTGAGGGATGAGAGTAGTCAGAAGAAAAGAAAGTTGAAAAATGATTCCGGGATACCCCAGCCTAAAGAAACTGGGGGGATAAATAAAAGAAATAGTGCCCAATGAGCTAGAAGAACCAAAAGAAGAATTTTTTGCAGCACTGGAGATTGAACCCAGGGGCCTTCCACCTCTGAGCTACATCCCTACCCCTGTTTTTTATTCTTTATTTTAAAACAGGATCTCACTAAGTTGTGGAGGTCTTCAGTAAGCGGCTGAAGCTGGCCATGAACCTGCAATTCTCCTGTCTCAGCCTCCCAAGTACTAGGATTGCTAGCATGTGTCACCGCATGTACTGCCCTCACATAATTTAATTTTTTTCCAGTACTGGGTGAACAAAGTCAAGGGTCACATGGTATATGCCATCTTTGATGAAGGCCTGTACCATCCTCCTACGTCCTTGGGGACTTTTAGCCCCTTTTTTTTTTTAATCCCTGTCTACTAGAAGTTATTTATTATGTAAAGTTCTTTAAAATATGAAGGCCCTGGGCTACACTCTTTTGTGTACTTGTTAATCACTTTTGGTAAGGGGAACTCTGCATTGTAAGAGCTGCCTCCCCTCCCTGAGTTGCCTGGGCAGCACCAGGCCCTGACTACTTCAGTACTGGGGATAGAACCCAGGGGCATTTGTACACCTGAGCTACACCCCCAGCCCTAGTTTTTAGTCTTTATTTTTGAAACAGGGTCTCACTGAATTTGGAAGGGCCTAAGTAGTTGAGGCTGTCCATGAACCTCAATCCTCCGGTCTCAGCCTCCCAAATGATGGGATAACAAGTACATATCACCACACCCCATTTTAAGAAAATATTTTTAAAGAGGCAATACATACAGGTAAAATGTACCTAAATGAATAGTGATGTAGAAATAAAGTTTCCGATTACTAGTTAAAACTTTCAAAGTATTGAAGAAAGAAAAAGCGAGGTTAATTAAAGCATGCTAAATGTATTTTCTTATTCATTCAGAAATTACGGGTGCTTTCACTGTACTTAAGAGAACTGGTTCCTCCACCTGAGGTATTTTCTCTCATTCTCTGTGTGTTGAACTAATTCATTAAATGCTTCCATGTTGGCAAAGCCATTCTGTATCTTCCATTTGGCCTTCATCTTCCCCTATCTCTGTATTTCCCCAGTACTTTCTAAAAATAACTTCCTCTCACATTTGCATCATCCAGCCTGCTTTACAGATAGCTTAGTCCATGTCTCGCAGCCAGTGGACTTCCAGCTACCAGAGAACAGGACCTGTGTTAGCACCTTTTGCCCGCTCAGGGCACAGCGCTGTTGAAGTCACTGTTCTCTCACACTAAACCCATAGTTTGGCCTAGATTTGAATCTTTAGGAATAACCCATTCTGTCCATTTTATTTTTCAGAATGCCCCTTTATTTAATATGTCACCCTGCATTTTTTTATGCTTAAGAACATTCTGCATGCTACAAGGAGCAAGTGTGAAGTCACTCACAATTTGGACACAATTATTCTTTACCTGAGGCCTTTTCTCCTTCATTAAGTAAAGATGAGCAATGCCTTTTTCTTCCTTAAAAGTCAAAGTTAGGGAGGGGGGAGGGAATGGGTGAGAAGTGGGGAAGGGCTAAATGAGTGTTGTGTGCATGTATGCCTCTACAATCTTATTCCCCATTAAAATGTATGACGACAAAGCACCAATAAAAAATTTAAAAAAGTAAAAATTAAAATTAAAAAACCAATCAGGAAAACCGAAAAAGAATTCAAAGCTAAAAATCTTTCATTCACTTTCTCAAATACTCTAAGCTGGGTATGTTGGCGCACACTTGTAATCCCAGTACTTGGGAGGCTGAGACAGCCTCAGCTACTTAAAGACCCTCAAGAACTTAGTGAGACCCTGTTTCAAAATAAAGAATAAAAAATAGGGCTGGAGGTGTGCCTCAGAAGTAAAATGCCTCTGGGTCCAATCCCCAGTACCACAAAAAATAAAAATAAATTTAAAAAATGAAAGGTATACTATATATATAAAAATATCACATTTATTCCATTTTGTTAGTACTAGTGGATTTTATTAAATTTTACACTGTAAAGTCCAAAGGGGAAGAAAGGTTCGTGGTGAGTGAATGAGTAGGTGGAGGTGGACTCAAAGAACACTGTCATTAAAATATGTGCACAGGAATGTTCACAAGGGGCGCGTGGAGTGTGTGGAGTCAGCTCTGCCACTTCCTCATCCAGCTGCCGGTCTCCCTAACTATCACAGCGCCATTTGGGCAGATGGACCTTCGTGAATGACTTCATCTCAGAGTCAAAGGTATCTTTGAGATCACCCGATCCAATGTGCATATTACAAATCAGAGAAATGAAATCTGAAGCGGAGTCGTTTTCTCAAAGCCTTTTTCTTGGTCTCTTTGCCCAGTTCAACTCTCCTACCTATTAGAATTCAGGAAAAGGAACAGTTAATATGAACTACCTCTGCTGTTTTCAAAAAAGATTTTATCATTTTATAACATGCTGGTAGTGAAAAATGAAATATGAAGCATCAATGCACACGACAGCTTTTGTATTTACTTTTTAAAAGGGGTAGGAAAGCTCTGATTACCATCTGGAATATGTCATCAGTCCTTAAGACAACATCTTTTTTTCTAAAACACGGTTTGCAATGAGTAAGTAGATATAAGCTTCCTTTAAAAAAAAAAAAAAAAGAAGCAACATATTGGGGATAGGTAATGTGACCAAGACTTAGTACTTACTTTGGATACTTAATTATAATAACTTAGAGATAAATATGTGAATAACAATAGAACTTAACTGATTTATAAAGTAAATTATAATTCTCTACTTTCTTCAATTTCACAAACACTGATAAAAGAATATATTCTTTTCATTGGTGTATTAGGATTATACGTAGTAGTAGGATTCATTGTAACATATTCGTACATGCACAAAACATAATTTGATCAATTTACTTCCCCAGTACCCCCATCTCTTCTCTGACCCCCTCAATGCCAATTCTCTCCCTTCTATTCTCTCTCTAGCTTCAACATGTGAGAGACTTTCTGAAACTGACTAATCGCATTTAGCAAGTTGTTTTCTAGCTTCATTCGTTTTCCTGCAAATGACATAATTTTGTTCTTATTAATGGCTGGGTAAGATTCCATTGGGTAGATAGACCATTTTTTCCTTATCCATTCATTCATTTGCTGATGGACACCTAGGTTGGTTCCATAATTTGGCTATTGTGAACTGTGTGTCACTATATAAACATATAAACATGGATATGTGTGTGTCAATATATAAATATGGATATGCGTGTGTCACTATAGTATTCTAACTTTTAATTTCTTGGAAAAATACTAAGAGTGGTATAGCTGAATCATATGGTAGTTCCATTCTTAGTCTAAGAAATATATTCTAAAAGGCATTTGAAGGTCAAGAGTTTCTCCCACACTACTGCATAATTAAATAACTCAATGTAAAATTATAAGGAAGGAACCGAGAAACAATACAATGCATTCCCTCTAAAATTCAATTTAACAAATATTGCTAAGTATACTGTGCAAGGCCTTCTCCTAAATGCTTTGTGGGAGTAGTCCCTGAAGCTGCTTTCCTTCTAGTGCTGGCCTATGTTAAAACAAACAAACAATATAAAAGCTAAGCTAATGTCAGAGGAAAGGGGGAATCAAAGAAGCAGTATTTGAAAGGGTTTTTTAGGAGAGGGTAAAATTTTGAAAGATAACTAATGTATATATAAAAAAAAAAAAAAAGCTGGCCCCACTTGGCTTCTCCTATCAGCACACATCTACTCCTCAGATGTTCCTGCAAATGATGCCATCTGCCATGAAGCCTTTGACAAAAGCTGAGCAAATGGGGCCACCCAAACTAGTGTGTCCTGCCTCTGTAATGAAAAGAAGAGAGAGAAAGGAAGAGAGAAGAGAGAAAGCAAGCAAGTGGGTGAACAAGCAAAGGTCAGCAAAGAGGGATGGAGTGTGGTTCTCAGGTACCAATTTTAACACTTTTCATGGGTACTTGCTAACAGTATTAGACTACTAAATGAATTTTTCTATTTATAAAAACATGTTGATTATCTTCTTCACTAACAGTTACTGGGGACATAGGGTGATAGTATTAATGTCCCTATTTAAAAAAAACATAACCAAAGGATTATGGAGTGCCAAAAAAAAAAGTACAAAGCACTCCTTATTTATATGTTTCTCAGAATCCCTATGAGGACCACATTCTAATACATCCAGTGAGCAAGCATCATCGGCTCAAAGGCGTTAGGGATAACCTACAGTAAACAGTGGGTCAAAAGTGGCACTGCAGGAACTCAGGCAGAACTCTAATAACAAGTCAAGGGCTTCTTGCACCAGCAAGCTCACCACAGTGAGGACAAAGTCCTGTCAAGCTATATACCGTGTACAGTCCGGAGTCTAATCTAGTCCTGTAACAATGTGACTGTAACAGAATACAAGCTATGAAAAATTACTTTTTTTTCCCTAGACACAGTTCATAGACAACACAGGAAGCCAGTTAGGGAGGTTATACTGACACTGTTTTATTTTTATTTTCTTTTATTGGTGCATTGTAGTCAAACATCTCAATGGAATACAAGATTTGTGAGGATATACAAACACACATCATCCAATTAGCCTTTATCCAATCCCCATCCAATTCCCTCTCCCTCCTTCGATCCCATGCTTGATTTAGTGGTTGACTTTGATAAATTTGTTTACACACATCATGTGCTTTAAAGAGATTCCATCTTCCTCCTTCCCATCCCCTCTGATAGGTCACCTTAACTGCTCCTACATAGGGCCCTTTCTTCAACTAGATTTCCTCCTATTACCCATTTCTTCCCTAGTTTTTGCCAGGCGTGGTGGTGCACGCTTGTAATCCCAGCATTCGGGATGCTGAGACCAGAGGATCGCAGTTTGTGGACAGCCTCAGCTACTTAGTAAGGCCCTCTGCAACTCAGTGAGTCCCGGTTTCAAAATAAAGAATAGTAGGGCAGGGGGAGTAGCTCGGAGGTCAAATGCCCCTGGGTTCCACCCCCAGACCCCACACACACAAAAAAAAGTAAAATATAATAAATTTAGGGTGAGGGTATAGCTTAGACGTAGAACACCCCTAGGTTTAATCCCCAATACCACACACAAAAAAAATAAAGTAGTCAACTAAAATAAATAAAAGGCCTAGGAGGATAATAGCAGAAGAGCTACAACTGAGCAAAAAAAGAATAAAAACAATGTTAATAAATTCTTATGAAGTGAAGTAAAATATCCATTAGACTCGCACTTAAAAATTGGTCATAAGGATTAATTATGAAAAATATCAAAGGCAGGTTTGTTACTGAATATATTTTTATGCCAAAAAGCCAAAAGAAAATGCCAAAACCCCAAACAAAATAGGCAAAACAAATATGCTTTGTGGTTATTGATGTTGTCCCTAAAAACGATCCCACATCTACTGAACTAAAGAAAGAATAATAAACTGGTTATTTCGGGATTACAGTTCCTATCTCAGCTCTGCCAGCTGGCTTTGTGGTCTTAGGCAAGGCACCTCACCTCTCAAGGGCTTGACTTCTGATCTAAAAAAATAAAGTAACTCACCCAGCGCAATGGCACATGCCTGTAATCCCAGTACTTAAGACAGTAATCCCAGTACTGAGACAGGAGGGTTCAGGTTCAAGGCCAGCCTCGGCCACTTAGTGGGACTCTCAGGAACCTAGCAAAACTCTGTTTCTAAAGAAAAAAATCAAAAGAGCTGGAGGTGTAGTTCAGAGGTAGAATGCCCCTGGGTTTAATCCTCAGTACCAAATAAATAAATAAAGCAAGCAAGCAAGCAACTCAACTAGGTAATATTGATGGGGCTTTCATTTTAAAAATTATTTGACTCTACTAATTCCCAAGGTTTTGAATGTAAGAGACAATTTAAAAGACTACTGTAGCCATTGGCCCCTAATAGAATATAATAAAACTTGCACATTTGGAAACCTAAAATGCACACAGAACGGGTAAGTCAAGTCTCATGTAATTAGCATAAACACCAACATTTCCATTGCACACTTCTTTTGTTTTCTGTTTAGCATGCTTTCATATTTTTTCTTTAGTCCTCCTATCTAATAAATAAGTAGATGCAAAAGAAACAGAAAACAATGATCTAGGACCTAATCTAAATCTAAATGGCAAGAATGTAATGCTGGAGATATTAAAACAGCAATAGAGTTCAGTGTAGTGTTTCTAAAGCTCTAGAAATATTTGTTAGGATTATCATCAAAGGTCCATCACAATTTTACTCTGGCAAAATACATAAAGATATAAAAGCAAGTTATGTAACCCAGCTAAAACGGCCTCCAAATACAGCATGTATTTTGTTTGTTTTAAACTACAATGAAGGTTGAAAAATGAGTTAAAAATTCATAGGGTCAAACCTCGGCTTCAGGACTACTGACCAATCTATTATGACATAGGGGCAGGAGATAATCTTGGACTGTTTGACTTAGGGAACTCTAAAATAAAAATATATCATTCATTTTTCACCTTTATATTTTGACATCAGGAGATTGGTTTGGGGAAATCAGGAAAATGATAGATGGGACTGAACGGGAAATGCTATTTGGTCCATGTCCCAGGGACATTATTTCACAAAAATGCTGAGTGAGCCTTCCAAGAGCTCAGTTGGAGGGCAGGCACTCACCATATACTATTTATGATGCTTTTAGAAATATCTCAGGAGGTATAAATTTTGGCAACTTATACACATTCCTTTAGGCATTTCCTTATATTGCTTTTCTGTCTTCTATTGAGAAAATGTTTGTCTATTGCAAAAATAAGGACACATGCTATAATTTCCCATAGGAAATTCAATATATTTTGAGGTTCTCAATCAGGAAACGAGGGCATCTTGCTTCTAAGAATTACTATGGAATTGTTCTTTGGTCTACTAGAATGATACTACATTTTGGATACCACATTTAACATGTAATGATGGTACAATACACTTCTCTAATGTATTATTCTATCCGAAAACTACTAGAAAAATATTAGAATGGAATCTTAGTCAATATATGTTTGTGTACTTATATGACCAAAAGAATAATAATTTTACTTTCTTTGTTTTTGTTTTTATTTTTTATTTTTTATGGTACTTGGACTGGAACCTAAGAGCTTTCTACCTCTGGGCTATACCCTAGACCTATTTTATTTTTTTATTTGGAAACAGGGTCTCACTAAATTTCTGAGGCTGTCCCTGAACCTGCAATCCTCCTGTCTTAGCCTCTCAAACACTGGAATTACAAGCAAGCACTAACATGCCTGGCTGATTTCTACTCTATTATCAATGAGTTCCAGGGTTCCAATGATCAACTGTAATCTTCCTCTCCCCCAGAGACAATAACATGTAGTAAAAATTTGAATTTCAGCTGGGCATGGTGGCATATGCTTGTAATCCCAGTATTTGGGAGGCTGAGACAGGAGGATCATGGTTCAAGGACAGCTTCAACTACTTATTGAGGCCCTTGCAACTCAGTGAGGCCCTGTTTCAAAATGAATAAAAAAAAAAATAGGGCTGGAGGTGTATCTTGGAGGTAGAATGCTCCTGGGTTCCATCCCCAGGACCATACACACACAAAATTTTTTTTTTTAATTTTCTCTTCTCTCTGGTCTCTTAAAATGTGCTATGAATATGAGAAATTGAAACATGCAATGAAAATGAGTTGCACAGCAGGTCCTTGACAACTCTGAGCCAAATTATGTGATTTATAACCTGTACCAGTATCGGGAATGGCCTTGGAAGATTTGAGAAAGCTCTGATTATTATATTCAAAAAAATTGGTGAAAGGACTTGGTTTCTGCCCAAAAAAGCAGGCAACTATTCCAATGTAAATTAACCTAGCTAAAGGTAATTAGCAAGTCCATAGGCAAGGGGAACTAGGACTTCCTCATCCTCATTCTAAAGACAGGTTTACAAAATAATTGGATAATCTAGCTAGGATGGGAGGAGGGGGTCGACCTTTGACCATGACCTTCATGAAAAGAGACACCTAGGCAGGAAAGTACACCTTGGCAGGAAATTAAGGGGAGGTACCTTACAGGGACATTTACTACATCAGAATTACGTGAACAAGATGGAGGTCATGTGAATAAAAAGTCTTGTCCACATGTTGTATCTTTGGTGAATTTGTTCGAAACACCCCCTCGTGTTACCCTTGGGTATATGGGGCTGTAACTATCTTCTGTTTGTATTTCAGTGAATTCGTTCAAACCACTCCCGCATGCCACTCTTGAATGGCATGGGGCTGTAACTGTCTTCTGTATTTCTATCTTTTTAATAAGCTTCTTTAAATCTTCAGCAAGAGTCCGGTCTAATGTGTATCCTTAGCTCAGGACAAGAACACAAGATTTTTCTGAGTTTTTTTTTTTTAATGTTTTGAGGGAAATTGTGTCCAGAACCCTAAAAGGGGTCCCCGGGGACAGTTTCCCAAACCATAACATCACCTACTTTGCCTTTGCATTTATGTTTATATTTATATTTTTCCTGCACAGCTTTTATAAAAGGCTTTTCTCACAAAAATTTAGCAGTTAGAGATTATGAAAGTAGGCTCTTAACTGTTTACACAACTGACAGAATGATCATCAGAACTGCCAAGGTGCCTACATCACTCCTGCGCCCAGACTGCCTGCCCCGCTCCTACCCGCCAAGAGTCTAAAATGGTGGAGAGGGACCTCTCCATCTCAGCAAAGGAAAGTACAGCATCTACCTCTTCAAAAAGCTCCACAGCTAACATCACTGACGTGGGGTATTAGTCAAGGTTCTCTAGAAGAGCAGAACCTACAGAATACACATATTATAAAAGGGGATTTATCATATTGGTTTACGTACTGTGGAGCTACAGCTGGAGGAACCAGCAGTCTGTGGAAGGTGGCGCCTCCCAACAGGAGGGATCACTGATGTGGTCCCCGTCCAAGAAAGAAAGACCTGAAAACTCCCTGGAGAATCACTGGGGAGTCCATATTGAGAGGGTGATGCTGGGTCCCAGTGGGGAGGCACCCATGCAGGAAGGATGGAGTTTGCCTTCACGCATCCTCCTCCTCCTGCTTCCACCCCTCACTCCATCTGGGCCCCAGCCTACTAAACGGTGCTGTCCAGTCTCAGGGTGGGACTCCCCCATCTGCTGTTCTCGGGCCACCACACCATCAGCACACTCCAAGGCCTCCTAATTCCAAGTATCTCTCAGTCCAATGAAGTTAAAAATACAGATTGACCCTCATATCCGGATCATGGGAAGAGAACACCTTTGTTTTTTTATTTATATTAATTAATTAATTAATTAATTAATTTGGGTTGTACTGGGGTTCCTGGAAACCCTTCTACCACCAGGCTACACTCCCAGACCTATTTTATATTTTTATTTGGAAACAGAGTCTCTTAAGCCAGTGAAGCTGGCTTCGAACCAGCCGCGATCCTCCTGTCTCCGCCTCCCAAGCGTGGGGATTACAAGCGTGCGCCACCACGCCTGGCCAAGAGAACACCTTTGGGGAGATGTCAATATAAACTCTGAATTCTAAGGTCCAGAGAGCTCGAGAAATACCACACACTCAATCTCCCTCTGTGTGACATACACTACTCGTTAGCACAGTAAACTTTCTGAGAAGTTTATGAGCAAAAAATCCCATTTTATGTTATTCAATGGTGGTAAAACCTTATTCATCTATTAAGCTTTCCTACAACACTATTTTGGCAAGACAATTTAGAAGTCCTGAAATATTTATGAAAATAGCCTGATTCTGCTGTGTGAAGGCTCCGCGCCAGATGAAAATATGTGTACTAGCACTTAGTACAGCGATCAGAGTTTTAAGAACATCCAGCAGAAGCTAAGCTCTGCTCAAGTTCAAGGTCGCTTACTGGGTAGTGGTGTCAGAGTGATTATTATGTAGATCTGTCACTCAAGAGCCACCATCAGCCCTGCTAAAATATCAGTACCACTGCACAGGGCACAGCACACAGGCAGCTGCTTGATGTCTACTGTCTGCAGACGTGGCCACTTGCTGTTCCTTTCCAACTCCATCCCTTTGCCCTTGCTCGTTGCTCCTTGCTCTACCTGGAATTTGGCTCCCAGTAGCAGGCCTCCCAAATCCTTAAGTCTAACTAGCCCATGTTGACCTACCCAAATGCCAGCTCTACACATGCTTTTTCTCCCTCCAGTCTTCTTTCCTTTCTCTTTTAAAACCCCCAACCACTTTGGATATCTATGTCTTAAAACAGTAGTGATACTTTATTTAATAGCCACTGATTTTTTTTAAATCTATACAGAGCACACATTTTTAAAGAGGATCTCTACTATTGCCAAAGAAAGATTTAACTCCTGAAGCACACCCAGGTTTAACACATCATGCCCAGACATAAGTTATAGCTATGCTCAAGTGTAACTCTTGTGACACACCCAGACAGGACCCTGACACGGGCATGACATGTGTGACACCGACAAGCATGAAACACCCAAGCATAGTGGGATACATCTCGACAGCAAACATTACACCTACAACCTCAGGACTCTTAATGGCCTGCCCGCTACTACCCACACCATTGAGATGGCCCACCTCGAGCTGACCTGGCAGTTGTTCACTTTGGCTGAGGTCCTCTGGGTATGGTTAGCTCTCTCCGGTGAAAGGTAAGTTGTAGCCGGGCGTGGTGGCACATGCTTGTAATCCCCGTGCTTGGGAAGCGGAGACAGGAGGATCTGGGAGGCGGAGAAAGGAGGATCGTGCAGGTTCAAAGCCAGCCGCGCTGGCGTAAGAGGCCCTGTTTCAAAAATATAAAATAGGTCTGGGAGTGTAGCCCAGAGGTAGAAGGGCTTCCAGGAACCCCAGTACCACCAAAAATAAAAAAAATAAAATAAAAGGTCGGTTGTAGTTTGGTTCTGGTCTCTGAAGGCATCCAGCTGGCTGCCCAATGTCCTAACTCACACTGAAGGCAGGAACCGGAAGCACAACACAAAGAATGCACGTCCAACCCACCTTTTTGTCTAATTAACCTCAACTTTTCAACCCCGCCTGTCCTCTCCCCTCTCTCAGCCACAGCGATGAGCCCTTGCTGCTATTCCCCAGCACTAGGCGTGGGATGCATTCATGAATAAAGGACCTGCCTGGGTCATGATTGCAAGAAATGTTCTTGAAACCACCAGGATCTTGTTTGGGTTGTTTTCATGATCTACATCTGCTAAGCACGTAATCTCATCCTCAAAGTAGATGGTAAATTCTGCAGGGATAGGAAAGGTTTCTTTCCCGTTTATATGAGGAAATTTTGGCTCAGAAAAATGTAGCAACTTGTCCAATGATAAGCCAACCAAATCTACCTAACCCCCAAACCCAGGCTATTTCCTTTCCTTAACTTGTGTCCCCTTCGCTTCTTAGATAGCAAGTTAATGGGCAATAAGGCAGTAAAAGACATAGTCGCCTCCTACTGGAGGCAGGCAGTTCTATTTTTCCTGCCCAACTCAGCCTGGCTTCTAGTCCTGCCTTCATCTTACTGACCTTCATTCCTAAAAGTGAATTCTGGGGAAAAACAGCAATGCTGGATGTAACTGATAAAAGAATTACGAGGCATTGTAGGCTAAAGTTAAACAAATACTTGCGACCTACTATAGCATTTGCTAATCAGCAACATTATATATAGTTTTTGTACATATGTATGTATATGTACATATAGCATAGGATATTAACAAATATTTTGTTAATTATCATCAAGCACAATTATCCTTTATAAATTTAACCTAACTCAACACAGTAATGTCTCATACGAAAAAGCTTTAACAGCATCATTTTCAGAATATAATACATACAGAGCAACAAATTCATTTTAAAACCAATAAAAACATGCATTTGAGTAAGAAATCTTATAATCAAATGCTATAGGAATTAGTAGGATTTATTTCATTTATTTATTTATTTTATTTATTTTTGGTGGTACTGGGGGTGGAACCCAGGGGCTTTTCTACCTCCAGGCTATACTCCCAGACCTATTTTATATTTTATTTGGAAACAGTATCTAAGTTGCTGAGAGCCTCAGTCAGTAGCTGAGGCTGGCTTCGAACCTATGTGATTCTCCTGTCTCAGCCTCCCAAGTGTTGGGATTACAAGCGTGCGCCACCACGCCCGGCATGTTAGTAGGATTTAAAACTGGCAACAATCTGTTTCAGCCAGTGGCTGAGTAAGTGCTACCCACACAATGTCTTCATTCAACGAGGGAGGCACATCAATGTGGGATGTTTCACTAAATTATAACATAAATTCACTATATTTAGTTTCTAGTTGAACATTTTATCCCTGCCCCAACCCCTGAACCCAGCTGAGGACATGGGATAAATCCGAAGGCTCAATATCAGACTGTACAGATGAAAGAAACAGATGAGAACATGATTAACTCTTCCAAGATAAAATGAGAATACCTCCCCCACATTATTTTTAAACTAGCTATAGTTATTTAAAATAAACCAAAATAGCACCGGTAACCTCTGAGGATGGCAGTTGGGTCACCTGGGGATGGCAGTGAGAGGAACCTTTTCATTTATATGCCTTTTCATCTATACTAGATAGAACTATGTTCTTGAAAAGAGACGTGTTGCTGGGCATGGTGGGGCATGCTTGTAATCCAGTTCTTGGGAGGCTGAGACAGGAAGATGGCAAAAAGCCAGCCCCAGCTACTTAGTGAGGTTCCTAGCAACTTAGTGAGACCCTAGTTTATATAAAAATATAAACTAGGTCTGGGGGTGTAGTCTGGAGGTAGAAGGCCTCTGGGTTCTGTCCCCAGTACCATTAAAAAAAAAAAAAAGGCATGCCCAAGTCCTAATGTCCATACCTGTGATGCAACCTTACTTAGAAAACTGGGCCTTTGCAGATATAATGAAGTGGAGACGAGGTCATTGTGGATTATGGTGGGCCTAATTACAGCAATCCCAGGAAAATTAACACTTTTACATTTTTACACAATGTAATTATACCATCTATTAAAAATTAATCAGATTAAAATAAATGAAAGTTCTACCATTTTAATATTACAGTTTAGTAACCATCTTGAACCTATAACAAAAATACACATACTTTTCCTCAAAGGTTTATTCATTCATCTGTTCCTTTAGTCACTCAAACTCAACTAAGTACTTACTCTATGTCAAATGTGGTAGCCTAGGAAAGGCTGAGGGAATCCAAAAACCAGGTACTTCTTTTCCTTTAGGATGTCCCATCTAATAAATAACTGGAGATGAATGAGTCATAGTGGAGTGATCATCCTACCATCTTAAGAGAGAAGGGGGAGAGAAGTATCTTAAAATTATTCTGAAAAGACACTGGCCAAGAATAGTGTTGTTCACAAACCAGGCTCAACACATTTCTTCACACTGTCATCTCTCCTAACCCTGTTTTCTTCTGCTGAATTTTTATTTATTTTTATTTTTTTTTTTTATTTTTTTGGTGCTACCGGGGTTCCTGGAAGCCCTTCTACCTCCGGGCTACACTCCCAGACCTATTTTTACATTTTTTTATTTGGAAACAGGGTTTCCTAAGCCAGCTCGCGCGCTGGCTTCAAACCTGCGCGATCCTCCTGTCTCTGCCTCCCAAACGCGGGGATTACAAGTGTGCGCCACCACGCCCGGCTTCTGCTGAATTTTTAAAAAGATTAAAATTATGGAGGAGGAAGAGGAGGAGGATGGCGATGATGATGGAGACTGAAAGTAAATCATGTCTGCTCTTAGACCCAGCTCCTCAATCTTAGAAAAAGAGAACGAGAGAACAGACATCATGTAATATGTATCATCACATCAAAAAAGTTTATCGTCTAATCCCTGTAGTTAAAACCTTTGCGGTATAATAGTGCAGTATCCCTTAGTGCCTAATTACGAGTACGCATTGATATTCTTCAAGATAGAAAGCATTACCTTAGAGAATTGCATTATTTCTAAGTGCTGCTAAAAAGTGGGAAAAATAAGCTACTCTTACATCAAGGATCACATGCAATCAAGCATTTAAACATTCCCATAGTAAATAAGATTCTAGAAGCTAATGTTCTCCATCTTCCAACTGGCTTTTAAAAACACTTTTACTGGTGTATTATCCTCTCACATCATAAATAGTTCAGAGCAACAGCGGCATACATGCACACAGCACTTGGTATTTAATTTGGCTCATAAAGAATGCACCCTTTATATGAGTTTATTCATTATGAAGATTTTGAAAATTTATTTGTTGTCTCTAATTGATTAGTTTTAAGTATAGAATGGCATTCCAGTCTATGTATATACCATAGCCTGTTTACCCACTGACAACTAGTCTTCACTTTTTGTCTACTATGAATAAAGCTGCTATGTATTTGCTTAAAAAATTACCATATAGTAAAACAAAGACCTATTGTCCTATGAAACACTGAGTTTCACTATATCACAAAATCCTAATGTCACTGTATTTGAGAGAAGTTGAGTATATTATTGGGAAAGAATGAAGAAAGGGAAAAACTGCCACACCTGGGGCTCAGGGGTAGTGAGGAAGAGGAGCAATGGAGACAGGTCCCCATTCAAAGCCTCCAGAGTCACCTAATTAGGCCACCATGTTACTGCCCTTCTTTTCCAGAAATATCTATACCCAATCAGCAAGTGCTTCTCAAAATTACCAAATAACCCCTTCAAGAAGTCAGCTTTCTGAACTTTTCACCCTACGTGATGTCTCAATTCTTCTCTTCATTTTCCTAATTTTACCTAAACTGGTCGTAAATCTGAAAACTCTTATTTGCTCTTGGCTGCAGAGAAAATGCCTAATGGGCAATTAGGGAGTGTAACATTGAATGCTAGAAATAGAAGAATGAAAAAGTAAAATAATGGTCAAACCAAAGACAATAATACTGTTCCTCTCCTGTGCTTTTGCTAAGAAGATGGCACAAATTCCCTCTCTGGGTGGGGAATTACCTAATTATAGAAAAAAGCATGCTGGCTGTCATCTATATTTTAAAGAATACTACCATCTGTCCCCTTAAAATGAGGGCCAGCAAAGAGAAGGGTGGGCTACCTACAGCAGGTGACAGGAAGCAGCATTTCAACACATGCCAACCTCACCTCTGCTACCTCCTCTCTTACTCTCTCAACTCCTAGTCCAGTGGTTCCCAAACTGTGGTCTCCACATACATAGGATTCCCACCATCAGAAAAATTATTAGAAATCCAGATTATCAGGCTCCACCCCAGACCTTCAGAATCAGAAACTCTAGGGCTGGGACCTAGCAATCTGTGTCAACACAAGAATTCCATGGGATTCTGATTTGACTGATCATTGCTCTAAAAAAAAAAAAAAATTAACTATCTCTATGTTCTAGATAAATTCCCTCCCTGTCCATTCATTCTGCCTTTTATCATATGCACTTGATTCGTTACCTTTTCATGTACATACATTCTTCAACTAATTTATAAGATCCTTGGGGCAAAAATTTCCTCTCTTTTCTTGTCCTCTTTGCTTTCTCTCACCCAGTAATACCTGACCTAGAGCTATAACACAAAAGAAAACATAATAAGCTTTCATTCATAAAGGCAGGGACTGGGGCAGGGGGCCTTCCGAGGAGTTCTTCCTTTTTGAATATAGTACTCCCATCCACCTGAGATTCCTATTCCAAATAATTGTGATCTAGGAGAAGACATCAGTCCTCTTAATTTAGTCTCTGGTGAGGGGTCAATCATTCCTGGAATGGAACTGCTCGGCTTCAGAATTTGAGTATTCCAACTTATAACAAATTAAGAATTGCATAAACTATTTCCCCCAAAGGCTTGGGAAGCTTAAATTTGGAGAGAGCAAAAAAGAAGCACTATTTCTTTATTATAAGCACACAGTTGGGGTCATATAAATAGGAAAGGTCATTAGTTGCCCCTCTGATATAAAATCTTTGAAACTTTTTATTTTTATTTTTTACTTTCTGTGGGTCTAGGGATGGAACCCAGGGGCATTCAGCCTTCAAGCTATACCCCCTGCGCTGTTTTTTATTCTTTACATTGAAACAGTGTCTCACTAAATTAAGGCTGTCCCCAAACCATGATCCTTGGTCTCAGCCTCCCCAAAACTGGGATTACAAGAGTGCACAACCAAGCTGGGCTTGACACTTTTTAAATAAGAAAATGTTATTTTGTTTCTGGAGGTGTGGTAGCACAGGCCTGTAAACCTGTAATCTCAGTCACTCTGGAGGTAAAGTACTCCTGGATTCAATCCAGAGTGGGAGAGAGAGAGGGAAAGAGGGAGTGGGGAGGGAGGGAGAGAGAGGGCATGTTATTTTGATTTCCTCCTGTTTTTTTTTGTTTTGTTTTGTTTTGCTACATTCAAAGTAAAAAAGTCAAGTATTTCCCAGGCACACAGGGTGCCTTCACTACCCTTGAAAAAATAAAAGCAGTTTATAATCATATAACAGTTGCTCCGCTGTTATGATTCCAAGTTTAACAAATGTTGGGAGCTTAGTGGTGGTTTCTGGGGAGGACCTAACCACAGAGATAGTCTTCAACCCAGAATAAATAAATTAAATGTGCTCTGTTAACACCGGCATTAATTCTATTAAATGA
The DNA here is from genome assembly GCF_963383645.1 of Muscardinus avellanarius. Taxonomy (NCBI): domain Eukaryota; kingdom Metazoa; phylum Chordata; class Mammalia; order Rodentia; family Gliridae; genus Muscardinus; species Muscardinus avellanarius. Next base: position 114,374,507 of record NC_137790.1, read on the forward strand.
GTGTACAAATTTATTCCCCACTATGATGGAAAGGATCACCTGTGCCTTCTGTGACCTCGACCTGGTATTTTGTTAAAAATGGCTGCACACTGAGGTGAGGTTTCTCTTAGATTCTTCCTCTTCTCTAATTAATACACCTGCCTGTAAGTTCTAAAAGCCCATCTGAAAAGGACCCCGTTATGGACTGAATTTGCCACCCCAAGTTTCCTATGGAGAAACTCTAACCTCCAGTGTGATGATATCTAGAAATGGGGCCGTTGGGAGGTAATTAGGTTTAGATCAGATCATGGGGATGAAGCCCTGTTATGGATTAATGCCATTATAAGACAACAGAAAACTAGCTCTCAAAGCTCTTTCCCTGCCATATGAAAACACAACCAAGATGGCCATCAGCCAGCCAGAAAGCAGGGCTGCCCCAGCACTGGATCAGCCAGCACCTAGATCTGAGACTCCCCAGCCTCCGGAACCGCGAGAGAGAAATGTGTGTGGTTTAAGCTGCCAAGTCTATGGCATTTTGCTATAGCAGCCCAAGCCCAACCAATAGAAGAGCCCGAACCTTGAACTTCTTTTCCATGTCCTCTCACGAACATGCTGAACTCAAATTAAAGCTAAGAAAGCTTTTGGTTTGCATGTGCCAGTGTTGTGTGAACTGAGTCCTCTGTGTGCAACCTAGTAAGGCCAAAGTGTGGTGGTCTGTGGAGGAGAGAGCAGGAAACTGATACTCAGCCTCAAAAACAAAATTACTTCTATGAGCAAAAGACATGCACACCGAAGCAAGAGCCTCTCAGACAAGACACACGGTGCCTCCTGCTCGCTAAGAACTTGGGGAAAGGTTAAATTTCTCTCTCCAGCCTGGTGGGAATGAAGTTCTCTGTTGGTATAAGCTCCCCACTCAAACAAAACAAAACAAAACAAAAAAGCCCACATTTTTTATTGTGAATAGTTCTCACAGACGTGGGTATGAAGACATATTTATACCCCTGACCCAAGTGGCTAACAATAAGTAGCCTTCGAACCAGGCGTGGTGGTACGCACTTGTAATCCCAGCATTTGGGAGGCTGAGATGGAAGGATTGCAGTTCTCTGCCAGCCTTGGCTACTTAGTGAGGCCCTTTGCAACTCAGTGAGACCCTGTTTCAAAATAAAGGATAAAAAATAGGGCTAGGGGTGTAGCTCTGAGGTAGAATGCCCCCTGGGTTTAATCCCCCCCCCCCCCCCGCACCATACACACACCAAAAAAAAAAAAAAAAAAAAACAATAAGTGGCCTTTTAAGGAATATTCAGATTATAATTAGGTCTCCCCAGTGAATCAACAGCAAATATTTGACTGAAAAAAAAAAAAAAAAAAAACAAAGCTTTGCCCTTGGCTGAATTCTTGTAAACCTAGACTCTCTAGAATGTGGCAAGTCCCTTTCTCTGTGGCTAATTAGTAAAACTGCTCTCTTCCTTGTAGTTGGGAGTCCTCAGCCTATGACTGGTTGCCTAGGTACAGAAGTCATTCCCAAAGGACATAAAATAGCAAAGGTTTTTTTGGCCACCCTGCTAGTCTATGGCTGCTGTGTGCAGCACTCGAAAACAACATGAAGTCTTTTCCCATTCCTGTGTCAAAGGAGAAAAGGGAGCTTAGTCTCCCAATATGGCACTCCATCCATTGTGGGAGCGCCTACACAGGGCCTGTGCATTGTAAGGACTGCTGAGTTTCCAAGGGCCTGGTGTTCACTAGGAAATCAACTCATCTAAATATGAAATTCAGTGGTGCCAGCATATAATAACAGCATACCACTTGCAGTAACTTTTCAGAGCACTTTCAGAGAAGAAACTTAGGTCTGGTGAGAAGCACAGAGATAAATTTCTTCTAGCCTCTTATTTGCCAGTTTTCTCCAATAAATCATCTGTGCTGGCGAAGTGAGGCATGATGTATATACGGAACATTAATCGGGATCTCGTGCAACATTGATGTAATTTTCCTTCAACCCTAGGGCAACTCAGTTTGCTGTCCTTCCGTGTTAGCAAGCGTGCCGGAGAGGATGCACAAACACAAACACACACACGGCTGAGCACTTTTCGGCACGCTCTTCCCTCAGACCCTTGAGTTACTGTCACAAGGGGCTTACGGTTGAAGTATTAGAGGCAGGAGTCTCCTACTTTGAACACTGAACAACTGGTGTCATCAGGAAGGAAAATTATTCTTGTTATTTGCATATGATGCATTCGCTTCCCACAAAAAGTAGATTTGATCAAAAGAGTTGAGGGAAACAAGGTGCCACCAAGCACAGCAAAATCCCCACGAAACTTACGTTTCCCACTTTTCCTACTAGAGTAAGCGGAGTCCCTTAAAGCCACTTTAAGACCAGGGCTGTCAGAAATGGAAGAAAGTGTGAAAAGTGCATTCTTGCCTTGACTCTGAAAGGAAAATGTGGGACAAGGGAGACGGTCTGTGTGTGCACCACTGAGTATGAGGAGCCATAAAGTGCACCCAGGACAAGTAGAGAAGGCAGGAGGGACGGAGCCGGGCCTGCACTCGCAGCCTATGACACACAGCGCGGAGAGGGACACACTGACCCGGAGCCACCCAAGAGTCTCGGATTCATACCAGCTACGAGCTATGTGACCTGGGTAGGTTGTATGTAACCCAAATGTGTTTCATCAGCTATAAAGAAAGAACAGTAATACAATGTACCTCAAAAGAATGTTATTATGATGATTAAACGAGAAGACCCGCTGGCACTTAGTATACTTCCTGGTACACAGTAAATCCTCAACAACTGCTAACTTTTTATTTAATTTTTAAAACTAACCCCATTAGGTATGATATTCAATCCAAAAGAAAAGCATAATTTTTTTCTGTGTGTGTGTGTGTGTGTGTGTGTGTGTGTGTATGTGTGAGTGATTTACTGGCATTCCACTTCTGAGCCACACCCCTAGTTCTTTTTTTTTATTATTATTTTAAATCAGGGCCTCACTAAGTTGCTGAGTTTGGCTGCAAACCTGTCTTAGCCTCTCAAGTACTGGGATTACAAGTGTGCGCCACCCCACCCGATTCCTTGTGATCCTTTTAAAAGATGTGTTAGGGGCTCAATGGAGGGAATTAATTTGTATTTAGAGCCATAGTTGCACAGGAGATTGCCAAGCCACATCTTGGCACAGTCATACAGGAATCAGCTGTAATGTTGCTGTAAGTATCCAGAGAATGGTATTTATAACATCTCAATATAGAAGAAAGCCTGATATTTTCTATTTCCAACAATAATTAAGTTCTCTAATGTTATTCCCGACAAGTAACTCTACAACAGACAACAGGTGAGAACAACAAAGTAGCAAGAAGAAATCAAAAATATTTAGACCAATGATATCCAAGATTGTTCATTCATTTCTTCTGGATAAGTGGATGCTATAAATATCCCTCTAAATCTTATTTCAAAATTTAGATGCTTCATCTCTTTGCTCCCAAATTGACAGTAAATATCCAACATACATGTCTTACACCACTGAGTAATTGCTAGCTGTTAGCTTCAGTGCACATGAAAAGCCTCTATTGCCTTTCAGCACAGCAGGGGGGGGGGTCTCACCTTCAGCAAAGACTGATTTCTCTGGAAAAGACTGTTACAAATATGATCGGAAAAGTTCTGTGCTGCACATAGCACAGCTTTAGTGCTTAGGGACTGCTGAAAAAAATAATATCGAAAAAGGATGGTTTAATTAAAACACAAAGTGGACATTTTCTGGTAAATAAAAGTGTTCTGACTATGCTACCTAAATATACAATATGAATTTTTTTAATGATACCTAAATGTCAAATACTCTTCAATACTACACCAAAAAAAAAAAAAAGAAAGAAAAGGAAAAGGAAAAGGAAAAAGAATAAGGGGAGAGAGAAAGAGAGTAGGAGAAACAAACACACATTAGTGACCGAGCATGTCGAAATGAATCACTAAATCTTGGAAATGGAAGTAACCTTGAGACATGCTTAACCATCTCACATTAATATAAAACCTGCTCAGGGAAAACAACTGAATCAGAATAATAGGGCAGAATTATTACTACACTTAAGTCTTATTTAAAAGGTTGACGGTCTTAGTTTTAACCTACAAGCGTTTTTAAAATTATTTTGTAGCTGGGCGTGGTGGTGCACGCTTGTAATCCCAGCATTTGGGAGGCTGAGACAGGAGGATCCAGGTTCCCAGCCAGCCTCAGCTACTTAGTGAGGTCCTTTGCAACTCAGTGAGACCCTGTTTCAAAATAAAGAATTTAAAAAAATAGGGCAGGGCGTGTAGCTCGGAGGTAGAATCCCTCTGAGTTCCATCTCTAGTACCACACAAAAAATTATTTGGTAGGTGCATTGCAATTATGCATCATAATGAGGCTCAATGTGTTAGGAACACACATGCACATGGCTGTTGGTATATTTCCATCTGCCTCTCACCTCACTGCCCCCTCCTCCCTCACCTCTTAAGTTAGTAAGGTTGGTGGTAATGCCTTTGACACACTACCACGTATTATTTGAACTGTTTCCTTCTCGGTCCTCCCTCTTCCCCTCACTCTTTTCCCCAACCCCCTTCAACTTCTCTGCAGGTCGTTCTCTGCATTATTTAAAGCCCTTTATGTTTTCTGTTTTCTCTCTAGCTTCCACAAATGAGAAAAAGCATACCACCCTTGACTTTTCTGAGACTGATTTCCAGGAAAAAATGAATGGATGAAACTAGAGAACAACCAAAGGTTTTTTATTTTACTTAGTTATATATTGAGTGTTGTACTGGGGATGAAACCCAGGGGAATTCTACTCCTGAGCTACATCCCCAGCACTATTTATTTATTTACTTATTTATTTTTGGTTTGGTTTGGTTTTGAAACAGGGTCTCCCTAGGTTGCTGAGAGTCTTGCTACATTGCTGAAACTGTCCTCAAATCTACTATTCTCCTGTCTCAGCCTCCCAAGTACTAGGATTACAGGCGTGCACTATCACATCCGGCTCCAACAGGTATTTTTTTAAATAATTCCTCTTCTAATCTTCATGTCTTAAATCCATTCCCTTTTATTTTGCCCTTGAAGAGCAGCTAATCGCCAAAGCCTGGAACAGAACTATTCCTGTGCAGGAAGACCTTTTTGATAATGTATGTCCTTTCTATTCTTGCTCCTCTGAAATAGATCAGATGTTTCCCTTTAACCTCTTTTTGTTTTGGCTTTTAGATCCCACAATTATATGCTTCTGGATTCCTCCAAACTATCTTCTCTTCACACTGAAGTTCAAATCCTATTCCAAAATGGATTTGAACAGTGCCAATTAGAAGAAAATAGTTTAGAGAAGTAAGGCAGCAGACTTTAAAAATGAAGCCTTGGCATTTATATGTATTTTAAAACTGGAGTGAAAAGGGAATAAAAATTCCCAAGCATCCTAGAATAGATCCTTGGACTTCAAGCCAATTATTTTTTGAAGTTATCTATTTAAATGTTCAGATTTGGATTCAATCAAAGGGTCATGCTATTTAATTTCTGAGAAATTACAGAGGTGTGCTCAATATAAGTGGCCAGGTCCCACCTGTCTACACAGGTTTTAAAATAACTACTTTTTCCCACAGCTGCCTTCACTCTTTCTTACTAATATAATGTCATGATTTGCCAAGACCTAAACACATGCTACTACACTTGTTTAAATGAAATATAACAGAAGAGACATTTAAGTGACTCTCTATTATATATTCTGTTGTAATACATTGTGTGCAAAGACCTATCTTATGTGGGAGGACCTCAGTAAGTCTAATTACTACCTTCAGAAGAACGAATTACAATCTAAAGGCTGCAGACTTGATGCTTTAAAGCCACCATTGCCTGGAATGGCAAACAAATGAGCACAAAACTGTAGAGGTTTATTATTATTGGGGCTGGGGGTTCTGGGGATTGAACCCAGGAGCATTCTACCTCTTAGTTACACCCCCAGCCCTCTTTTATATTTTTCTTTTGGAACACGGTCTCCTTACATCACAGAGCAACTCCCTAAATTGCTGAGGCTGTGGCGAATCCTCCTGTCTCAGACCCCCAAGTCCTGAAATTAGAGGTGTGCACCACCACACCAGGCTGCTATATCTCATTATTTATCATGAAGGCAAAGCAGTGTTTTCATGAGTGTCCACTACACGTCCCACCACATTATCTGTACTGTGTGTCTTAGATTATTGTGACATCGTCAACTAATGATTTACTAGTGATTACTACGCCCCACACCAAAGCAAGTGGCTCTTAATTAATACAATGGCTGATTTTTTAAAAATATGTAATAAATTAAAATCTGTTTTAAGCCATTTTGATGCTTCCGATATCTTCACTCCCAAATAACACTCTTGTATCATGTTCTTGTACTCTTGGGATACTTCAGAAAGACAAGGGCTTCTTTGCCTTATACCCACACCTTGACTCTATGAGAGAGGAGGAGGAAAACACTCTCGTAGGGCTCTGAAGGGGCTGCTGTAGCACTCTGCCCTGGCGTCCTTAACCTGGCGCTCTGGCCTTCTACTTTGTGATCTGCTTTACAGGCTCGGCCAGCCCCCTCACCTTTCCCCCACAGTCAGAGTCTGGAAGGGAAAGCAACAGGTGCTGGCAAGAAACATTATTCTTGTCCTTCAAAGTCTAGATTGTGCTACCACAAAGAAGGATGCCAGGAGGGACTGAGTAACAGCAACAGCTGGACAGGAGCAGCAGTCAAGGGGGTACACGATTCCGATTCCAGCAATAACGAATGAGCCAAGACTGAGCATCCCGCAACCAAGTCTGAAGTACGTGGCAGGGTTCTAAGCTCTGTGCGAACGCACTCTTCCTAGAGTTTTCTTGGCTGGAAAGAACGTTCCCATATACAGTCATGTCCAATAATAACTTCCTTTCGGAAAATGAGACCAATTTCCATACATACAAATATTCATACACACACACACACACACACACACACACACACAGAGACTATAAGAAAACTGTAAGAAAAATATAAGAACTATAAAATTTCTATTCCATTTTATTGAATTTAAGGCTTTTTCACATTTTGGCATCTCTGAAATTAATATGTGTCACATAATGATGGCTCTTAGATTCAAAGAAAGACAACATATCTGATGACATAAAAACAAAATTTGAAACTTCGACATGGCAGAAAACATCATATGCCCTCTTAAAAGGTAAGGCTGAAAAAGTATTTACGACCTGCCCAAAACAAGGTTTATATCCAAATAAAACCTAAGCTGAGAAAACAACAGGGAAATAACTGAAGTATGTGGACAGGAAATTTACAAAAGAATAGGCAGAAATAGTTTATATAAATAGTCATTATAATCATAATCTAAGCAGGGCATGGTGGTGCATGCTTGTAATCCCTGTACTTGGTAGGTTAAGATAGGAGGACCACAGGTTCACAGCCAAACTCAGCTATTTAGTGCGGCCCTATACAACTTAGACACTGTTTCAAAATAAATAAATAGGGCTGGGGGAGTAGCTCAGGGACAAAATGGCCCTGGATTCAATCCCCAGTACCACAAAAAAAATTATAATCTTATAGCCTACCCCCTAACATAATCCACCTAAAAGTCGTTATTGAAAAAGACTTAAGAATAGGGGGAAAGGAAAAAATCCTCTCTATCCCAGGAATTGTACTGCTAAATTTCACAAACATGGGCTCATTAAAGCCTTACAATAAGCCAGCCGCAGTAGTGCATGCCTTAATCCTAGCACCTGGGAGGCTGAGACAGGACACAGGCTCCAGAACAGCTACAATAACCTAAGACTCTTATCAATTTAAGAAAACCCTGTCTCAAAATAAAAAATAAAAAGGGCTGAGGGTATGGCTTGAAGATAGAAGGCCCCTAGATCCAATCCCCAGCAGGGGGGAAAAAAAACTTTCAATAAAGCTATAAGTGTGATCTCATTGTGCAAATGAAAAAAGAGAAATTGAGTGATTTAGTCAAATTCTCAGAGCTGGTATGATAAAGCCCAAATTCCAAATTCAAAGTTTTTATACTTAGTCAAAACACAATCCTAGAAACTATTCAGATAAAAGATGCTCCTTGAGAACAAGGCGCCTGACTTGAGTTTTAAGTCCAACGCAGTAACTCGCACTCATATAAGGAAAGAGAAACCACATCTCATGAATCACCACATTTTTCTCCAGCTGCATGGAAGATTTCTTAAAGCTCTGTTTGCGTTTTTTTCTTTTGGAAAAGATGTTAATTGTCATATTAAGTATGTTTTGCTTCAAGGATTAAGCTTGTTTGATTTAAAATACAGATAACATCAAAATAAGTAGATCGCTAGGGGTGGTGGTGATGCCTATAATCTCAGTCCTCTAGGCTGTGACAAGAGGATCACAGGTTCAAGGCCAGCCTCAGCAACGATATGAAACTCTTGTTTCAAAATTTAAAAAATGGGATGGGGGTGTAGCTCAGAGGTAGAATGCCCCTCCAGTTCCTAGTGCCAAAAAAGTATAGCCCTACTCCTCAGACTGAGTATCAGTATAGCCCTACTCCTCAGACTGAGTATCAGATGGAAAAAAAAAGCCAATGGAAAAATTCCACACATTTATAGAAAAGTTCCAAAAGAAGAAAGGTCAGTGTAAAGTAGGCCCTACTCTGACGGCCAGGAGGAAAGGTCTATTATATAAGTGGTCTGACACACACCAGGACTACTAGGGTTAATGCTGTAGCCACCTTATACAGGTGAGGCTGTGTAACCTGAGCCTCAGCTCCCCTGCCACTGTAGTCCTGGCAGGGTGCCTTGAAGATAAGACACAGTCCAGGAAGTTACCAATGTTGCATCTGCTGCCAGCTACATTCAGGTGAAAAATGCCAGGGCCCTCCTTCCCTGAGACCAAGGCAGGGGAAATAGAGGAGACAGGCAGGAAGTGTCTCCTGCATATTTGTACACAGTAGAAGAGGTCTCTTACACTTTCTAAAAGCATCAGGTATTAAGAGTGCTCAGCTTGCCCCACGTGGCTAAGTACAGAGGATTAAAACAAGATGATTCCAGTTCCTCAGCCTTAGAAGCCATTCCACAGTATCAGCCTAAGGCTTACATTATATATACTTTTCAACTTCTAGCAAGGCTGATGTTTTTTCACCGTCTCTTCACAGATAGCCTGCTCTTTGTTGTTGGTGTTGGTTTTGGTATTGTTGTTGTTGGTGGTGGTGGTGGTGGTAGTGGTGCTGGTCCGGGGAATTGAATCCAGGGGCATTCTACCTGTAAGCTGCACCCCCAGACTGATTTCTATTTTTTGTTTTGAAACAAAGTCTCACTAGGTTATTGAGAATCTCACTATGTTGCTGAGGCTGTCCTCAAACCTACAATCCTCCTTCACAATTTCCCAAGTACTAGGATTACAGGTGTGTGCTACCATGCCCAATTCCAGCCTACTCTTTTTTTTTTTAATTTTATTTTACTTTTAGTACTAGGATTGAACCCAGGAGCATTCTGCCTCCAAGCTATAGCTGGAAGAAATTAAACCATCTTTTCTGTCAAAGTGGTAAATTACATAGAAACACATTTCTTTATTGTTTAACTCCCTCACCACCACCCTACATGAATGTTACCCTAAAGCTGGGGCCCCTAACTTCGTCCCTGTTCAGCTAGAAGCCGTTTATGACTGACTCGGCATCTTTATTCCTTTGCTAAGGGGTACATTCATGTGTTTAAAAATAGGGAGAAAGTAATGGAAATTGATCTCATATTAACTGTTAATAAGAATTGTAAAAGTCAAAATGCATTTTCTATATTTACCTTTGGCCTGACAGGTGTCAGGAAGTTACTAGACAGAGGGGGGAATGTACCAGTATTGGGAATGGCCTAGGAAGATTTCAGAAAGCTCTGATTATTAATAGATATATTTCAAAAATAATTGTGTCAAAATGGCGGCAGACCTGGGGAAAGAAAGACTTGGTTTCGGTTTCAGTCAGGAAGCAAAGAGCTATTGAAACTTAGATTGACTTAGCTAAAAGTAATTAGCAAGTCAATAGGAGAGGGGAACTAGGACTTCCTCATCCTCATTCTAAAGACAGGTTTACATAATAATTGGATAATCTAGCTAGGATGGGAGGAGGGGTCGACCTTCGTGAAAGGAGACACCTTGCCGGAGGAGGAACCTTACAGGGACGTTTACTATATCAGAATTACGTAAACAAGATGGAGGTCATGAGTATAAAAAGTCTGGTCCACATGTTGTATCTTTGGTGGTGGGACATTCACTCAAACCACCCTTCCATGCCATTCAAGAATGGCATGGGGCTGTAACTATCTTCAATATTTCTATCTTTTGAATAAACTTCTTTAATCTTCAGCAAGAGTCCGGGCTAATATGTATTTATCCTTAGCTCAGGACAAGAACCCACGGTTTTTCTGTTTTTGTGTTTTTTTGTGTTTTGAGGGAAATTGTGTCCGGAACCCTAACGGAGGTTCCTGGGGACAGTTTCCCCAAACCGTTACATCAACTTCAAAACAGTAACATTTTTGGCGCCCAACGTGGGGCTATTTTTTGAGCCAAAGGCAACTCCAGCCGATGGTGGCCCAAAAGCCACTGCATATTGAAGGTCAGTAACCCTCCCCAAAACGGGACCAGATCCTGGCAGATGACTGGACTGCCAGCGCCAACAGGCTCTCTGGAACTGTGGAGACCCCCCTGCCACGGACTAGCTACAGCAGAATCTCCAGGGGAGGGGGAAATTCCCCATTAAATAGCGTAGGCTTGATAGGCCCAATAAGTGCCCGTTCATTCTGTCCACATCAAAGATGGGATACTCTTTCAAATGCCCTCTTCAAAGTTATATCTAAAAAGAAAGGCCCATGGCTCACCTTCAGAAAGCTCCCCAAACAGAAGACACCAGTCAGCACCAAACAGGAGACGCCAACCAGCACTCATTTCTAAGATGGTAGTGAGTTTTTATTTCTGTAGTTTGAAACCGGTTCCAGGGAGATAAGCTAGCTTGTTTTTAGCGGCAACACCTAGGAAGCGTGGCCATTACCAATCGCGGCCATGTGCGCCTTGTTGGCAGCCAGAGGCGATTAGCCAAGCATGTTTGAGAACTCTAGGCAGCTAAGAAAGCCAGACCGACCATCCCAGGCACAGCTCCGGCGGCGTGGGATTCACAGGGTCCTAGTGCCACCAGATTAATCTCCAACCAACTAGGCTGTTACTGTCCCCCTGTAGAAGAAATCTGTTTGTGGCTTGCTCGGATTTATTGGCAGTTTTAGGCTACTATCCCTATCTAGCTAATACAACTGTATGAGGACAGTGTTTTATTCGCTGGTAGCATTACCTCATCCAGAGGGAGAAAGGAGAGGGTGGGATTAGAAGAGACAGGGTCTGGGGCAGCTCAAACTCACACTCTCACATCCCATCCTGGCTGAGCCCTGAGGAGCTGCCCTCAGGAACGCTCACACATGCTTGGCCGGATTTGCCCCCCCGGCCAAGCTCTTAGCTTTAGGGGATGCAGGGAACCTTATCCGGACAGAGAAAGGCCACGCAGCTCAATTGGGCAGGGCAATATGGAGCAAGGGGAAAGGGTGGCAAAGCCCCTTCCCATTTAATCCCCTCCTGGTGGGTAGCAAACTGGTGGGAAATGAGGCCACCCTCATGGGGCCCCCACACACAGGGTGCAGGGACAGGCGGACGACCTTCTGAGCACAAAATACCTCTCTCTGTCTTAGATGGGATTCCAGCAATGTCCTAAATGCTAAGGTAATTGGTTTTAGATCGGGAAGCTCTGGGAAGGGGACACACACACATACACACCAACCTCTCCCAGACCGGCCACTAAAACCCCACCCTTTCTCTCTCAGATGGGATCCCAGCAATCCAAAGTGAAAGCCAGATCTCCACTCGCGTGTGTTCTCCAAAACTGGTAAAGGTTTGATCCCAAAATGCTAACGAAAGCTCTCATTTTTTTCTGCATCCAAGTATGGCCACAGTATGCGCTGGGGAGACACATGGCCCCATCAGGGAGGTTTAAATTATAACACTATTCAGCAACTAGATCTATCTTGTAAAAAGGAGGAAAGATGGATAGAAGTAGCTTATCTTCAGCTGTTCTTTAACTTCCGAGACCACCCAGATTTCTTTAATGATTGCAGGGTTGAGACAATTGTGGCAGCCTAGGCAACAGTAGTGTGGGAAGGGAGAGTTTAGAGCTCAATATGTCCATATGATCTGTCCATACACAGTTTTCTTTTAAGGGCTGAGTGTAAGTCAAACAATACGTGCTGGCATTCTTAGTTAATTCTTTATCCAGTAAAAGGGGAGGCCATCCTCAAGACAAAGTCTACTACTGCAGGCTGCCAATTCGGTTTAACAGGCACTTGAAAAGGGAAAGACAAAGGGGCAAAAGCCATGAAAGAAGTCTGGCTGAGCACAGAAGCCGAGGCTCAAGTCTAATTTAGGGGTGGGGAGCAAGGGCTCCTCTGACGTAAATGCCCTCAACCAGGAGGCCAAAAAGGCCCCCCAAGGCCTGGCTCACAGTGCAAAGGAGGACCATTAAACAGCTGAACCCTAACAGGGGTCCTTGGGAACAGTCTCCCCCAAACCGTAACATATTCTCAAACCGTAACATCAGATTCAAAACCGTAACAGAGACCGGAGGATCGCAGTTCTCCAACAGCCTCAGCTACTTAGTGATGCCCTCCACAACTTAGTGAGACCTGGTTTCAAAAGTAAAGAATAAAAAATAGGGCTGGGGGTGTAGCTTGGCGGTTGTACGCCCCTAGGTTCCATCCCAAGTACCGCAAATAAATAAATAAATAAAACCCAATTTTATTTTTTCCCAACAACCAAAATGTGATCTAGTATGAAGTCAAGTGGCTTAGGTTATGTAGCTTCACTTCTAATAATGTTTGAGAATATGTTAAAGACGTTAGAGTGCCAGACAGTCTGTCGTGGAACTCTGCCTCCAAAACAATTCCAAATGAAAAGGGCTAAACCAAAATGACTCTTTCAACACAGCTGAACGTGCAGAATGACAGCAAGCCGCCAACTGCACTGTGTCAGCTGCACTTTACCAGCCATTCATCAAAACGTCACTGCTATTTTCTAACCATAATAGCAAAGGGAAAAATGAATTCTATTTTCAAGTACTTCATCACTGAAGACTTTCTGGATTTAAACATACAAGGAAAAAGGGGGAAGAGAAGAAAGCCAAGAAATGTGAAGTGTCAAGGAAAGTTATCTGCAAACTAATATAAAAATTTAGCATCCGGGCGTGGTGGTGCACACTTGTAATCCCTGCACTTGGGAGGTGGAGACAGGAGGATCACTCAGGTTTGAAGACAGCCTCGCTGGCTTAAGAGACCCTGTTTCCAAATAAAAATATAAAAATGGGTCTGGGAGTGTACCCTGGAGGTAGAAGGGTTTCCAGGAACCCCAATACCACACACAAAAGAATTAGCAACACTATAAAAGAATAAGGGGGGAAGAGAAATTTGAGATGTACATTTATTACATCACCTTAAAATCTGAAAGAAAAGGTTATAAATAAAAACAACTTAAGAAGCCTATTTGCCCTAGTGCAAAATAAATAAATGAAACAGAACTGATTTTAGGCCAAAATAGTAAAAGCAAATCTTATGTAAGAACATTCACAAATCAGTTAAGGTTATAGATACTTTTAAAAGTTCATTAAAAATTCAAAAACAATCAAGTAATTTCCAGTAACTCCCTATAATTTGCTGATCATTTTTCCTGTTCTTTTAAATGCTGTAAGATAAATCAATTCTAAGAGAATAAAAAGGCAATAAGAAAACTTTTTTCTTAGTTCAAAATTTAGTCTGCAGGATTATGAATTAGAAAAATAAAGGTAATCAAACATAATATTAATTGCCCAAAATAACCTCATGAATAAAGCACCTAAATACAAAGGGAATGAGTTGTTTTCAGAAAGACCTTTTACCATTATCACATGTTAGTATAATGTCATGGAAATCACAACCAATTTAAGAGCTCTATTAAAGTGGATCTAAGCTAAAAGCCCTCATATTCAAATACATTCAATACTTATATTATGTAATGATACACATCATTATTTCAAAATTATGTATTCAGGTCATCTAAAAATAGTAATAATTAAGTACTAAATGTTCAATATTTATAAAGGAAATGTAAGTCCTAAAGCATGTATGGTACATGAAGATTGTAAAGGTATGTCACAGACCTAGGCCTCACAAGCTTGGATCAATAGCAAAACCTAGCAAACATCTCCAACGATCTTTATAATTTATAAATCTCATAAAGTGAAGCCACTCTCTTAAAATTAAAAGCAGAGGACTAAATAGAATGTCAGTATTTTGTAAGTAGGAAGCTTTACTCTTTTGAAGTACACAAGAGTTTTTGTCTGGGTACCTTTCTGTGTGTTCCAAGGAGAAAACCCCCCTAGGGACAAAAATTCCATGGGGAGGGGAAAAAAAGCCACAGAAGCTCTGTGAGTTCAGGATAACCTAAGGGAGGCTTTTCTGAATGAGATTCACTGACAAACTGGTATATGGTCTCTGACACATTTTAAGAAAAAACACATTTAAGGAAAAAATACAACTGTCCTCTTAGCTTCTGATGCTAAAGGATAAACATTTAATATTACCTATTTCTGTAATAACCCAGTATGAATCTACCACCTGCTACTTAAAGATAATGAGCATTAACTTAATAATTCTACATCACTCACTAAAATAAAGAATTAATAGGTACTAATTTGAAAAGACTATTTCACTATTTCACTATTTCACTCACTGATAGAACAAGCTTCCATCTTACATCTGAAAATCTGAAAAAATTCATTTGACTTATAACTAAATTCAAAAGAGCAGAACAATTTTGAAATTAATCCAAGAGGGCTAATTTATTACAAAAGCAAGAGATACTTGTTTCAAAATGGCTGCACAGTAGTAATCTGATAACATAGCCCCTTAAGGTCAACAACCAAAAGTAATTCCTGTGGCCTTTCACCTACAATAATGTTACTTTTTCCAAACTTTAAAACATCTTCTAGGACTTGATGAACAAATTCATAATGTTATTGTGAAAGATGTTATGGTTAAAGATGAATGTTACCATTTGGGGTTAAGATTACCATTTAGGGGAACAGTCCCCGCCCGACCTTTGTTAGACCCCTGGAAACAATTCCTCTCAAAAAACTGCGGGTTCTTGCCCTGAGCAAAGGATAAATATGCAATAGCTCGGACTCTTGCTGAAGATTTAAGATGGTTTATTAAAAAGATAGAAATACAGAAGATAGTTACAGCCCCATGCTAAAGCATGAGGGGTTGCTTTGAACAAAATCACCAAAATACAAAACCCAGAACCGTTTTTATAGACATAAGGCCCTCCATCTTGTTCTATGCAACTCTTACATAGGTAAAGTTCATCCCCTTGACTTTCCTGCCAAACTTTGGCCTATGCCCAGATTTCTCCTTTCCCGAAGGTCATCGATCCCCTACTCCCATCCTACCTAGATTATCAATTCTTATGTAAACCTGTCTTTAGAATGAGAAAGTCCTAGCTCCCCTTCTCTTCCACTTGCTAATTACTTTTAGCTAAGAAGTTTTACATTATAATAGCTGCTTCTTCCTGGCTGAAACCAGGACCTTTCCCAGGTCTATTGTTTTCTTCTACAAAATGATTTTTTAAATATATTTATTAATAATCAGAGCTTTATCAAATCTTCCTAGGCCATTCCCAGTACTGGTACACATAATACACCTATTCACATATTTTATGATTTCATAAATTGCAGCACGTCTCTTTGGAGACTTTTTAGAAAATCAGTCTGCCTGGCTAGTCATTACACTTAAGCCAGTATTGAGCCCCAACAACTGACTCTTCTAGAACACACTCACTCTCTACTTTCTATTATTTGGCATCAAACTTAGATACAATAGAGGGTGGACATTCCTGTAATTCCAGTACTTAGGAGGCTGAGACAGGAGAATGGCACGTTCAAGATCACCATCAGCAACACAGCAAGGCTCTATTTCAAAATAAAAAGGGTTGGGGGGTATAGCTCAGAGGTGGAATGTCTCTGGGTACAGCTATCACAAGGCTATGAGAAACTTTTTTTTTTAATTTGTATTGTTTTTCATATCCTCTACCTTGTTTGGCTAGTTTTTATTAACCTATATAAACTTTATTCACGGGATATCTTTATCTTTTTATTTAATGTGACTTCATTAGTACATTATAGTCTCAAGACATAATGTAAATCATGTTGACAATAACATACATGCACACAGCACTTGGTGCCCCCCACCTCCCCATTTTCCCTCTTCCCAATACAAAGTACTGAGACTGACACTCCTATATTCACATATATACACATAGTCAATGGTAGTATTTTTATTTATTTATTTATTTATTTATTTATTTATTTTTGTGGTGCTGGAGATTGAACCCAAGGGCATTCTACCTCTGAGCTACACCCCCAGCCCTATTTTTTATTCTTTATTTTGAAACAGGGTCTCACTAAGTTAGAGGGCATTACTAAGTAGCTGAGACTGGCTGCAAACCCAGATCCTCCTGTCTCAGCCTCCCAAGTACTGGGATTACAAACAAGCATGCGCCATCACGCCCAGCTAGTATTTCCATTCATAAACCCCAATCTTCCTCCTTCCCTTCGACCTCCTCCCGCTGGGGTTTCCACTCGATTATATGAAGTCCCTCTTGTATTCCAATTGCTTCCTAACTTGCACATACTAGAGAAACCTTATGACCCTTACTTTCTGTGACTGGCTAATCTCACTTAACATAACATTCTCCAGGTCCTTCCATCTTCTTGCAAATGACAAAATGTTTTCTTCTGAATTGCTGAGTAGGATTCCATTGTGCATAATTCCCACAATTTTGTAATCCATTCATCTGTTGATGAACAGCTGGGTTTCCATAATTTGGCTATTGTGAATTGTGCTACTATAAACATGTATATGCAAATATTACTCTAGTTCTCCGATTTCAACCTCTTTGGAAAGATACGCAAGAGTGGTATACCTGGATCATATGGCTGGATCCATCCCCAGTTTTGGAAGGAATCTCCACACTGATGTCCACAGTGGCTGAACTAGTTTGCACTCCCACCAACAGTGAAGAGTTTCTATTTCCGCACATCCTCACCAACATTTATTATTTGACTTGATGACTGCAATTCTGATTGAGGTTAGATGGAGCCTCAGTATATGTTTTGATTTTCATCTCCCTGATTGTTAATGATGTTGAACATTTTTTCGTGTATCTGTTGGCCATTTGTATCTCTTCTTTTGTTGAATGTCTATTCAATTCAGTGGCCCATTTCTTGATTGGATTTTTTTTTTAGTGTACAGTCTTTTAAGTTTCTTGTTTATTCTAGATATTAGTCCTCTTCAAGAGGTATGGCTGATAAAGATCTTCCATTCCATAGGCTTTCTCTTCAGACCCCCAATAATTTGCTTTGATAAGCAGAAACTTTTTAGTTTAATGCCATTCCACTTATTCATCCTTATTTTAATTTCCTGAGCTTTGGGAAGGAGGGATGGAGAGGGAAGGGGATGGGAATTGGGTAGGGGTTAAATCAGTGATGTGTACATGTATGTACACACGTTTTTTACCCCAAAATGATGTATGAATATAATGTACCAATAAAAAATTTTAAAAAATGATTTAGTGGGGCCCTGTTTCAAAAATAAAGAATAAAAATAGGGAAAAATAAAATAAAATAGAAGAGAGTAAAGAGCAGTTAGTAGAGGCTTAAGCTATATATTTTATAAATGACTAGATGAGAGAAGCTCAAAGTTTCCCAATGTAAAAAATTGATAAGGAGATGGGCGTGGTGGCGCACGCTTGTAATCCCTGCACTTGGGAGGCGGAGATAGGAGGATCGTGCAGGTTCAAAGCCAGCTGCACTGGCTTAAGAGACCCTGTTTCCACATAAAAATATATTTTAAAAAAATAGGTCTGGGAGTGTAGCCAAGAGGTAGAAGGGCTTCCAGGAACCCCAGTACCACCCCCCAAAAAAAAATTGATAAGGAAATAGAAGTGCTATTTGCCCTGATATGCATATATGCCCTGTATGCATATATTAAAAATATCTCTTTACCCCATAACTATGTTGTCCCATAAACATGTTAACATAAATATGTTACCCCTACAATGCTAATTAAGGAGAAAATGTTAATTTAAATTAGCATTAACTTTTAAAATGGTAATTAAAGAAAAAATAAAATTATCTCTGTGTTAGTGGAGATTGAACCCAGGGGTACTCTGAGTTCAATCCTAGAATTCAGCCTGATTTTATTTTTCATTGTGAAACAGGAACTCACTAAAGTTGCTGGCCTTGAACCTGCTATCCTCCCTTCTCAGCCCCCCAAGTACTCAGTATCAGGCCCAGTTGAGAAAATAAATTTTTAAGGTTCTAAAACATTATACTATCATGCCTTTAAGTGCCACTGGCATGAGAATAAACATGATTTAGTATTTCTTTACAACAGCCGCCAAGTACTTCACAAGCCAGATTTTCCCTACTGCCACGCACCCTATATAAACAGTCTAACGTCTGGGCTTTTTCACGTCGGTATCTGCAGAGTTGTATGTGGGCGACAGTGGGAAATTATGCTATATTCTGTCTAGCAAATAGTCCTCTTTATAATCCTAGGTTTCCACAGTAATCTTTGGACTGAAGTTACAGAGCATCTACATGATGGAAGAAAGTAAAATTGGCCTTTGAAGTCACCAGATCAGGATACTATTCCTGCCTGTGCTACTCTCAGTACACTATGTCACCTGCCACTCTGAGCTGTTCCATTTTTCATCTGGAGAGGCTCCTTTCACTTTCAACCTCTAATCTAAAAAACTCAATGCCAAATGATTTTTTTTTTTTTTTTTTTTTTGGCAGTAGTAGGGATGGAACTCAAGGGCATTCTACCTCCAAGCTACACCCCCAGTCCTATTTTTCAGACTTTTTATCTTTTGGAAACAGGGTTTCACTGATTTGCGAAGGGCCTCGCTAAGTAGCTGAGGCTGTCCACGAACCGTGATCCTCCAGTCTCTGCCTCCCAAATGCTGTGATTACAAGTGTGTACCACCATGCATGGCCCCAAATGATGTTTTAAGGAGCTGTTGAGGACTAAATGTGTCTCCCCAAAATTAACCTGCTGAAGCCCCCATATCTAATGTAGTATTTTGAGATGGGGCCTTTGGGAGGTAACTAGGCCCTGAGTGTGGGACCCTCATGAATATCATTCATGCTTTTATAAGAAAGACATGAAAGAAGTGATTTTCCCTTTCCCTATTTCTCCTCTCTTCTATCTCTATTTCTCCCCTGTGCAAATACATCCAGAAAGCAGCCATCTGTGAAACATAAAGTGATTCCTCATCAGCCCCTGGATCTGCCAGCACCATCATCTGGGACTTCCAAACCTCCCAAACTGGGAGAAATAAATGTCTGCTGTTTAAGCCACTTGGTCTGGGGTCTCTTGAGATAACAGCCCAAACCAATAAAGACCAGGCCCTTGGAAATATTAAATTTAATGACATCATAACTTCCAAATCTGTACATAGACTCCACTCTCTAAGTGCTATTCCTAAATGTGCGATTTCTTGTGTGAGGATGCCTGGGTCTCTTCTCACCTCATCACGGACTTCTTACCAGTCTGCTTCTTTCTATTAAGACTATCAATACTTTCCTAGTTTCCCAGAAATAGTTTTACTGATTCCTTTTGTTTTTAAAAAATTTTACTGGCACATTACAATTTCACAGGACAGTAAAACTATAGTCACAGTGATACATTCATCTCTGCACAGAGCACTATCTGGCCCGCTTCCTTTCACACACCCTACCTTCCATTCTCTGTATGTATTCTGTTGCCATATTCAGTTGCCTTCTTTATGTAATTAGGGTGTGTTATTCTTAGAAAGATAAATGTGGCAACAGGATGTTTATCAGGAACATACTGGCATCCACAAGGTAGGTTGGGAATTTTAACTGCCTGTGGGAAAGGAAAGAGAGGAGCAAAGTTTTTTAAATGATTTGGAGGAAGCCATCCGGAAGTGGTGACTAACACGTCTTTATTTTTATAAAAAAAAAATTAAATTAAAATCCTCAGTCCAGAATTGGAAATCTGAAACTATCTACATGTGTAATCTTATCTCCCAATAGTTCTCAATCTGTTGCTTGGGCTCCAAATTCAATAAAACTCACTGCTTGAAGGGAGAGCTGGGTGTGGTGGTGCATGTGTAATCCGTGTGGGTGTGCATGGATGGGGGAGAGGGGGACTGGGGATTGAACCCAGGGTCATTCTAACTAACTCTCAGCTACGCCTTGAGCCCTATTTTATTTTGTATTTTGAAATGGGGTCTTGCTGGGCTGCCGAGGCTGTCCTTGAACCTGTGATTCTTCTGACTCAGCCTTCCAAGCACTTTGATTACTGGTGTGCACCACCAGGCCCCACAATCTTGGATTTTATTTACTTGTTCTTTATTGATAACACTCTAAGCCTTATATACTCTACTCAAAATATTGAAAATAAGAAAAAAGAAAATACCTCCCTTTTTCCTAAATTATGTTTATATGTTAAATTATACATAATTATTAAATATATTATTATAATATTATATTAAATATAATATATTATATATTTATATAAAATTAAAGTATATATTTTAAAAACTAAAATTAAATATAAGGAGATAAGAGCCTACTGTGGGTTACTATATTTGAAGCTGCTTTAAAAGTTATTTTTCTAAAATGAAGGCACTGCTTTCCTTCCTGCACATAATGCATACATACATAAATAGCCACATACCTGAAACCCCATTCTAAGAATGTTCCACTTTATATAGTATGTATAGTTTTTCCTTTAGGACAGTGGGCTCTGCTATTTTAAATGCAAACTAAGACAACCTAAATGTTTCACATATCATGAGATGTATTATTTTTCTCTCTGTTCACATTCAAAGGCAAAGGTCTGTTAAACAGTCAGGAAAGGAAACAGTCACTGAAAAAGGTTGTTCACTCCTAAAATGGGGAGTGAACCTGGAAGCAAGGGGCTGATGAAGGAAGAGGAAAGTCTATGAGAGAAAATAATCAAAAGGAGATGGCTAGAAAAGTTGCGCCACAAAAAAAGACTTCCTCTTACTACTATGATAGCATTTACTGTTTTAGGCTATAATTATTTTGCTATGCCTGCCTCTCTCTCTCCCACAAGACAGAGAGGCATATAAACTCTTTAAGGGCAGGAACCTGTATTTCTGTATTCACAAGACTCATAAAGAAGAGAAAATATCAGAGAATGAATAAACAGTAGAATATAAATGAATGTAGGCCACACACAAAAGAGCTGTTATACAATATGAATTTCAGTAAACAATATGGTCCCAGATGCAAGACAAAAAGACAAGAGATGACTGTTCTTTGTATTATATTTTAAGGCAGTCCTGTTAATTATACCTCTTAGTCAGAGTCTGACCTGGATGATCCAACCAGAAATACAACAGAAACAATTTTAGTTGTATAGCAAAGCAGAAATCTTTGTTTTTGTTTTGTTTATTCTAAATTTGTAGTTTTTGTAAATAAGGGTTTAAGTCCTAAATCCTGTTGAGGAAAGAGATGAAATGTGTTGAATTTTATGAAAAGCACATTTAAGACTTAAGTGTTTTTAAGTAGGGCATGGTGGCACACACTTGTGATCCCAGTACTTGGGAGACTGAGACAGGAGGATGGCAAGCTCAAGGCCAGCCTCAGCAACTCAGAGAGACCTTGTTTGAAAATTTAAAAAAAAAAAATTAAAAAGGGCTGGGGCTGTAGCTTGAAGCTAGAAATCCCCTGGGTCTGATCCCCAATACATACATACAAAAAAAGAGTTAGAGTGGTTTAATTCTCAGGGCCCACACTACCAAAACTTAAAAGAATGTAACTAGAACGAAGAAACCATGACCTTTTGGGAACTAAATTTCCATATTTTGCCTAGAAACAAAAAGCATTTTTTTAAAAAAACTATAACATCAGGAATATTAACCTTTCTTTTAAAGTAGTAGAAACTTAAATGCAAAACTTGAGTTGTTTATAATTAAAGGATAGGAAATTTAAAATCAATATCAATATACACTTTTGGAAAGAAGTTTCAGAAATTTCTTTAAAGTTCTACAGAGGAAAATACTATTGAGCAATCAACTACAAAAGTAATCTAAGTTAAGTGAGGCGCAAAGGCACATGCCTGTAATTCTGGTACTTGAGAGACTAAGTCAGGAAGACTGTAGGTTTGAAGCCTCAGCAACTTAGCAAGATTCTGGTTCAAAATAAAAACAAAAAGGGCCAGGGGTATAACTCAAAATTAGAATACACCTGGGTTCAATTCCTGGTACCACACACACAC
This sequence comes from Muscardinus avellanarius, assembly GCF_963383645.1. NCBI lineage: Eukaryota > Metazoa > Chordata > Mammalia > Rodentia > Gliridae > Muscardinus > Muscardinus avellanarius. The sequence continues at coordinate 114,396,844 of NC_137790.1, forward strand.
ACACACACACACACACACACACACACACACCCATATAATACTTGTAAACTGAAGAGTGGCCCTCATAAAGATCTGTCCAAGGCCTACTCTCCAAAACCTGTGAATATTACTTTATATGGAAAAAACTTAAAGTCAGAATCTTGAGAAGAGCTGTCTGTGTTGGCTACCCAGGTGGAGTGTTAATGTGATCAGAGGGAGTTTTCAAAAAGACAAAAAGCTTTTGAAAAGACAAAAGCAGCACAGCAAAGTGGCAAAGATTGGGTCAAGCAGCCGCAAGCCCAGGGCTGCCGGAGCCAGCAGAAGCTGCTCCCCAAGAGAGCAGGAACCTACCAGCACCTTCATTTCAGACATCAGGAATCTACCAGCACCTTCATTTCAGACATCTGGCCTCCCAAACTTGAGAGAATACATTTTTATCGTTTCAAGCCACCAAGTTTATGGTAATTTTTTTTTTTTTTTTTTTTTTTTTTTGGTGGTACTGGGGTTCCTGGAAGCCCTTCTACCTCCGGGCTACACTCCCAGACCTATTTTTTACATTTTAATTTGGAAACAGGGTCTCCTAAGCCAGCGCGCGCGGCTGGCTTCGAACCTGCGTGATCCTCCTGTCTCTGCCTCCCAAGCGCGGGGATTACAAGCGTGCGCCACCACGCCCGGCTATGGTAATTTTTAATAGCAGCCCCAGGAAACTAATAGAATACCCTAAAGAATATCTGTTTCCAGTTAATTGGAAGAATAACATTACTTTTGGTGAACTCTAAAGGATATAAAATTTGAACAGTGTGTATTATAAACATAAATTCTACAGTAACACACCTAAAGTATCTTTATAGAGAACCAGTTGTCCACAGAACACAATTGGAAACGTAGGACATTAAGAGCACAGTTGTTACGAGTACAGCCATTGGAAAGTTGAGACCTTCCCAACCAACTTGTTTAAAAGGAATGAGCTGAATGAACTTTACCCACTCAGACAGCACTGGCTCTTTCAGCACTGGGGCCTGACTCTGCGCAAGACAAAGTCTTTTGTCTTTATATGGTTCTTTGGATGAATGAAGTCAAGGTAAAGTTGCCAACCCACTCTGCCCTGAATCAATAGTCTTCCAATATAAGGATTTTATTTGAGGGATAATAACAGTAAAATGATAAGGAAGACAAGCTCTATCACTATCCCTGACTGAACTATTTCTGTCAGGGATTAACATGCTTCATTAAAAAAGAGAACTGCTTTAGCCGGGCGTGGTGGTGCACGCTTGTAATCCCCGCACTTGGGAGGCGGAGACAGGAATTTCGTGCAGGTTCGAAGCCAGCCGCGCTGGTTTAAGAGACCCTGTTTCCAAATATATAAAATAGGTCTGGGAGTGTAGCCTGGAGGAACCCCAGTACCACAGAAAGAGAGAGGGGGGGGGGAGAGGGGGGGAGGGAGAGGGAGAGGGAGAGAGGTGCTTTTAATGAGTAAATATTTTCTTTAACTGCTTTTAGGACAAGGCTATGAAAGTGAGGGCTGTTATTATTTTCTTGTAAAACAAAAGGCTGCACAAGAAAGCTCATCCATCCCACTGCCCCGAGTGTCCTGGCTGATCTCGCTCCTGCTGCTGTCATCAGTCTCATTTCTCAAGATGGTTTTTTATCAGTGTGTTCCTTGTGAGGAGGAATAGTAGTGGACACCCTCCTTTATGAAACACTACATTCACAGTTTAGTAAATTCTAATTTTCCTTTTCCCTGAAGATTGAAGCTGAATTACACTTGATGGTTCAGAAAATGATTACCTATAAAACAGAACATAGGACCTTTTCTTCACCAGAGAGTTCTAATCATCTATCCTTTGAGAGGAAAATATCGATATGATATCAAAACCAATAATGCACTCATTTTCTATGAAGAGCAAAATCAGGAATTACATTTGAAAGAGAACGGAAGGTCTTGGCTCAGAGAACAGAGGCCCCAGCAAGGCTCTCTCTAGGAGTGTGTCTCAGGCACAACCCTCTTCCTTCCCATTTCCCGGTTTTCTCTGTTCATTCCTCTTCATTCCCCAAGTAGAGAGGTTTTCCCTCTAACTAATGTTCTGACTGAGCACTTTACCCGAGACAGTCTCTCTGTAAAAAGTCCCATTCTCTAAAATTTATCTCTTTTGTTCACCCACTAAAGTTCATGTTACATGGTCAAATAATAAAATGCTTCCAATATTTCAGTAAGACATTCTTCTCAAAGGTAAAATGTTTAGCTGGGCATAGTGGCTCACGCTTGTAATCCCAGCAATTGGGAGGCTGAGACAGGAAACTGTAGTTTGCAACCAGCCTCAGCTACTTAGTGAGGCCCTTTGCAACCCAGTGAGACCCTATTTCAAAATAAATAATAAAAAAAATAGGGCTGGGGTTATAGCTCGGAGGTTGAATGCCCTTGGGTTCCATTCCCAGTACTGAAAAAAATAAAAAAGATACTTCTTCCAGGAAAATCTAACTTCCTAAAAGGAATAATTCACCTCAATTTGGAAAGCAAATTACTGGAGCAAATTACCTGTCAAAAAGCCACGTAATCTACTGGCAGAGGTAATTTACTTTTAAAAAAAAATTATTTATGCCGGGCGTGGTGGCGCACGCTTGTAATCCCCGCGCTTGGGAGGCGGAGACAGGAGGATCGCGCAGGTTCAAAGCCAGCCACACTGGCGTAAGAGACCCTGTTTCAAAAATATAAAATAGGTCTGGGAGTGTAGCCCGGAGGTAGAAGGGCTTCCAGGAACCCCAGTACCACCAAAAAAAAAAAAAAAAAAAAATTATTTATTTTTCCTCAAGTTTGGACATAGCCCTCAACTTTTCAAAAATAGGATCACTGCTCTGGTGCTCTCTGTTAAGCCCTAGCTGATACACAACCAAAAAATTTATCTTTTTAAGTAAATACAAATTAATCAGAAGCAAGTGCTACCTTCAATTTTTAATCATTTCTGATGGCAGGAGCTGCCCCCTTAGTTTTCTAAACAATAAAATCCCATCACCCTATTTTCCCATTTAAAAAAAACAAAAAAAAAATCTCTGCCTACAAGATAAGTGAAATTTAATCTTATGGCTGAATAATATTTCAAGTCCTTTTTGAGAGAAGGAAACTAAAAATAAATGTGTAAAATGACAATACTTATAAGGATGTCTTCTAAAGAGAGAGAGAGAGAGAGAGAGAGAGAGAGAGAAATGAACTGAAGGGGCACACAAGCACGTGTAGGAATGATCGAGGGAGAGGAATTACTCCTCAACCCATGTGGGAAAGGAGCGGGAGGGACAAGATGGCAGGAAGCAGCCTCAGGAAAGTGAACACTCCTGCCTTCCACAGAATCACAGTGAGTCAGGACCTCGAGAGGAGACTGAGAGCCAGCTAGGGTCAGCTAAGCAGACCTGTTCCCTGTCCAGTCCAGAAAAAATCCAGCAACTACCCCTGTGGCATGAAAAGAAGTTTATATTTAGTTTCCTGCTTCATGGTTTTGAAAACCCTGGGAATCACCGAAGTATTGTTTATTTGTGCATGATAATGAGATGCCTGGCTCTGCAATGGCCCCAGTATGGCGGCTGGATGTCATCCATATTATAAGAGGATTGGGAATTTCAGCCCTAGCTCCCAAAGTCAAAGGAGGATGAAGGGGCTAGAGGCTAACTTAATCACTAGTGGTAAATGATTTAATCAGTCATGCCTACGCAATGAGGCTCCTCTAAATATCCAAAGGATAGGGCTTGGAGAGCACCCATGTTGGTGAACACAGAGGTGCTGAAATGGCAGTGTTCCTGGAGAGGGATGGAAGCTTCCTCCATACTTTACCCTATGAATTTTATCCTTCTGGCTATTCTTGAGTTGTATCCTTTATACTAGACAGGTGAACATACGTAAAATGTTTCCCTGAGGTCTGTGAACCATTCTAGCAAATGATGAAACCTGAGGAGGGGGGATGTGAACCTGTGACTTAAAGCCAGTCATTCCAAAGAGATAACATCCTGGATTTGGGAATGGTGTCTAAAGTGAAAGCAGTATCATGGGACTGAGCCCTTAATCTCTGGGATCTGATGCTATTTCCAAGAAGATAGAGTTAGAACTTAGTTAAATTATGAGACACCACCCAGATGGAGTCAGATAATTGGTTGGTATGGGAAAAACACTCACTTATGTTGGTGGCCAGAAGGGAGACAGTGGTTGGGGTGCTCCAGCCCAGGTTCAGTTCTGAGACAAGGAGAGAATGTGGGTCCTCTAGGTATATCATAGTCCTCTGCCTTTACTGAGATGCAAGCCAGGCTAAATGTGAGAGGCCTGAAGAAGATTCCCTAAAAAGGTTCTGGAAGGGACTCACACCTTTCTAAGTATGGGATAGTCTAAAGAAGTCTTGAGCAGTTCGGGCCAGCAGGGAAACTGAGTCATGAATCAACATGTGAGTTGAGAAAAACAGTGGTCCTAGAAATGCCAGCAGATATTTGATGTTCAATATATACCTATATAACTAACAAGCATTGAATTGTGATCCTGAGGGTCAAAGTGAAGTCACTAAGTAGGGCAGTGACAATTTCTCCATCTCTAGATGTACTCTCCACCCTACAGCAGTACTGAAGAGAGAGGGCAGTAGCTCTGGAATAATGGAATTAATTTGTAAAATATCCAGGGGAGAAAAAGTGAGAGGTGTCATGGCTAATTTGAGAGTGAGAATAGAAAAGAAGGATCCTACCAGATTTCTGGCTTGAGTAATTGGAGAGTGTGGTTTGAGCAAGTGAGAGAATGCAGCAAAAGAAATAGCTCAGCAGGGTAGAATACGGAAGGAAACAAAGCAAGGACTGTGTGCACGGATGAAGGCATCACCCTGAATCTCACTGCCATACATGATTACAGTGCACCAAAAATTATCTTAAAATACAGCTTAGCAGGAAAGAAGGGAAAATTCATACTAGACATGTAAAGTTTGTGAAGCTTTGGACTATTGTGGTGGCCATGTCAAGGAGGCAGCTGCAACGACAAGAATGCTCATGCAAGAGGACTGAACTAAGGACCGCAATGTTGAGATTATGGCCAGAGAACAGAGGGAGAGTGACTGGGATGTCCCAGTGCCGTGTAGAGAAGAGTCAAAGACAAAGTCTAGGGCACCAGCAAAAACTCAAAGTGCATCAGAGGAAGAGAAGTCTGTAGAAATATGATGGCTGACATAAGATATGGAAGTGTGCTGTTCCAAAAGTAAAAAGGTAAGGAGCTTCAAAAATAGAGGTTATAATACTGTCAGATGCAGCTTAAAGCTCCAGAAAGTTAGCGGTGCACTGGATTTAGGAGCCTGGTCACTGTTGACCTAGCAAGAACAGTTTCAGAAATCTGATGGGTGCTATAAGCCTCACTGCAGTGCCCTGTAAAGGGATTTTTAAAAAGTAATTTTTAGGAACTCCATTTATCCTGAAATACAAAAAAAAAAAAAAAGTCTCTAAGCTCAAATAAACAAAAAGACATGCAACTGCTCTGCTCCACATACTATGATTGGCATTCACTCAGTGCAAAAGCTTGTATTAAATAGTTACTATAAGTCAAAGACAATACAACGCATCAGAGATGTAAAGATGAATAGAAGAAGAGCCCTATTTCTTAGTTTATGGATAAGGAGGAATAGATACCCATCACTGCCTCACACTAATCAGACTGCCCTCTGTTACAACATCACAATAGGCTGTAGAATGTACAGCAACAAAAGCAAGTAAAAATACCTGTGGATTGTAGCAATCAATACAGGACACCTGTACAGACATTTCACATGAGATGACACTGAAAAGGGCTGGGCAGGTGTAGGGGGTGGCTTATTCCAGAAAGGAAGACTCTCTAAAGGGCCCAATATTGGCCTACATCTACCAAACTTAGCACACTGTGAAGGGAATTTTATACCAGCCTAAGGATATGGAAATGAAGTTTGAGAGTTCTTTGTCTTGAAGTGTCTTTTCTGTGTTTAATATGCCAGAACTTCACAGTTATTTTTCAATGCAAAATCACTACTGCCAAAAAGAGACTGCACACTAGGAAGGGTGGAACTCCTGCAGTCATACTATCTAGCAAATGAGATCGAGTACATTTATTAAAAGTCTTATGTTGCATTTCATACAAATTTTCTATTTTACCATGTAACTACTTTTTATATTAAGCAGTGTTTTCAAATTAATGTACGATGTTGGTTTTTCTCTAAAAGAGGTCAAATTGATGCTACAAAAAGACCGTGTTTACCCCCAAACACAATCCTTCAATGTATATGACCCTGAATGAGTCACATACATTAATGTGAAACACAACTTTTGACTATGAGGATGAAGAGAGAGCTTTAAAAAGAGAAGCAATAAGCCAGGCATGGTGGTGCAGACCTGTAATTCAAGAACTGAGGAGGCTGAGATAGAAGGATTACAAATTCGAGGCCAGTCTCTGCAACTAAGCAAGGGCCTATTTCAAAAGTAAAATGAAATAAAAATATAAAATAGGGATGGGGGAATAATGTAGAGGTAGAATGTCCCTGGGTTCAATGTACAATTCCCAGTGAGAGAGAGCAGGACAGAGAGGAAGAGGGAGAGGGAGAGGGAGAAGGGGGAGAGGGAGAAGGGGGAGAGGGAGAGGGAGGCAGCATGGCTTGTTTTTAGGAAAAATAGTTTGGGTACAATGACAGAAAATGAATACTAATCTGACACTTCAGTGGACTGAGGGAAGAAAAAGAGGGAAAGGGGGGGGTCCAAAAAAGAAACAGACAAAAGAGTATTATGTGTAGATTTAGTGTTTTAGATTAATGGGTTTTGCCTAATAGGAATTCATTTTGGCCTGAGATTGCATGTGTATATGTATGTATGTATACATGTATGTATATCATATATATATATATATATATATATATATATATCTTTCTACTAATAATTTTGGTCTCTTATGTAATACCGGCTTTTATTGTAATAAGTCTCTTATTGTAAACCACCTTAAATCTATTTTGTGTTTGTTTTTGTTTTGTTTTGTTTTGTTTGCGGGTCTGGGGATGGAACCCAGGGGCATTTCACCTCCAAGCCACATACCATGCCCTATTTTTTTTTTTTAATTTTATTTTTTTTTTATTTTATTTTATTGGTGCACTGTATTCATACATCATAGTGGGATACAAACTTTTGTAGACATACATGCACACATCGCCCAGTCAGCCCCCACCCGATCCCCACCCCATTCTCTCCCCATCCCTCCCTCCCATGCTTGGCTTAGTGGTTGACATCTAGTATTATAGCAATTTATCCAAAATTAAAAATGATAATCTCACATAACAGTTTCATTTGTCTGATACCAAGCTTTTGATGTCTTAAAGATAACATTTCAATATTTCTTTTTGCTTTCTTTCTTACCAGAGAATATTTTTTTCTTTTTTTTAGGTGAAACTATCATATATTTATTTTTCAGAAAAAAATCTATCCTGATATGGAATATGGACTCTAGATACCCAAAACAATCTCGAAGCAAAAACAAAGCTAGAAGATGTATATTTTCTGATTTCAAACCATATAAAGCTACAATAATTGAAACAGTGTAGTACTGTTCTAAAGGCAGATATATAGACCATTGGAGTTAAATACAAGCCTAGAGCTAAATTCTTCCCTATATTGTCAAGTTATTTTTGACAAGGTTTCCACGAACATTTGGTGGTGGAAATAATAATCTTTTAACTAAATATTGTTGAAAAATAATAATTACATGGAAAAGAATAAAATTGGACCCTTACCTAATCCCACATACAAGTATTAACTCAAACTAGATAAAAGACCTAAATATAAATCTTAAGACTATAAACTTTTAGGAGAAAATCTGGGTCATAAAACCTCACAACATTGAAATTGGCAGTGATTTCTTGGATATGATTTCAATGGCACAGGCAACAGAAGAATATACAAACTCCCTAAAAAATAAAAGAAAATATTGTATATCCAAAGACAATGTAAACAGAGTTAAAAGTTACTAATAGAATTGGATAAAATATTTCCAAATGCTATATCTGAAGGTATATTAATATTCCAACTAGAAATCCTAAAAATTAACAACAATAAAGGCAAACAATACAATTTAGAGATAGGTAAAAGACTAACATAAATAATGAATCTCCACAGATAACCAATCTTAGTTATCTGTTGGATGGAAACTCTTGTTTCTCTGGTTCTGGTGAGTGTTACCTATTTCTTCTTTGTAGTTAATCTCTTTGAGTATTTTCTCTAGCGCTGGTTTTGAAGACATAAATTCCTTCAGTTTCTGTTTGTCATGGAAGCTTCTTATTTCTCCATCTAATTTGATAGAAAGTTTTGCTGGATAGGAAATTTTTGGCTGGAAGTTGTTTTCTTTCAGAGTTTGGAATATGTTACTCCAAGCCCTTCTGGCTCTCATGACTTGGTTTGGGAAGTCTGGAGTGATTCTAATTGGTTTGCCTCTGAATGTCACTTGGCCCTTTGTTTTTGTTGCCTTTAAGATTCTCTGCTTGGCTTCCACATTGGTCATTTTGACAATTATATGGCGTGGGGATCCTCTTCTCGGATCCTGTCTAAAGGGAGTTCTATAAGTTTCCTGGATCTGTGTATCAACCTCTTGCTCTATATTTGGAAAATTTTCTGCTATTACTTCCTTGAAGAGATTGTTTATCCCTTTGGTATCACTTTCTTTTCCCTCCTCTATTCCAATTATTCTTAGGTTAGCTCTCTTAAGATGGGCCCATATTTCTTCAATGTCAGATTCCTGCTGTTGGATATCTTTTTCTAGATTAGAAACTATGCATTCATTTTTGGATTGCTCATCTTCTAAGAGCGAGATTCTGTTCTCCATGTGGTCTAATCGGTTGTTTGTGCTTTGAATTGAGGCCTTTACTTCATTAATTGCATCCTTTATCTCTTTTTGGCTCTCTCTGAGTTCTTTTCGAAGCACCTCTATTATTTCTACAGTTATTTTCCTGATTTGATCTTCTAGAAATCTCTGATTTTCTGTTTTATCAGGTTCTGATGTTGTGGGGTTGTGCACATTCATTACTTCAGTGTTATTCCTCTTTCCCATGATTTCGGATGTTTGTGCCTTCTCTGGGTTCTTCCCTTGGGTCACTATGGCTTCACTTAAGGTGCTCTGGATCTCGAGTCTGTATTTTCTCAGACCCTACTACTCCTTTACTGGGTTGTATCACAGAGTCTCCAACCCAGGGAGTTGATAGAGGCTGCTTTAAACTATGGGGGGTGCCAGGTTGCACGTTCTCCTATGGTGTGATATCTCTGCCACCACCACTCCCTCACTGGGTCAAGTCCCAGGAGGCCCAATACTGCGATTTCTCCTCTGTGGCCCGCAATTTGACTCACTGTTCTTGAGTACGCAGATGTAGCTGTACTGGACTCGGTGAATTCACTGCTGCTGCCGCCGCCGGTGGCAATATGGCGCCGCAGCCACGCCCTCGGCCATGAGGCTGGCGTATTTTTTCTTCTCTGGTTTTGATTTCCACTCTGAATCCCTGCAGCGTGTGCTGAGCTCAGCCACTGGGAGCTTTAAATGCTGTCTGCGCCGAAAGATCCCGCCTGGCTGTTCCGCATCGGCTCACCTCGGCTTGCTGTAGCCGTCCGCTGAGTTCGCCGCTGCCGCCGGCAGTATGGCGCTGCTGCCGCCGGCAGTATGGCGCTGCTGCCGCGTCCTCGGGCGCGTGTGTCTCCTCTGTGGCCCTGAGCTCTGTTCTCAGTCCGCTTTCTCTCTGGAGCCTGGTGGTTTTTTTGTTTTTCTGGTGATGGTGTTTTCTGGCTATGAAAGGCGCTCTTTTTGTGGTAATGGAGATTGGTTGTTAGCGGGACTCTTAAGCCCCGCTTTTCTCGATCGCCATCTTCCCGGAAGTCCCCCACCATGCCCTATTTTTATTCTTTATTTTGAAACCGGGTCTCACTGGGTTTCAGAGGGCCTCACTAAGTAGCTGAGGCTGTCCGTGAACCGCGATCCTCCGGTTTCAGCCTCCCGAATGCTGGCATTACAAGCGTGCGCTACCATGCCTGGCTTAAATCTATTTTAAAGGAAGCTAAACACATAAGACTAGTAAACATAAAGCATAAGGGATTAATGAATAATATAATATTCAAAGAATTAGACGTTATGTTGGCACAACTTTGTAAACACACCAAAAAATTCACTAAAATTTTCACTTTAAAAGGTGAGTTTTATAGTATAGAATTATACGCCAATTAAAAATTTTAAAGAATATTATAAAATACTATGCACATTCTCAAAATATTCTCAAAAGTATTCTCAAAATACTTGCTAACTCATGAACTAATTTAACTGATGGCCCAACTATAAATGTGGTACACTACTCTCTAGATAATAGGAATTGTTATAATTCTTTGTATTTATTTATTTATTTATTTATTTATTTATTTATTTATTTATTTTGTGGTACGCGGGATGGAACCCAGGGGCATTCTACCTCCGAGCTACAACCCCAGCCCTATTTTTTTATTCTTTATTTTGAAACAAGGTCTCACTGAGTTGCAAAGGGTCTCACTAAGTAGCCGAGGCTGTCCTCGAATCATGATCCTCCTATTTCAGCCTCCCAAGGACAAGCATGCCCTACCACTCCAGGCTGTCTTTATTTTCGTTACTGACACATAATAACTGTACATGTTTATGAGCTATAATGTATTACTTTGATACATGTGAAATCATTTTTTGAAATATGTCCTTCAGAGCCTATAGAATGGGGGAAGATCTTGGCCAGCTATTCCTCTGATAGAAGACTAGTATCTAGAATATGCATAGTACTTAAAAGCTTTAACACTAAAATATACAAATAGCCCAAAACCCAATACAGAAATAGGCAATCGAACTAAATAAACATTTCACAAAAGAAAGAATACAAATGGCCAATAAACACATGAAAAAATATTCAACATTATAAGCAATCAGGGAGATGTAAATCAAAACTACACTGAGTTTCCATCTAACATCAATTAGAATGGCAACCATCAAGAAGTCAAACAGCAGTAAATGCTGGTGAGGATGTGGCAAAACAGGAACTCATCTACACGGATGGTGTGATTGCAAACTAGCATAGCCACTATGGAGATCAGTGTGGAGATTCCTCATAACTGGGAATGGATCCACCATATGATCCAGGTATACCACTCCTGGGTATCTTTCCAAAGAGACTGAAAGCAGATTATTATAGTAATACATGCATATCCATGTTTATAGCGGCACAATTCATAATAGCCAAATTATGGAATCAACCTAGATATCAACAGATAAATGGATTAAAAATTATGGGGTATATACACAATGGAATTCTATTCAGCAATAAAGAAGAACCAAATTATGTATTCTTCAAGAAAATGGACAAGGCTGGAGAACATTATGTTAAGAGAGATTAAAGAGTCACAGAAAGAGAAGGATCATGTTTCCTTCATGTGTGGAAGCTAGGGAGTGATCAGGATACAGGTAGGACTTTAGATAATGAAGGAGAAATCCCAGTGGAGAGAGGGAAGTGGTCTAAGGGAGGTGGAAGGAGAGAATTAATGAAGGAAACACTTCAGTGGCATTATGTACATATATGAGACTACCGATGTCAACCTCAAACGCATGTATGAGGAGGGTTGGGTGGGGAGGGAGCTGGGGGAAAGCCCACCAAGTGCTGTGTACATGTATGTCACCATCGCTATAAACTACATTATGATGTGAAATTATAATGCACCAATAAATGTATAAAAACAAATAAGCCAGGTGTGGTAGTGCACCCAGTACTTGGGAGGCTCAGACCAGAAGAATCGCAGGTTCTGTGACCAGCCTCGGCTACTTAGTGGTGCCCTCTGCAACTCAGTAAGATCCTGTTTCAAAATAAAGAATAAAAAATTGGGCTACGGGTGTAGCTTGGAGGTAGAATGTCCCTGAGTTCAATCCCTAGTACCACAAAATAAACAAACACTAAAAAATAAATGTCTTTCACACTGAGCAACCCAATGGTACAATTTTTTAAGGGAACACAATGAAGTACAAAAATGTAACTAAAAATCTTAAGAGATGACGCATAATATAAAGCAAATATAAAGTGTCAGTAGCGGTTTCTCAAGACATAAAGGCCAAACTTATAAAGCAGAAGCTTATCTCAAAGCAAACTAGTGGCAAAAAGGCACAAAAAGAGATGGAAAATTTATATTCTATTAGTAAAGTATGACTTTACCACATGTCCACCAACTATTCATAAACAACCTAATAAAAGCCATGAGTAAAAAAGTTCCAGAATAAAAACAATCCAAAATATGAAAAAATACTTTTTATTGTGGTTCATTATTTTTGCTTAAAGATTTCAGGAGTTTTAAAACAAAATATGTGTTTTTACCTTGAAGGATAAACCTCCTTTCCACTTTCTTTATTGGAAGGTACTCCTGTTAAATACTACTCATGTTGCAAGTTTTTAAAAGGTACTAAAAAGTACCTTTATAACAAGAAATTGAAATAATAAAAATCAAATGGCATTTCTTTCTTTTCTCCTCACTCTCACCCCCTTTGGTACTGAGAATTTAACCCAGGACCTTGAGCATACTAAGTATATACTCTACCACTAAGTGATGTCCTCAATAAGGAACCAGTATTTGATTTTAATATTTATATTTCTATTTTAGCAAAAAGTATTTTTTGTGGTTAGATAAACTGAGGTGGTACTTAATTTTTGATAAATCTACTTCCTACTTCCTTTTCTTTTTTGGCTAATAAGCTGGAAGAGTAGTTCTCAAAAGTACTTTCTTCTCCAAAAGAAAACCAAAGTGAGGTCCGACTGCATGAGGCACTTGATTTTAATCCTGCTTCAAAATAAAAAATACAAAGGACTGAAGGTGCAGCTAAAGGTAGAATTCCTCTGGGTTCATTTCTAAATACCAACAAATAAAAATAAATTTAATCTAAAAATTAATCCTGGCGGCACACACAAGCCGGGGCCCGGGTCGCGGGACTCGGGCCAAACTGCGAGTAGCACGCCAGACCCCTGGAGAAACCGGGCCCAGTAAGATGCTGGGTTCTGGGCGGGGGTTGCGCGCGGCGCACACCAGCCTGGGCCCGGGTCGCAGGACCCTGGGCCCCGGGCTGAACTGCGAGTAGCACACCAGACCCCTGGAGAATCCGGGCCCAGTAAGACGCTGGGTTCTGGGCAGGGGTCGCTCGCTGGGCACGCCAGCCGGGGCCCAGGTCGCGGGACTCTGGGCCCCGGGCCGAACTGCGAATAGCACGCTAGACCCCTGGAGAAACCGGGTCCAGAACAGAAAAAGATAAAGAAAAATATCAGAGAGGAGGTAAGAAAGCCATTATGGATGCCAGGACACTGGAGATGCAGACAAAACTTATCTAAATGCACTGGAACTTATGGAAAAATTCGCCGTGAAAGAGGACTGCTATTTCTCTATATTGTTAAGAATCTCAGACATCACCTGTAAGGAGAGAGTTTAGCGGAGATCAAGGAGAAATGCGGTGTTGAAAGAGTTCTCCGCGATGGTGGTGGAGACTTGTATTCAGGAGAAGCAGAAACCGGATCCTACCAACTTTATTTTTTTGGAGAAATTACACCAAATGTCGAATGCTACCATCACGCATGCTTAGGAACACTGGACAACATTCAGAGTGGAAAAAGAGTCTGGGAAGGATTTGAAACGGTGGAGGCAGTGGCAATGCCAGTGGCCAATATTCAGGGGAGGCAGAGATCTGATACATTACACCTGGAACCTTTGAAATAATAACCACAGAGACAGTGATCGGAACCTGCTGAGGGGTTAGGCGGGCGCCAGGGCCAGTGGCCGACATCGGAGCTGCTGTGAGGCAAGGCCACTACTGAGGCCTCCGTGCCCGGGATTGGAATCTGCCGAGGGGTTTGACCAATGCTGGGGCCAGCGAGGCCGGCATTGGAGCCTGCCATGAGGCAAGGCTTGTGCTGGGGCCTCCGAGGTCGGGTCCGAAACCTGCTGAGGGGTTAGGCCGGTGCTGGGGCCAGCGAGGCCAGCATCGGAGCCTGCCATGAGGCAAGGCCGGTACTGGGGCCTCCGAGGCCAGGATAAGAGCCTGCCGAGGGGTTAGGCCGGTGCTGGGGCCAGCGAGGCCGGAATCGGAGCCTGCTGTAAGGCAAGGCCGGTGCTGGGGCCTCAGAGGCCGGGATCGGAGCCTGCCTTGAGGCAAGGCTGGTACTGGGGCATCCGAGGCCAGGATAAGAGCCTGCCGAGGGGTTAGGCTGGTGCTGGGGCCAGCGAGGCCGGCATCGGAGCCTGCCGTGAGGCAAGGCCTGTACTGGGGAATCCGAGGCTGGGATAAGAGCCTGCCAAGGGGTTAGGCCGGTGCTGGGGCCAGCGAGGACAGCATCGGAGCCTGCCATAAGGCAAGACCGGTGCTGGGGCCTCCGAGGCCGGCATCGGAGCCTGCCTTGAGGCATGGCCGGTGCTGGGGCCTCCGAGGCCGGGATAAGAGTCTGCCGAAGGGTTAGGCCGGTGCTGGGGCCAGCGAGGCCGGCATCGGAGCCTGCCGTGAGGCAAGGCCGATACTGGGGCCTCCGAGGCCAGGATAAGAGCCTGCTGAGGGGTTAGGCTGGTGCTGGAGCCAGTGAGGCCGGCATCGCAGCCTGCCATGAGGCATGGCCGATACTGGGGCCTCCGAGGCCAGGATAAGAGCCTGCTGAGGGGTTAGGCCGGTGCTGGAGCCAGTGAGGCCGGCATCGCAGCCTGCCGTGAGGCATGGCCGATGCTGGGGCCTCCGAGACCAGGATCGGAGCCTGCTAAGGGGTTAGGCCGGTGCTGGGGCCAGCGAGGCCGGCACCGGAGCCTGCCATGAGGCAAGGCCGGTACTGGGGCCTCCGAGGCTGGGATTGGAGCCTGCCGAGGGGTGAGGCCAATGCTGGGGCCAGAGAGGCCGGCATTGGAGCCTGCCTTGAAGCAAGGCCGGTACTGGGGCCTCCGAGGCCAGGATAAGAGCCTGCCGAGGGTTTAGGCTGGTGCTGGGGCCAGCGAGGCCGGCATCAGAGCCTGCTGTGAGGCAAGGCCGGTACTGGGACCTCCGAGGCCAGGATAAGAGCCTGCCGAGGGGTTAGGCCGGTGCTGGGGTCAGCAAGGCCGGCATCGGAGCCTGCCATGAGGCAAGGCCGGTACTGGGGCCTCCGAGGCCGGGATTGGAGCCTGCTGAGGGGTGAGGCCAATGCTGGGGCCAGCGAGGCCGGCATTGGAGCCTGCCGTGAGACAAGGCCGGTGCTGAGGCCTCCGAGGCCGGGATTGGAACCTGCCTTGAGGCAAGGCCGGTACTGGGGCCTCCGAGGCCAGGATAAGAGCCTGCTGTGGGGTTAGGCCAGTGCTGGGGCCAGCGTGGCCGGCATCGGAGCCTGCTGTGAGGCAAGGCAGGTACTGGGACCTCGGAGGCCAGAATAAGAGCCTGCTGAGGGGTTAGGCCGGTGTTGGGGCCAGTAATCAGCAATAACTAGGAGGAAAAGGGCAACAGGAAGAGGTTGAGCTATAGAAAGGGCCCTATAGAGAAGCAACTAATGTGACCAATCAGAGGGTATGTAATACTGGAGGACAGAGCCTCTTTAAAGCGCAGGAGGTACATAAACAAATGTATCAAAGTAAATCACCAAAGAAGGGTGGGATGGAGGGAAGGGGAGGGAATGGGATGGGGGCTGGAGGAGGGCTAATTGGATGATGTGTGCTAGTATATCCTCTCAAGTCTTGTACTCCAACGTGATTGATATATGACTACAATGCACCAATTTAAAAAATAAATTAATAAAAAAATTAATTCCAAGATCAAGAAATGTTACTTGCGCAACTGACACACCTTTTAAAAAAATTAATTCAAATGGATCACAGAACTATATGTGAAATGTAAAGCTATACTTTGAAGAAATGCATAAGAAATGTTTATACTGTACACAAAAATTTTTCAAAATATATAATCAATCTAAGGTTAAGAGTAAAAAGTACAAAACTCCTTTTTTTCGGTGCTAGAAGTCAAATTTTGGGCCTCATGCATGCTAGGCAATTCCTTTATCACTGAGCCATACTCTTGGCCAAAAAATTCTTAAAAGAAAACACTGAATAAATTTGTGGCCTGTGGTTAGGCAGTGGTTTCTTAGACACACCACCAAAAGCACCTAAGAGACCCAAAAATTAATAGGTAGAAGAATTTGGATTTATTTAAAAACTGTTGGGCTACAAATGTTACCATAAAAAAATAAAAAGACAACCCAAAGAGAGAAAAAATATATTGCACAATATCTTAGCAGGCATGGTAATGCACAGTTATAATCCCAGTACTTAGGAGACTTGAAACAAAAGGATTGCAGGCTTAAGGCCAGCCTCAGAAATTTAGCAAGACTCTTTCAAAAAAAAAATGTAAAAAAGGCTGAGAGTGTAGCGTGGAGGCAGAATGCCAGTGGGTTCAATCTGGAAACTCAATAGTGGTTAAAAATAAGTAAATAAGTAACGTAGCAGTATATAAAATTAAAACATAAAAATCAGTAAATTTTCCTATATACCAATGATAAATCTGCTGAAAAATCAGAGAACCAATTTCATTCACAATAGCCTCAAACAAACCTCAACACTAGTAATAATAAATAATAAAACAAGCCTCAAAACTAGTAATAAATCTAAAGAAGGTGAAGGATCTCTCCAATGAATATTATAGAACACTTAAGAAACTGAGACAGGCATGGTGGCCACCCTTGTAATACCAGTACTTTGTAGGCTAAGACAGGAAGGATCGCAGATTCACTGCTAGCCTCGGCTACTTCATGAGTCCCATAACAGCTTAGTGAGACTCTTTCAAAACAAAGAATAAAAAAATAAGGCTGGGGGTATAGCTCCAAGGTAGAATACCCCTGGGTTCAATCCCCAGTACCACCAAAAAAAAAAAATTTTTTTTTAAAGATACTAGAAAATTGAAAGACCTCCAATATCATGGATAGGCAGAATTAATATTGTTAAAATGGCCATATTACCAAGAGTAATAAATAGATTCAATGCAACTCCCATCAAAATACCAAAGGCATTCTTCAAAGAACTAGAAAAAAATCGTAAAATTCATATAGAAGAATAAAAGACCCAGAATAGTTAAAACAATTCTAAACAAAGCAATACTGGAAGCATGACAATACCCTATTTTAAACTGTACTACTAGTAGAACAATAAAATACAAGACACAGAGACAATACCACACAGATATAGTTATGTGATCCTTGACAAAGGTGCCAAAAACATACAATGGAGAAGAGACAGCCTTTTTCTTTCCCCTTGTGGTACTGGGGATGGAACCCAGGGGCTTTCTACTTCCAAGCTACACTCCCAGACCTATTTGGAAACAGTCTCACTAAGTTGCTGAGAGCCTCACTAAGTAGCTCAGGCTGGCTTCCAACCTGTGCAATCCTCCTGTCTCAGCCTCCCAAGTGCTGGGATTACAAACGTGCACCACCAGGCCCAGCTTTTAAGACAGCCTTTTTAATAAATGGTGCTGAGAAAACTGGATATCCATATGTAGAAGAATGAAACTAGGTCTCTGTCTCTCACCCTGCACTAAAGCCAACTCAAAATGGATCGAGGATCTAGGAATTAGACCAGAACCTCTGCAACTGCTGGAAGAAAATGGAGAGTCTGCACACTCCACACATAGGCCCAAGAGATGACTCCTCAGTAGGATTCCTGGAGCTCAGAAAATAATATCAAGAATTAATAGATGGGTTGGCATCAAATCAAAAAGCTTATACATAGTAAAACAAGCAATTAAGAGCATAAAGAGAAGCTACAGAATGGGAGAAAATCTTTGCCAACAGAGGGTTGGTATCCAGAATATATAAACGATTCAAAAAGCTTGCCACTAAAACAACAACCCAATTTATATATGAGCAAGTAAACTAAACACACACTTCTCAGAAGAAATACAAATGGCTAACAAATATATATGAAGAAATATACAATATCTTTAGCAATCAGAGAAATGCATATCAGAACTACACTGAGAGTTAATCTCACTCAAATTATAACAGCAATCGTGAAGAATATAAATAATAAACTGGGCATGATGGCACACACCTGAAATCCCAATACGTGAGATCCCAAGACAACAAGATCACAGGTTCAAAGCCAGCCTCAGCAACTTAGTGATACCCTGTTTCCAAATAAAAAATAAAACAAGGCTGGGGGTATAGCCCAGAGATAGGATGCCCCTAGGTTCAATCCTTAGCACCACAGGCGGAAAAAAATACAAATAATAATAAATGTTATCAAGGATTTGGAAAAAAAGGAACCCCATACACTGTTGGTGGGTTTGTAAATTAGTACAGTAACTATGTATTATCAATATGTAGTTTCCTCAAAAGTGTAGGAATGGAGCCACCATACCACCCAGCTATACAACTCCTTGATATTTATCCAAGAGTTAAAATCGGTATACAATAGTGATACAAGCAAACCCATGTTTACACAGCACAGTTCACAACAGCCGAATTATGGAACCAGCCTAGGCGTCCATCACCAGATGAGTAAATAAAGAAAACGTGGTATATACACATGATCGAGTTTTACTCACCCATAAAGAACAAAATCATGTCATCTGCAGGAAAGTGGATGGAACTGGAGAACATCATGCTAAGTGAAATAAGCCAGACTCAGAAAATCAAGGGTCACAGGTTTTCTCGCATATGTGGAAGCCAGAGAGAAACAAAGAGAGAGAAAAAAGAGACCTCGTGAAGATTAGAACTTTTAGACATTTTAAGGTCTAAATCCTAGCAATAGCTCATATGTCTAAGAACAAATTAAACAGTAATTTGTACTGAAGTAATCTGTAAGGCATAATACAAGAGGAAGACCAGGAATCCAAAGCACACCGAAACTAAAAATCTTATGGAGAAATTCCTTTGTGGTTTTAACTTTGTACATATAACAGAAAACAAAACTACTCTGGAAAAATGAAAGGAGTCAAGAGGAACCTAAGTAATCTTGGCTCTGAGAGGTGTGCCTCTTGGCTCTCAGAGAACCAAACAATCAGGCAAGGAAGCAAAAACACATATACCTTTAGCTAAATGGTGAGTTAGAATTAGGGCATATCTCGCTTTTCTCTCCCAAAGCTTAATTTAGAATCAGATTTTTAAAACAATCCTCCATAGGCCAGCTTTGGCCCTTCCAGTTGGCACTTGGACATCAAACTTTTGTGACAATCTGGAACAACTGAAAATAGCTTTGGGTATTCAAGCCATCACACAGGAAGGTCACATTTGAATTAACACATTTTAAAACTAAAAAAAAAAAAAAAAAAAAAAGGCTTTAGACAAGTCTTAGAAGAGGAAAGGGAAAATAAAGAATATAAATTAAGCAGCTCCCTCTCCGGATACCATGTCAGAAGTGAAGCAGGGTCCCACACCCACTTCTGAGCCCTGTCTTCCATCAGGTCCACTGCAGAACTGCTTGCTGCTTCTGTTGTAGCTATACCACAAAGCTGTTAAATTGTCTTATTCTTTATCTAGGAAACTCCACTACTAATCCACTGTCTACAGAATCAAGTCTAAATTCCTTGCCTGACATTCAGAGCCCTTTTCATTTGAATTCAATCTACCACTCGGGTTTTATTTCCCATTATTCCTCTTCATCAATCCTCTGGTGGAGTTAAAGAGGTCACTGTTGAAAATGCAAGGACAGTCTGACCTAAACACTTCTACTAATGCCACCAGCATCCCACCTGTCCTCCACCAAGTCCTTCCTATCTCTAAGAGATCAGCTCAAGTCCCAGTCTTTCCCAAGGACCTGAAGATACAGAAGGTCTCCCTCCTTCTGAAACCCTGTATGGGATATTTCATTTTCTATCCCCTCATCTGGGGTACATCACTGCATTAGTTTCTCTAGAGGAACAGAAACTACAGGACATGCATATCATAAAGGGGTATTTATCAAACTGACTAGCACTTGGAAGCTGTGAAGTCCCAAGTGGCTGCCTGTACCTAGAGAGCTGGACGAACCAGCAGCTGCTCACGTGGTCCAAGGAGCTAGGGCCTCAGAACACAAGAGACCATTGATGTACCCCATCCTAAGATGGAAAGGCCTAGTGACTCCCAGGAGAATGGCTGGTGAGAGCCCAGCTGGAAGAGTGAAGGGTATAACGTCCAATAACCTCAGGCAAGAGCAGCAGCAGATGCACCCACAGGAGGCTTCAGCCTGCCTGCACACTGCTTCCTCCTTCCAACTTCTGTTCCATCTGGGTCCCGCCTAATGCACAGGGAGGGAAAGATTTCCCCTTCAACTGGCGGTTGTGTGTGCCACTCATCTCATCAACACACCCCCAACAGTCTTGAGACTAAGCATCTCTAGGCATCTCTAAACCAATCAAATTGACATTCCAGATTAACCATCACAATCATAAACTCTCCTGAATTAATATTTATCTTATTTCCATGTTTCTACTCCTCAAATATTTAAGTTCCCCGAAGGGAAGAATGTCAGTCTTCTTTATCTTTGTGTTTTACAAAACATCTAATAACCAGGGACAAATCAAGGTTTCCTGAACTTCAGCTGATAGGATTTTATATAGCACACATGCAAGGTTGCTAAGCACATGGCTTTTTATAAGCCAAAGGGAGGAGTATCTATCATCAGGAAACTTCAGTATGTCATGGTTTTAACATTTTATATAAAAATAGTCTCTTTAATGAACATAAAAGAAGTCCTGATGTGTTATCAAGCCAGGAAAGTGTAACTACTAAAGACAAAGCTATTTGGACCTACTGAAAAAAGGAGCAATAAGTTTAATCGCAGCAAGTTTTCTCTGCTTGATTCTAAATAAAATATGAGTGTGCTACACCCTGCAGTCTATGGAAAAAGGGACTATAAGAAAGCCCATTCAAAGACTAATCAATGTTTGGGCAGAAATAATTTTCCTGCTGTTTTAAAAATACTAATCAGTTTTCTTCTGGATGTTGTCATTACACGCCAGGAATATGAAATTAAGTTATATAGGCAAACATCATTTCATGTTGGGAAACGCAGTTCTGCATGCATTTATTTACCTTAATCTAGAATCAAAGGAAATGACAAAAGTGTCTATAAAATCCTATCACTCTATAATCTGATCTTTGATCCTCTGAAAAAAAATTTTATAGAATTTTAACCAGTGTCTACTGAGTTGTATCTGTGAGAATTGGGTTTAGATCTGTACTTAGAATTTTCATAAGCAACTTTCCAAGTTCCCCTTTAAGAAGTAAGCTGTTAGCCAGGTGAAGGGGTGTACACCTGTAATCCCAGTACTTGGGAGGCTGAGACAGAAGGACTGCAGGTTGGAGATCAGCCTCAGCAATTTAGCAAGACTCCCAGCAACCTAGTAAGACCTTATTTAAAAATTAAAAAAAAAAAAAATTTTAAAGGGCTCAAGCCGGGCATGGTGGTGCACGCTTGTAATCCCAGCATTCAGGAGGCAGAGACCAGAGGATAGTGGTTCACAGGCAGCCTCAGTTATTTGGCGAGGCCCATCGCAACTCACTGAGACCCTGTTTCAAAAAAATAAAAGACTAAAAAATAGAACTGGGGGTGTAGCTCGGAGGTAGAATGCCCCTGGGTTCCATCCTGAATGGCACAAAAAAGGGGGGCTGGGGTGTAGCTCAGAGGTAGAATACCCCCTGGGTTCAATCCCCAGTGCCACAAAAAAGAAGAAAGAAAAGAAGGGGAAAAAGAGAAGGAAAGGGGGGGGGGTAAGCTATCAGAGGAAAAAATAAACATAAGTAGTCCTGGAGTCTGCAATTCCAGGATGAGTCACAGTGTGTAGATCCAAAGTCCTAAAATGAGATTCTCTGGTTCTATTTATGCCTTGGAGCCCATACTGGGACAATTCCAGGTTAAGATACCATGACAGTTAAGTTTAGGTGTTGACTTGACTGGCTTAGGGATACAAAGACAGAGCTGGTAAAGTATTATTCCTGGGTATGTCTGTGAAGATGTTTTGGGAAGAGACTAGCATTTGAGTCCATGGCCTGAATATGGAAGACTTCCCTCACCCTATGCGAGTTGGGCACCAGATAACTGAGTAAAGACCCAGATGGAACAAAAATGCAGAGGGAAAATGTATTTTCTCTCTCTTTTGGATCTGGTACACTCATATTTTATCTTGCCTTTGGACAACAGAATTCAAGATCTCCTACCTTCAGACTCCAGGGCTTGTACCAGCAGCCTTCCAGATTCTCAGGCCTTTAGTTTCAGACAGAGAGTTACTCCACCAGTTCCCCTCATTCTCAAGCCTCAGATACAGACTGAGAGTTAGCTTCCCTGGTTCTGATGCCTTTGGACTTGGACTGAGGCACACTACTGGTTTCCCTGACTCTCCAACTTACAGATGACCTAGGATGGTACTTCTCAGCCTAGATAATCATATAAGTCAACTGCCCTAACAAATCCCCATCCATCCATCTGTCCATATATCCATTTTCCATCGGTTCTGTCTCTCTGGAGAACTCTGCTTAACGCAGATACCTAGTGAGGAAATGGTCATTAACTACCAGGCTTTCCTGTGGATTCCAGAACGCTCAGGTAGATATTATGAAACTCAACACAAACTGGAATTCAGCAAAACTTTCCCCAAACAGACTAGATATACACTCCTAGGGCAGAATTCCAGAAATGCCTCGATTTCATTGCAGTCTCAAGACTATGCTCAGCAAATATCGCAGTGTTTTCCAAAGGCACTGCCAAGGAAACATGTCAAAGGAACCATTAGCAAATGAGACTGAAAAGCACCACTTATCATGTGTTCCTACTAGATCCCTAACTAGATTAGAGGTTCCAGAAAAGTCCTTTTATAAAGAAATAAGTTTATCTTCACTTAAGCCAGCTCTTCCCAGGTTTATATAAAGCTTTATTAACATCTTTATGGGGCTGTCCCTCTCCACCCCATTATTTTTATGGCCATATGTTTTATCTCTAAATCTAAGGAAATTCAAATAAAAATATGCATACATTCAAAGTATATTTTATGTCTGAGTATGTGTTTTATGTTTATTTTTATGTATTTATATTTTTATGTTTATATCACCGAAGCAAAGCCTCCCAAGGGGACTCCTGAAGTGACATTCACTACTTTGACCAATTTGTCATAGCCTAAGGTCTGGTCCTGAGCTGCAAATGTTCAAAATTGAGTGTCAGCATACCAAAGAGATTCCAAATTTCAGCGGCAGATTTACAGGAACCACAGGCACAAGACTGCTGCACAGCAGCAAACATCAGTTTATTAAATTACAATTAACAATAAATAGTCACAGAAACATCTACATTTTACCTGCAGAACTTGCTCATTCCCTCCCTCTGATAGATCTACTTGGGAAGCCAAACCATATTTAGGGGGAAATGGTCAGATAAACTGCATGTTTCCTGCCATCAGCCTGAGAAAGCTGTGTCTGTCTCATAATCCCCATGACCTTGTTTTAACAATAAACCATGTCAGTGGTGTGCAAAAGACTGGTCTTAATATTCCCCCTTAATCTCTAATAGGCCTAAGACTTCCTATCAATTCTTAGAGATGGGAAGTTACTGGGTTTTTTCCAGTCTTACCTAAAATGTGGGAAAATATGCAAGAAAACATATATTTATTATGATTTAAGTCATGCAGTCTAAGTAAAAGCACTGAGCCTGCTCTGTAAGCACACCTCCAAATTAATTTCTCAAATCCACGTCCCTTTTAACCCTTAACTCCCTCTAACATAGGAAATTAGACTGCCCTCCGGATCCTAATTCTCATCATCTGCTGGTGACTCTTGCTCACTCCACCTCCTTAGTATGGACGGCCTGACAATGCCAGGGCTGCCACCCCCCAAACAGGCATTTGAATGGTCACTTTCCACATTTATTTCTATTTAAAAAAAATAGCAAGTGTTGTTTTGTTTTGTTTGTGGTACTGAGAATTGAACCCAGAGACATTCTTCCTTCAAGCTACACCCCTAGCCCCTTTCTTATTTTTTATTTTTTGAAACTGGATTTCATTAGGTTACTGAGAGTCTTGCTAAATTGGTATGGCTATTCTCAACCCATGATCCTTCTGTCTCAACTTCCCAAGAACTGAGATTATGGGTGCATGCCACCATTCCTAGGTAAGGCTTGTTTTCTTTTTTACCTAAAGAAAAAAATCCACATAAGTACTGAAATACATTCAACTTAGACACTGTGATAGTATGGATTTAAAACGTCCTCCAGCCGGGTGTGATGGTGCATGCTTGTAATCCCAGCACTTGGATGGCTGAGACAGGAGGATCGCATAGTTTCAAAACCAGCCTCACCTACTTAGTGAGGCTCTCAACAACTTAGTGAGGCCCTGTTTCCTAATAAAGTTTAAAATAGGTCTGGGAGTATAGCCCGGAGGGAGAGAAGCCCCTGGGTTCCACCCTCAGTACCACAAAAATATAAATAAATAAATAAATAAATAAATAAATAAATAAATAAATAAAATGTCCCCCAAACCAGGCATGGTGTCACATGCCTGTAACCCCAATACATTGGAGACTGAGACAAGTGAATCCACACCAGCCTCAACAATTTAAGGAGACCCCCAGCAACCTAGTGAGACTCTATTTCAAAATAAAAAGGGCTGGGCTTATAGCTTGGAGGTTGAATGCCCCTGTACAAAAATAATTAAGCTCTTGTGTTGAGACCATAGTGCAGCAAGGTTTAGAAGGGCAGCTGCTAGAGAAGGCCTGTCACTGGGTGTGGTCTCTCCCCCCACGTCCCCTGGCTTTAAGTTGCCAAGATTTACGAGTCGGGTCCCTCTGCCATGTGCCCAGCTACCACTGCCATCTATGCCTCAGAGCCAGCCCTGTGGTCTAAAATTTCTGAAACCATGAGCCCCAGTAAATCTTTCCAACTTTAACTTGTTCTTGTTCTCAAGTATTTTGGTCACAATAACAACAACAAAACAAAAAAAGTTGATCAAAACAGACATGCAGACATGTTTTAGTTAGTTCACATACCTTCTTTTTACTTGGAAAATATCACCAAAAAATCCAGATTTCCAGCAACTCCTAAAACAACTGGAAGTCTTTTAGCCATACTGGGTGAGAAGGAGAAGACATGACTGAAACTTTATTTGGCAGGAACAGGCTGAAGCTAGATACAGCTTTTTTTTTAAACAGACCATGCTTCCTCTAGTTGTGGGCCATTACCACTGCCCACAATTCCCTTTTGTCTTATAGCAGCCCTAGTAGGAATTCATATTCACTCCCTACTTGATCCATTAAGGGTTGATTTTACAATTTACTCATAGAGAAAATCTTTCTACATGGTTTTGGGGTTTTTTGTTTTGTTTTGTTTTGTTTTTAGTTCTTAAGGGTCAGTCAGTTCATTGCACAGTCCTGCTTTTTGCCATTTCCTATAAGAAGGCAAAAAAGCAGGCAGGCAGCCTAAGAGTTCAAGGCAAAAGGAATCTTGGAGCCTAATGTTGGATCCCCTTAATCTTGACCTAAGTCAGTCAGAAGAGATACCATGAGCTGGTAGCTAGAACATCCTTTTCACATCACAACTCATTATTTAACTTTCCTTCTTCCATTTCTAACCCCCATGAAACTAAAGGACAGCATCTCCCTATCCCATACCAAGGGATAGTCACATAACTTTCAAGACCCAGGGAAAAATGAAAACACAGGGTCCTTTGTTCAAAAATTAAGAATTTCAAGACAGTAACAGCAAAACATGAAACCAAGCGCAAGGCCCTTCCAAGCATGGGAACCTGTGCAACCACACAGGTCACGTGCGTGAAGCTAGCCTTTCCAGCTCTCTTCCTTTTAAACAAGTTCTCTGGAATCTGGTGCCTGGTTTTGGCCTCCAGGGGTCCTGCCCTTGACTTGGCAATCTGACTCTGACCTAATTTGCTTCTGATTCTGTCTTACCTTCCTTCAGCAAGAACAAGCACAAAATCGGGCCTTCTTGAAAAAACAGAATGGCACAAACTTTATATCTTTCTGCTCTTTTGATCCCAGTGCTATGCAACTAAGCAAGAGTCATAAAAAAGAAGGAAGGGAATGGAATGCCATTTTGTAAGATTTCCTTCTTCACATGTACAGCTTTACCT
This sequence comes from Muscardinus avellanarius, assembly GCF_963383645.1. NCBI lineage: Eukaryota > Metazoa > Chordata > Mammalia > Rodentia > Gliridae > Muscardinus > Muscardinus avellanarius. The sequence goes on from NC_137790.1 coordinate 114,422,894, forward strand.
TCACAATACCAAGGACTTGGCACCAAGGAAACTCACTATTTGTCTCTACAAACTCGATTCCATTTCATTTATTACCCAAATGGCTATAAGCTTGTAACAGTATCACTTTTGTTTCTTATTATTGTTCATTCTTTCCTTCTGGCATCCAAGCAGTTGACTCAGGTGGTGTTAAGCAAGGTTTTTCAAAGCATAATACAATATGAGGAGATTTCAGATGGCACAATGATGCCTCTATTTGTAGTTAATTAATTTAAAGTGCACTGAAAACAACATAATGGAATCAATCAACTTAGTTTGGTTACTAAATTTTTAAATCATTTAAGCAAAAAAATATATTTTTAAAAAAAATATTAAGAAAACAATATTAAGGGGTGACACTCGAATCAAAACAAAACAAAACAAAGCCGGGCGTGGTGGCTCATGCTTGTAATCCCTGTGCTTTGGGAGGCGGAGACAGGAGGGTTGCGCTGGTTCGGAGCCAACCGCGCTGGCTTAAGAGACCCTGTTTCCAAATAAAAAACTATAAAAAAAAATAGGTCTGGGAGTATAGCCCGGAGGTAGAAGGGCTTCTAGGAACCCCAGTACCACCAAAAAATTTTAAAAAAAACAATATAACTCAAATATTTTTTGAAAAATACTGATATTGATTTTTAAAATGAATGAGGCATTTGTGTCTATTTCCTCCAATGGAACAATGTTTCTATAAGAAGTAAAACACAAATTTGCACTGGAATTTTGAAAAACATTATTTAGGGTTTCCACAGTGGTAGAAATTCCACTGAAATGTTAAAAAGGAAACCAACCAAGAATTTATAAACACTTGGAAGCTGGGCATGATGGTTGACGCTTATAATCCCAGTACATGAGAGGCTGAGACAGAAGGATCACAGGTTCACAGCCAGCCACAGGTACTTAGTGAGACACTCAACTTAGTGAAACCCTGTTTCAAAAATAAAGAATAAAAAATAGGGCTGAGGGTGTACCTTGGGGGTAGGATGCCCCTGGGTTTGATCCCCAGTAACACAAAAAAAATTAAAAATTAAAATGCTTGGAATGTATGTGGCAATAACCAAGAGCACTTGTTAACTACAGCTGGATTAATGAGTAGTCCGTTCAGAAAACAAAGTCATTGCTAAGCAGAGGTACATGCCTGTAATACCAGTACTTGGGAGACTGAGACAGTCAACTTCAGAAAACCCTGTTTCAAAATAATATAAAATAAAATAAAATAAAATAAAATAAAATAGGGTTGGGTGTGTAACTCGTAACTCAGAGGTAAAACATCCCTGGGTTGAATCCTCAGTGAGAAACAGGGATATGGGAAGAGGTGAGGAAGAAAGAGAGAAAGAAAGGAGAAAGTAGAAAGAGGCTGAATCTACCAATCTCCTAAAGAAAGACTCTACCAATCAACTACCAATGTACGTGCCCTGGAGTACACTGAAGCCTGAGTGCCCACTCTGTGGTGGTTAAACCATGTGATTTTGAAAAGCAACTCATTTAGACTCCTTGCATCTGTGAATCACAGATTATCAACACTGTAGAGTGGGGAAACTCCATCCAGCCCTTCATTTTACAAGCAAAAGGACTCGGTCAAAGGCATAAACTTCTTGCTAAAGAGCTACAAGATCAGTACTAGAGCAGAGGGCTCAGGACGGCCCTGGGCATTCTCACTCTGTGGAGCCCTGTCTCACCTCACTTCTCTGCAAGGAGACGCATTAATTCAAAAGCAGCTTCTTATGTCTTAAAAAACATCTGGAAACCTTCAAAGCTTTGCTTCCTTGGGATGACTGCTTGTGAGCAACAGATTTCCCACCTGTCAGAGTGAGAGGCAGTCATGTATTTCTAACTAATCAGATACCTGGAGAGAGATTCAATTCCTCAAATTGTAGCTCAGCTAGAAAAGAGGGGCACATGGATTTCTGGCCAGAACAGAGGAGAATAAGAAGTCAAGGGGTGTATTCAAGGAGCAAGTTTGACTTTCCCGCCAGAGTTAACCCCTGGATGACAGTATTGTGATTCAGAAGACGAGCAGAGCTACTTCAAACAAGATGAGTGTTTGAGAGAAAAGACTGGCTTATTTATATATTTATATTTACATATATCAATATGTTTATATAAATATATATTTATATACATCCATGATAATGTGCTGTTAAATTGCCTTCTAAGATGTATGCAAAAATGGACACTTGCCAACTAGCCAAGTGGTAGGCTGGGGATAGGGACATGGTCGGTAGATAAAAAAGCAAAAATGAGAAGAGGAAATTCTTAAGAGAAGGTTATGGTGAACAAGGGTGGGACCATGTAAGAATTTAATGATCAGGCACAACGATGCGTTCCTGTAAACCCAGCTACCCAAGAAACTGAGGGGGGAGAGTTTCCAGCTCAAGACCAGCCTTGGCAAATTAGAAAATCTTTGTCTCAAAACAAAATAAAAATGGCTGAGGATGTAGCTTCGTGGTAGAGCATTACTGGGTTCAACTTCCAAACTGCAAGGGGGGAAAAAGTTTAATAAGCAAAAGAGTACAGCTGGTGAGAAGGAATAAAATGCATGGATGATGGAGAAATCCTTTGGAGATGGAAGTACAAGAGGTATGGGTAGGAGGGTGGCTAACTTGAGAAGAAAGGGAAACATGAAATTTTGATATGAGCTATATGTTTCCTTCATGTTATTTTTTTTAACAAAAATAGAAAACTTGAGTTGTTCTGACAGTATTTTGTGGCTTCTGGTCTGTGTATTTTTTACCATATCACTACCCCCAGACTGGCCTTTGAAGATAACAGCTTCAATATGAATTAAAAAGTCACTTCAGAGAATACTGAAAGTGCAATGAGATGGACATTAAGCTTGCTCGCGGGCCAAAGGACTGACCATTATATTCTGGGTTCTCAGTGCTGGATTTAAAGGGTGTCTTTTTGGAACTGGAGATCGAAACCAGAGCAGGTGCAAAGCAGGTACTTTGCCACTGAGCTACATCCCAGCTCCTCAGTACTAGATTTAAATCTATCTCTGAAGAGTTACAAAACATGGATTGGCGATTCCTCCCACACACTCAAAACCCCACCCGGGCTGGGTGTGGTGGTGCACACTTATAAACCCCATTCTTGGGAGGCTGAAGCAGAATTGCAGGTTCATGGTCGGCCTCAGCTACATAGCGAGGCCCTCTGCAACTTAGTCAGACCCTGTTTCAAAATAAAGAATAGGTCTGGGAGTGTAACTTACAGGTAAAACACCCCTGGGTTCCATTCCCAGAACTGCAAAGAGAGAGAGAGACAGAGACAGAGAGACAGAGAACCCCATTCTGAAAAAGGGGTTAGTAGTGTCTCAGGAAACCAAACACATGATTATATTATGACCTGACAATTTTACATTGGGGCATTTATCCTAAAAAAAGAAAATCTATATATCTATATCCTTTTTTTTTTTTTTTTTGCGATACTATGAATAGAACCCAGGGGCATTCTATTTCTGAGCTACACCTCCAGCCCTATTTTTTTTTATTCTTTATTTTTGAAACAGGGTCTCACTAAGTTGCAAAGGGCCTCACTAAGTAGCTGAGGCTGTCCACGAACCACAATCCTCCGGTCTCAGCCTCCCAAATGCTGGGATTACAAGCATGCACCATCTATTACAAGCGGCTAACATCTATCTTCACAAAAGAACAACAAAAAAAAAAAACCTCTATATGAATGTATATAATAGCATTATTCCTAAAAACCCAATACTGGAAACTATCCCAAATGTCCCTCAATGGGTTAATGTTGGACATATTCTAGCACAACCATACAATGGAATACTACTCAGAAATAAAAAGAAACAAGTGTTACATGTAAAAACTTCAATGTTATCTCAAAGGCATTATACTTAGTTTAAGAAAAAGCCAAACAATCACAAAGGTTACATACCATAAGATCTCACTTTCTAAGTTGCTCAAAATGACAAAAACTATAAAGATGAAGAAAAGATTAGTGATTGCCAGGGGCAGGAGAGGTATGAGAAGAGGATTTGAATATAAATGGAGAGTATAAGAAGTTCCTTTACAAAATCAATCAATCACACACACACACACACACACACACACACACACACACACACACACACGTATGCATGTTAAAACAGGTAAAAACAATTTAAATATGTAAATTTTACAGTCAGTATTGGTATACGGCTAACTTCAAGAAACTTTATGCACTATTTCTGCAACTTTCTGTGAATCACAATAATTTCAAAATATAAATGTAGTGTTTTACAGCTGGTAAAAGTAAGAATAAAAACAGTATGCCTGAGCTATCTTTCCAGTCTCACTGTACAATCCCAAATATTTTATAACCCAGCCATACCAGATTCCTCATTCTCTAATACCCCATGGACCTCCTCAACTCTGTGTCTTACCTCAGACTATCTCTTCTGACTGGAATACTTTTTCATCCTCATCCTCCTCCCCCTCCTCCCCCTCCTCCTCCTCCTCCTCCTCCCCCTCCTCCCCCTCCTCCTCCTCCTCCTCCTCCATCATATCCCAAGTCCAATTAAATGCCATCTCTGTGAAGCCTCCTCTGGTTGAACTCCAACATTACACCAGGCAGAGTCCTGACCAACCCTGTACCACACAGCAGTGTATCCATCCAGAAAGAACATTTCACCATACCATAGGCTGATCAGTTAACTCTGCATCCTTTTTCCTTAATAGACTGCGAACTCCTTGAATAAAATAAATTCATACTCATTTTTATATCTCTAATATATTCCCAAGCACAAGGATTACAGGTGTACATCACCACACCTGGCACATCTTTGTGTATCAGAATTAAACTAGCTTAGAACTTAGAATAGTATTTTTAAATGGATGTATTAACTGTATAATTTTGAACTGTTTAACTTTAACTGCGCTTAAATTAAACCATGATGCCGGGCATGGTGGCGCACACTTGTAATCCCCATGATTGGGAGGTGGAGGCAGGAGGATCACACAGGTTCGAAGCCAGCCGTGCTGGCTTAAGAGAGCCTGTTTCCAAATTTAAAAAAAAAAAAAAGTATAAAAATAGGTCTGGGAGTGTAGCCTGGAGGTAGAAAAGTTTCCAGGAACCCAGTACCACCTAAAAATATATATATGTATATATTAGACCATGATACTGTAGCATTATGAGGAATTTCTGACAGAAAGAAAATTTATACAAATAAAGCCTCTACTGCTATCAACTAATATTCAAACTACACATAAAACTTCCTTGCCCTCAACTCATCGCTGATTTTAATTAAACAATTTAGACAATACCATAAATTGATTTTTAATCATGTGGCCACTAATGAAAAGACTGAGTTCTCCCTGGCAACATAGGAAACATGGTTAAACAAGAAACATCACACCCTCTGGGCACTGTCCAAGGTAGATGCAGGCTGCAACTGGTACTGTTCAACTGAACTCTATCCCCAACATCTAGCACTATTCTCCGGTATGGAACAGGAATTTGGAAAATGGATTTGATTTATAATCTGTGCTAAAATGGGCAAAATTAGAAAGCTGCTTTAAATAGTGCCTAAACACTCAAGTCTACTACTACTATAATCTAATGCTTATTTACAAGTAATAGACAAGAGAGATTTTTAAGCTAGTTAATCTTGAAATTACTTGAAAATAAAACACCAAAATTCATCAGAAAAAAAAAAAGCAGCTCTGAATTCTATTGTTATTTTTTTTTTAACAGCATTGGGGATGGAACCCAGGGACATTCTACCTCCAAACTACATCCCCAGCCCTATTTTTTATTATTTATTTTGGAACAGGGTCTCACTGAGTTGCAGAGAACTTCATTAAGTAGTAGCTGAGGCTGTCTCAGAACTGCAATCCTCCTGTCTTAGCCTCCCAAATGCTGGAATTACAAGCGTGCGCCACCACACCTGGCTAAGTCTTATTTTTTCTACTCCAGCAGTACAACCAACAAACTGAAGACAGACTGACTTACCGTCTCATGTGGATGACCATAAAATTCACCAGTAAGTGATAAATTCTTAGGATCTAATTTTTAGAGCAACACTGTATAATTATGATTTAACTTGCTTCTTTCCTGTGTGAATCCAAACTTCTCTAATCCAATTAGAAAACTACTTATTAAACCCTTAGGGTAAAGGGGGAACAACAAAATAACAGTTTACAAAGGACTTCTCGTCCCCTACCTCAAAGCTTATGCTGCTAATGGCAACTGTATAGAGTTTCTCTTTCTAATGTAGAACCAAGTTGCAGTTAAAAGCCCAGGGTTGCCTCTTCCTTGCTAAAGGTACTGGCAGATTAAATGAGCTAACTCACAGAAAACACAAAATCACAGCTGCCTCAGACTCAACATTCAATAGCAACAGCCAGGGCAAGGGCAATGAGGATAATGAGAATAACGATGGGAAAATTCTCAGGTTTTGTTTTAAACTAAGCTGAAAACCACTGCACCAAAATAAATGCCTCACCGGAGAATAAATCAGCTCACAGATCCTGGATTCATCATGCCAGGCCTTTGGGCTTTCTTCTTGTTTTCTCAACTGCTCTAAGGATTTCAGCCCTGTGCATGTGACAAACCCTTCTCACTTGGGCTTCCCGGGGTTGGGCAGCAGCTGCCAGGCTGCACCCTTGCAGGCTGAGGTGCAACGTGTGTGAAGGACACAGTGATGCGCTAGGGATGGGGCAGGAGAGGCAGGCCAATGGGACCAAAGCTCAGGGACTCCCCTCTCTTTAGTGAACCGTAAAATATCTGTGTACTCATCTCCCTCCTTCCCTCCCCCCATAACACAAAGCTGTCGCTCTCTTCATAACTCTACCTCCCAAGCCCCTCTTAATGCTCAACCATATTTCTGCCAGCTGACAAGAGGAGCTGACAGGCTACAAATGAAAGCCTGTTCCAGGCTATTATACCTGCAAGATGAGAAGGGAGTTAGTGAGGCAAGAAGGAAACAGAAGGCCCCAAAAAGGGAAAATAGCCATTTTTTAAAGGGAGGTAGAGAAGAGTAAACTGTACCTAATGCTACTCCTAAGCCTAAGAGTTCCCTTCCTGGCTGGTGGCTGAGTGAGCTGCTTGGCAGCCTCCTGAACCAAAGCTCTGCCTGTTCCAATCAGAGAGATGTGAAAGGATGGAGAGTCTACAGCACGTCAGGGGTGGGATGAAGCCTGGAAATGAGCCTTGTAACAAATTTGTAAACTGAAAAATAAAGCAGGTATATGCCAACTTTAGTCTCCCCTTCATCCCATTCATTGATGTATTACACATTCACTGAGCACGTAGTTATGCCAGATACCTCAAAAACGGAGAGAAAAGGCTGGGTCCCTGTCTCCAGATGAGAGGATGGATTGTTGATAAATAAAAACTAGAAGGAAGCAGGATGTGGTGGCCCATGCCTGAAATCACAGTACCTGGGAGGCTGAGACGGGAGAAAAACCAGTGCGAAGCACCTCTCAGTAACTTAACAAGGCCTTGTCTCAAAATAAAAAATAAAATAGAAAGCCGGGCGTGGTGGCACACACTTGTAATCCCAGCATTTGGGAAGCTGAGACTGGAGGATCACAGTTCATGGAAAGCCTTAGCTACATAGCAAGGCCCTTCGCAACTCAGTGAGACCCTGTTTCAAAAATTAAAGACTAAAAAGTAGGGCTGGGGGTGTAGCTCAGAGGTACAATGCCCCTGGGTTCCATCCCCAGTACCACATTAAAAAAAAAAAAAAAGAGTTGAGGATACAATTCAGAGGTAGTTCAGAACCTAGGGGATTGCCCTAATAATCCGTAATACCACAAAAACAAAAAAACAAGGCTAAAACAGGCAGCAAGTGCAGGGCACATTCTAGATATGGAGGAGACCAGGGTCTTCCGTTGCTTGTACTTCCTCAGGCCAGTAACATGGCAGCAGGTTTCATGTTCTCAGGCATGACGTTCCTGCCCTGAAACCACTGCTCAAATGCCGGTCACTATAACTAAGCCCAGAACAGCAATCCTGTTGGAAGTACAGAGATGCAGATTCAAATGTATGAACAAGAAACAGATTATTTTTTTAATTATACAGGATTTCTGGCTATTTGTTGTATATTTGTTCCAGGTGATTTTTGGCAGCCTACTGGGTGATTTGAGCATTTTTTGTTTTGTTTTTGTGGTTACTCCTATCTCTGTCTGCTAAAAGATCGTCTTTTCTTGAAGTCTGAGCAGGTTATAGTCTAAGGAAATGCAGGTGACCCAAGAGCTGTGTTACAATAACCATATGTCCCAGATACAAATATGGTTCGCTACCTACACTCCCTAGCCAAACTTGGTACCCCTTATCTATGCTTTGTTTGACCCCTTATCTATGCTTTGTTTGTCTGGAATACCTATCATTATCTAGCTTATGCTAATTTATTTACCTATTTATTACCTATTTCCCCTGACTTTTCCTATTTTGTTACTACTACATCCCCAGAAGCCATAAATACCCATATGCCTGATGTGCAGGAGGCAGTATAAAAGGACTTGTTGATGTGTGAGAATACTAATGCCAATTTCAATATGCTGTATGGGGAAGAAGGGAAGGGAGGAGGGAGCCAGAGAAAAGCTCACCAAGTGCTGCATGCATTATGTGAGACTATAAAGCACTAATAAAAGTATTTAAAAAATTGTTGAATGCAAGAATTTCAGGGGATTGTCCCAATTCTAGATTTCTAGATACTCCGTTGCACAATTCCCTTAAACATGTAACATGTAGATCAAGTGTCAAATGTGGTCAAGCAAGACATGGAATACGTGTGTGTGTGTGTGTGTGTGTGTGTGTGTGTGTGTGTGTGTGTGTTAACGAAGCTTAATATCTGCTATTTTTGGAGTTACTTAAGCACCATAGTTGGGGAGAGGGGTACTCTAGCTTGAACCCAGGTGCCTTCTCTCTCTGAGCTACAACCCAGTCCTGTTTTATTTTTTTATTTTGAAGCAGAATCTAAGTTTCTATGCACTGGCCTCAAACTGTGATCCTCCTATTTCAACCTCCCAAATACTTAGATTGCAGATGTGCGCCACTGCACTCAGCTGAACACTTAAGTAGCATCAAGAAACACTAACCTGCTGATCCACGTGGTTTCAATACATATGAATCCTCTTCATTAGTCAACTGGAGGGAGTATGCAGAAGCCTGTATGAAAACATGGTCTAATAGCCACCCCCTTGTCAGGCATTATGACTTAGCCACATATCTTCATATTCTCTATCCTACCTTTCCAATGATTTTCTTTAAAAATAGAAGTCTTTCTGGATACTAAAATAAGCACACTTTCCTCAGTTCTGTGATCCCATTTTTTGGAATTTAAAACACACACACACAGCCAAGTGTGGTGGATCACGTTTATAATCCCAGTACTTGGGAGGCTGAGAGAGGAGGATTGCAGGTTCAAAGCCAGCCTTGGCAACTTAGCAAGGCTCTCAGCAACCTCGTGAAAACCCGTTTCAAAAATAAATAAATAAATAAATCCAAGTTAAGGGTCTAGCTTGGAGATAGAATGTCTCTGGATTCAACCTCCGGTGTCACAAAACACATACACACACCCTTTCACAGTGAGCATTTTGTATATCAAGCCATGCACACTCCTAAAAGGAAGAAAAAGTAGTAAGAAGAAATATCACTAATCTATCTACAGAAGCCTCTTTAAATATTAAAAATAAATTTAAATCAACCAGTGATAAAGTATCTCAGAAGAAAACAGGAGGATTTCTGCAGGAAGCCGGCCTTGCAGAGGCCGACCACATTTGCAGATGAAAATTCCATTACTTCCCCCACAACCTCAGCAACATTAGACTGTGGTCAAAGAACCAGAAGGCGGGGGAGAAGAGCTGTCCTCCTTCTAAATGGGGAAGGAAAGCAGCCAAGCAAAGAGAGTCTGAGAAAGAACAATGGCCTCCTAGTGAGAAAGCATGTTAAGTAGGTTGGTATTTAAACTGCATTTTGTTTCACACAAATTCATCATTGTTCCTTTAAATTTTCTTTTTCTTTTCTTTCCCTCTTATTTTCTCTCTATTCACTGTTACTGTCCATCGTGTGTGTGTGTGTGTGTGTGTGTGTGTGTGTGTGTGTGTGTTTTAAACCATGATATATTTGTTCAATTATCTGTAGACCTACAGCCTCTCCATCAAATTAGCTGATCTCTATTTATAGCTGATAATTCTGCATAGGAGATCCAATGAAAATTCCTGAAAGTGATAAAATGAGTCAAATTTTGCAATGCTGCTTTCCACCCAAGGACTGTCACCATTATCCAATAAATGTGTTTCAATGCGTGCTATAAATATACATTTTCTTTTAAAGACAGTACTTTGGTGGTGGGAAAATACTGAAGATTGAACGCAGGGGCATTCTACCTCCAAGCTATACCACCAGCCCATTTTAATTTTTATTTTGAAACAGAGTTTCAGCTAAGTTGTTAAGGGAAAGATAGCACTTTTAAATTAAAAAAAAAAAAACAATGGTATCAGGAGATAACATTTCCACAACATGTTTTATACCCTATTCCAAGTTCATATTCCTTAAAAAAAAAAATAAATAAACTTTAAGGGACAAAATGATAGACTCAATCAAAATGGACTTTAAAAATGATTTTATTAGGGAGACAATTCATAGGTACCTGGTAAGTATAAGAGCACAAAGTATGCTGATATATTTTTACAATTAACATGCAAAATTGCCAAAGAAGCTCATTCATAACTCAGTAGTCAAAGGGAACTTTTTATTGCTATTAATATTCCACATTCATTAGTTTCACAATTTACAAATAGTTTTAATGGCCTCTAAAGGATGCAAAAAAGTATAATAAAAGAAAAATTAAAACAAATAGCATCATTAAGCCAGGGTTCAACAAAGACCCCAAAACATATTCTGAGCCATGGACCAAATTCCATATTAAAACCTAAGCTGCGCCGGGCGTGGTGGCGCACGCTTGTCATCCCCGCGCTTGGGAGGCGGAGACAGGAGGATCGCGCAGGTTCGAAGCCAGCCGCGCGCGCTGGCTTAGGAGACCCTGTTTCCAAGTAAAAATGTAAAAATAGGTCTGGGAGTGTAGCCCGGAGGTGGAAGGGCTTCCAGGAACCCCAGTACCACCAAAAAAAACAAAACAAAACAAAAAAAAAAAAAAAAAAAAAAAACCTAAGCAGCAATTCATCATATTCCTTTAGCAATTAAAGTCTGGATACCCAAATGCCACTGCACTCAAACGTCCACTGTAAGAGGCTTCTGATTTGACTCACGGAAACGTAAAACTATTGATTTAATTATGGTGGCCACGTCTAAAAACAGAGGAATCCTGACAGTCACACCAAGGCAAGTGTAGTCAGGCCACCTAAGAGTGGCAAATCTAGCATCCTCTTACAGCAAAGGGTCTGGCAGGTGCCACAAGTCTAAGCGGAAACTGATGAGGTTCATGCAGATAAGCTAGGCAGTTAAGAACAGCTGTTTGTCAAAACTCTAAGCAGGAAGGTCAAGTCTCATCTAGAAAATTGGGAGGTTTTCATAAGTAACCAAAACGGGAAAGAATATTAATTCTTATTCATATGATAGAAACTGCATATATCCTGCCCTGTTTTAGAGCAGTGACTGGGCATAGATGATGAGCAGTCACAAATATCAGCCATAAACAAAAAAACTAGGAGCCTTTGTGCATTCCAATTCTGATGATAAAATGGTTTCAGAATACCAATAACTCAAAAGAGTCTCAGATCTGACAGTTTCGTTGTTATTGGGTTTTCTTTTCAGATTTTTAATTGGTGCATTATATATAACAGTGAGATTCATTATTACCTATTTGTACACGCACATAACATAACTGGGCAATTTCATTTTGCATTATCACCCCTTTTCCATCCCACCTGGTCCCCTTTCTCTGTTCTAATGGTCTCCCTTCTATTTTCATGAGATTCATACCCCACCTTTCTTTCCATTTTTGTCTCTAGCATTCACATATAAGAGAAAACATATGACCCTTGACCGTCTGAATCTGGCTTATTTCACTTAACATAATGCTCCCCAGTACACCACTCATTTTCTTACAAATGACATAATTTTGTTCTTCTATAGGCTGAATAATACTCCAGTGTGTGTGTGTGTGTGTGTGTGTGTGTGTGTGTGTGTACACTCACATTTTCTTTATCAATTTGTCTCTTAATGGACACCTAGGCTGGTCCCATGACCCAGCTACTATGAACTGTACTGCTATAACTATGGGTATGAGACTTTTGAGAAGATGGCAACTGAGGAAAGCAGCACAGCTCAGTCTGCTGACATGCAATCTCTATCACTGTGAAAGTGGCAAAATATTAATAAAGTAATAAAAAATGAAAGGCAGTGGGATATTTAAAACTCTGGAGGGAAAAAATTACAGCCAAAACTATTCTACCTAGCAAAAATAACTCTCAAATTCAATGAATAAATAAAAATTCCACAAGAAACAGATGCTGAAAGAATTTATATCTTCCAAACCAGCAATATAGAAAATACTCAGAGACTAATTACAAAGAATAACAAATAAATAACAGAACCAGAGAAACAATGATTTCAGCAAACAAACAACTAAGCAAAGAACAAACACTACCTCAGACAAAAGTTAAAACTTAAAATGTTAATAATTAAAAATCATCTCCCAATGATCACACTGAATATAAATGGCCTCAACTCCCTCAATAAAAAGACAAGGTGGCAAAATGGATTAAAAAACCTTAATCCATCTATATTTTCCTGCAAGAAACATACCTTTTAAGTAAAGATATTCACAAACTAAAAGTTAAGGGCTGGAGCAAGGTAGTTCATGCTAATGAAACTTGAAGACAAGCAGGAGTAGCAACTATGATATCAGACAAATTAGATTTCAAGCCTAAACTTACCAAAAGAGACAAAGCAAGTCACTTTTTACTGGTAAAAGAAAAAATCTAGAATAGTATACAACGATAGTCAACAGTTATACCCTAAACACAGGCACAATCACTTTAATAAATTCTTCATAACATTAAGTCACACATAAATCCCAATACAATAATACTGGGAGAAGATTTCAACACTCCCCTCACACCGCTAGACCAATTTTCTAGACAAAAGGTCAGTAAAGATGCCTAAGATTTAATGAACACCATAAACCACATTGACCTATTAGACACATACAGAATATACCACCCAAATACAGCTGCTCATGGAACCTTCTCCAAAACAGACCACATCCTAGGCCACAAAGTGAGCACCAGCCAATTAAAAAATGTGACAGAATCTCCTTCATCTTTTCAGACCACAATGGAATGAACTAGAAATCAACTCTAAGAAAACCCAGAGAAATCACAAAAACACATGGAAACAGAACACCACACTGCTGAATGAGGAATGGGTCATAGAAGAAATAAGGGGAGAAATTAAGAAATTCCTAGAAGCTGGGTGTGGTGGCACACACCTGTAATCCCTGTACTTGGGAGGCTGAGGCAGGAGGATCACAGATTCAAGGATAGACTCAGCAGTCTCATCAACCTAGTAAGATCTTATTTCCAAATAAATAAAATTGGGCTAGGGTGGAACTTGAAGGTAGGATGACTCTGGGTTCAATCCCTGGTACCACAAAAGAAAAAAATTCCTAGAAACAAACAAAATAAAGACAAATTATATAGAAATCTTGATATAATTATTAAGTGTTTAGAGGAAAATTCATAGCACTGAGTGCCCACATAAGAAGAATAGAAAATCATCAAATAAGTAACTTAATGGTATGCCTCAAAGTCCTTGAAACACAGGAGTAGTCTAAGCCCAAAGCCAGTAGAGAACAGGAAAATTATTAAAATTGGAGCAGAAATCAATGAAGTAGAGAATTAAAAAAAAAACCTCAAAAGATCAACAAAACCAAAAGCTGGTTTCTTTAAAAAAAAAATAAACAAGATAGATAACTACTAGCCAAATTAACCAAAAGAAAGAATCAACCCAAATTACTAAAATAAGAGATGAAGCCAGGCATGGTGGGGCACGCTTGTAATCCCAGCATCTGGGAGACTGAGACCCAAGGATCGCGGTTTGTGGACAGCCTCAGCTACTTAGTGAGGCCCTATTTCAAAATAAAGAATTAAAAAAAAAAAAAACATGGCAGGGGGTAGCTGGGAGGTCAAATGCCGCTGGGTTCCATCCCCAGACTCACAAAAAAAAAAAAAAATAAGAGATGAAAAAGGAGATATTAACACCGACAGCATGGAAATCCAAAGGATTATCAAAAACTACTTTGAAAAACTATGCTGCACCGGGCATGGTGGCGCATGCTTGTAATCCCCACACTTGGGAGGCTGAGACAGGAGGATGGCACAGGTTCGAAGCCAGCCTCAGCTACTGAGTGAGGCTCTCAGCAACTTAGTGAGACCCTGTTTCCAAATAAAAAATAAAATAGGTCTGGGCTAGCCTGGAGGTAGAAAGCCTCTGGGTTTCACCCCCAGTATCATACACACACACACACACACACACACACACACACACACACACACACAACTATGCTGCAACAAAATGAAAAATCTAGAAGAAATTGGCAAATCTTTAGGCACATACAACCTTCCTACACTGAACCAAGAAGATAAAATTTAAGCCCACCAATAGCAATCAAAGAGATTGAAGCAGCAATAAAGAGCCTAACATCAAACAAAAGCCCAGAACCAGATGGTTTCCAAGGTGAATTTTATAAAACTTTTATAGGAAAGCTAATCCCAATACTCCTCAATCTATTTCATGAAATAGAAATGAGACTCTCCCAAATATATTCTATGAAGCCAACATCACATTAATACCAAACCAAATAAAGACAGCTCAAGAAAAGAAAAATATAGGCCTATATCATTTGATGAACTTAGATGCAAAACTGCTAAACAAAATACTAGCAACATGCATTCATAACACATTAAAAAAAATTATACATGATGACCAAGTTGGGTTCATCCCAGTGATGCAAGGTTGGTTCAACATATGAAAAAGAATCCATGTAATTCATCACATAAACAGAACCAAAGACATATTTTTCATAATCATTTCAATAGACACTGAAAAAGCATTCAACAAAATCCAACAGCCATTTATGCTGAAAGCACTGCAGAGAATTGGAATAGAAGGAACATACCTCAACACCATAAAGGCAATATACAGAAGGCCCACAGCCAACATCATATTAAACAAGAAGAAACTGCAAGAGTTCCCCCTAAAATCAGGAACAAGACAAGAATGTCCATTATCACCACTTCTTTTCAATATAGTACTTGAGACACTAGCCAGAGCAATAAGGCATGAGAAAGAAATCAAAGGAGTACAAATAGGACAAGAATAACTAAAGCTATCTCTATTTGTAGATGACATATTACACTTAGAAGAGCAAAAACTAATCAAGCTAACGGCTCATAGAACTGATCAACAAATTCAGCAAAGTGTCTAGATATATAATCAATCTTAAAAAATCATAATCTTTCCTGTCCACGAACTTATGTAAGTCCACTGAAAAATCCAGAAAACACTTGCATTCAGATATCCCCCCAAAAATAAAATACTTAGGAATAAACCTAACCAAAGAGGCAAAAGACCTCTACAAGGAAAATTATAAAACATTTTTAAAAAATAAATTGAAGACCTTAGAAAACATAAAGACTTTCCATGATCTTGGACAGGCATAATAAATATCATCAAAATGGCCATTTTTCCATAAGTGATCTACAGATTCAATGCAATATCCATTAAATTACCAAGATCATTCCTCACAAACATAAAAAAAAATCTGTCCTTAAATTCATTTGGAACAACAAAAAACTCAGAATAGCCAAAGTAGTTCTCAGCAACAAGAATCCCATGGAGGCATCACAATACCTGACTTCAAACTATACTATAAAGCCACAGTAAAAAATAAAAGCATAGTAGTGTACAAAAACAGATACCTAGACGACCAATGGAGGAGAATAAAAGACTCGGAAACAAATCTGATCACTTACAGCCATTTGATTTTTGAGAAAGGGGCCAAAAATACACATGGAAAAAAAAAGAGCCTCTTCAAAAATGGTGTTGACAAAATGGTTAACCATATGCAGAAAAATGGAAAATAACCCCACTTTCTCACTATGCACAAGAATCATTCAAGATGGATTAAAGACCTGGAAATAAGACCAGAGACCTAGCAGCTTCTTGATGAGGTCATAGGTCTAATGCTTCAACAACGTAGGCACAGGTAAAAACTTTCTAAACAAGACCCCAAAGGCACAAGAAATTCAAAGGAGGATCAATATGTGGGATTGTGTTAAACTGAAGAGCTTCTGTGCAGCAAAGGATACTTATCAAGAACCTCAAGAGGGAGCCAACAGAATGGGAGATTTTTGCCAGCTACTCCTCCGATAGAGAACTAATATCTAGAATATACAGAGAATTTAAAAAAATCACCACTAAGAAAATAAATAACATTTCACAGAAGAAATACAAATGACTAATAAATTTATGAAAAAATGTTTAACATTATTAGCAATTAGAGAGATACAAATCAAAACTACCCTGAGATTTTATCTAATTCAATTAGAATGGCAATCATTAAAAATACAAACAACAAATGCTGGCAAGGGTGTGGATAAGTAGGAACTTTAATACATTGCTGGTGGGATTACAAATTAATGTAACCACTTTGGAAAAGAGTATGAAGGATCCTCAGAGGAATGGGAATGAACCTACCATATCAGCCAACAATACTACTTCAGAGTATCTACCCAAAAGAATAGAAAACAAACTACCAGACTACTACATGTGTATTTATGTTTATATCTGCACACAATTCACAGTTGCAAAACTATGGAGTCAACCAAGATCTCCATCAACAGATGAACGATTACAAAACTATGGTATATGTACATAATGGAATTTTACTCAGCCATAAAGAAGAACAAAATTTTTCATTTGCAGGGAAATGGATGAAACTAGAAAACATTATGCTAAATGATGGAAGCTAGGGAGAAAATGGGACATAGGAAGGACTCTAAACAAAAAAGGAGAAACCTTAGATGAGCAAATAAGGCAACCTAACTGAGGGTGATGGGCAGAGGGTAAGAGGGAAATTCCCTAATGCCCATGATGCACATTCACAAAGTCGGTCACTAAGCCCAACTAGTCCCTGAAGGGAAGGGGAGGGGTGGGAACTGAATGAGGGCTAAGTGAGCGATGTGTGCGTGTATGCCTCTACCATTTTGTACCGCATAATGATGCATGACTGCAATTTTGAAATAAATAAATGTATGAATATACCATTATAGTACGCCAAACTTTAATCCTGTTTCATAAATGTTAAGGAGAGGTATAACTGGGTCACATACTTTAAAGAACTGTCCGCATTCACTCCACAGTGGTTGTACTAACTTACAATCTCACCAGAGCTAAGACTGTTTTAACAGTCAAATATTCTCATTTTCTGTCTCATCTTATCATATTCTGTTGGTTCAATCAGCACTGCCAGGAAAAAAAAATAAGGAGAGTTAAACAGGTAAGAGTGCTGTTTTGCCAGGTGTGGTGGCACACGCTTGTAATCCCAGCATTCGGGAGGCTGAGACTGAAGGATTGTGGTTTATGGGCAGCCTCAGCTACTTAGCAAGGCCCTTCACAACTCAGTGAGACCCTGTTTCAAAAGTAAAAAAGACTAAAAATATAGTGCTGGGGGTGTAGCTTGGAGGTACAATGCACCTGGGTTCCATCTCTGGTACCACAAAAGAAAGAAGAAGAAGGAGAAGGAGAAGGAGAAGGAGAAGAGGAGGAGGAGGAGGAGGAGGAGGAGGAGGAGGAGGAGGAGGAGGAGGAGGAGGAGGAGGAGGAGGAGGAGGAGGACTGTTTTAAGTGCCTTTGAAAAAGTTACTGTGTCTATTGAGGTGTGGGGACAGTCAAAACATGGTGTTAGTTAGGCTTTAAAAAACACCCTGTACTGGTTGGAATGCTATAACAAAGTATCATAGACTGGCTTGCTTTAAGATAACTGAATCTTATCTGTCATAGTTCTGGAAACTAGAAAACCAAGATGAGGGTCCCAGCATGATCAAGTTCAGATTAGGATACTCTTCCAACTTAGAGACTGCTATTTTCTCCTTGAATACTCCCATGGCTGAAAGAAAGCTAACTAGCTCGTTAGCCTCTTCTTGTAAGGGTTACCCCATTCATAGGGCATCACCCTGGTGACCTAATTACCTCCATGGGACCCATCTCCACACACCATCACATTGGCAACTGGAGTATAAACGTTTATGCATGTGCACAACAGATTAAAAGCCTGAACTTTACTTTGTAGCAACAGATCAGAAATGACCAGTTTTGAGAAATCTCACTATTCTAGCCATCTTCAATCAAGAATGGCATTAAGAAAAACTAAAGAAAGTAAACAAGTAGATAAAGATCAGAAAACAACATTAACTGGTTTCCTGAAAATAAGAACTCCCCTGAATTTCATCACACCAAAAGCTACACTGGCAACCTTCCAACAGTCTAGTGTCTCTACAAGTTATGCATACTAATTTATGTAAAGCAGGCTTTCTTTTTTCTCTTGAGATAACAGAAAATTATTCCATATTATTTTTATGAGTAGTGACTTTTTTTAACTTTCTTTGTCTTCTAAGATTCACTTTTCATATTTCTTTTTTGTCTCATAGCTTTGGTTTAGGTGTTTTTTCTCTTTTGATCTCAGTTTATTGTCTTATAAATATAGTCCTTTTTTAAAAAAAATTCTTTCTTTAAATAATTTTGCATTTAATTTGAACATCAGAGACTAGGATCATGCCTTAAACACAGACTCAGCTGTGTTTGTTAAATAAGTGTAGCAAAGCATCTGTAGTTAGCTCAGCCCTTTGCAACAAACTTAAACCTGGACACATGCTAGTTGTCATTCCCACTAATAATTTTCATCATCATAGGACTACATAAATTAGCAATTGACAATAATTTCTATCTGACATTTCAAAATTGAAATATACTTTCCGATATATATTGCTCATGAATGTTTACTATTATGAGGTTCAATAAAGTTAGGAAGTTTGTTGGTTGGTTGGCTGGTTGGTTAGATGGTAGGTAGACAAGTACGTAGGTAGATAAGTAGTAAGTAGGTACTGAGAATAAACTCAAGAGTCCGTCTACCTCTGTGCCACACCCCAGCCCTGTTCTTATTTTGAGACAGTGTCTAGCTAAGTTGCCCAGGCTGCCTTCAAACCTGCAATCCTCCTGTCTCAGCCTCCCAAGTACTGATCACAGGTGTATGCCACCATTCTCAACTTGCATATAAACTTTTAATTTTAATATATATAAAATCCCCAAGAATGGTTTCCTTTTAGGGCCCTAATTATGGCACATGTCCTGATGCAGGAGAATCACAGGTTCCAGACCAGTTTTAACATGACTGTATTTCTTTTTTTTTTTTTTTTCCCCCCCGGTACTGGGCATGGAACCCAGGGGCATTCTACCTCCAAGCTAAACCTCCGAGCCCTATTTTTTTATTCTTTATTTTGAAACAGGGTCTCAGTGAGTTGCAAAGAGCCTCACTTAGTAGCTGAGACTGTCCACGAAACCGCTGTCTCAGTCTCCCAAATGCTGGGATTATAAGCGTGCACGACCACACCTGGCACAAGACTGTATTTCAAAAGAAAACAAAATAAAATAGAATCAGAGTGTAGTTCAGAGGTAGAGTTCTCCCTGGGTTCAATCCCCAGTACCATACACACACAGAATACATAATACATTCATACATATACACACATGTATAGGTGGATATTAAATTTAATGCACTAAATGCTCACATTCACACTAAGATAGGAATTAAGTATCTCAGCCCCTGTATTCTCTCCCTTAATTTCATTTCCTTCTCTTTGGCCCCAGCTGTAACTCCACTATTCCCTTACTTAAAAACACAAAATTTTTACTACATTTGTATGTATCTCTAGGAAATTTATAGTATTGTTTCACATGGTCTTGAACTTCATGTAACTGGTATTATCTGCATGTTATTTCTTGGCAGCTCTGGCTCGGAATTGTTGATAGGGTCATTCATGTTGATGCTCTCAGCATCAGTATACTCATTTTCACTTGTTACTTGTAAAAATGTACCATGACAGCCAGGCGTCATGGCGCACGCTTGTAATCCCTATTCTTGGGAGGCTGAGACAGGAGGATTGCACAGTTTCGAAGCCAGCCTCAGCTGGCTTAAGAGACCCTGTTTCCAAATAAAATATAAAATAGGTCTAGGAGTGTAGCCTGGAGGTAGAAGGCCCTTGCGTTCCATCCTCAGTACCACAATTAAAAAAAAAAAAAAAAAAAAGAATAATATACCATGACATATTTACCTCTTTTTCTGATAATGGACAGTTTCCCACATTTCTGTACTCTAACCAATGTTGCTATGAACATTTTTGTTCTTGTTTAATGAATATAATAAGTATAGGAGTTTTTTTTAAGGCTGTATTTGTAAGAGTGGAATTGCATACCTTAAACTTGACTAGCTATTAGTAATTGTTTTTCAAATTATACTGCTATTGGTGGTACATTGTAGAGTGTTCCTGAATTTTACAATAAGGAAGAAAAGCTTTGTGTTGTATACTAGTGTGGCTCACCAGGGGCAAGGCAGGGTGTTATTCATGACAGTCACACACACCCCAAACACACAATCCTGCACAGACCTCTCTCTCCCAGCAACACAACAAAGAAAAAAGAATCCTTGTCGCCAACATCATTGTCATCTACTATCTGAAGCAATGTATTGGGGTTTTCATGTGAAATGTTTAAAAAATTGCACAGCTGGCATTTTAAAGACAGAAATTCTTTAATATAATAAAACTACAAAACATAACAGGGTTTCTCTGGGACATTTTAGTTTCAAACAGCGCAGGTATGGCTCCTGCAGTGGGTGTGGATTCAGCCTTCTCAGCTTCTCTGCTTAGTTGTGACTCATCCATCTGTTCTCTATCTTTCAACATTTTGGTACTGTCTTTTCTCCTATTTTCATTAGATTTGTGTATTTCTCTATCTTTTATCCCATTATGTTCTATTAGAATTTTGGTAGCTGACAAAATGACAAAAGTATATACATTTAATATACCTTCTTTTAATGCTTATGGAATTATTATTGAGATGTTACTAGTCAATTGCTGCAGTAAATACACTACCTATGTAATTTTACTTAATATTGTCAATATCAATATCCTTAGAAGGAAACAAACAAAGGTATTGTCAGGAAGGAGGTTTTCTGGCTGTAAATCCTGGTTTATTTCCTTTTGTTGTTGCTGTTGTTTTGTTTTTGTCTTTGTTTTTGTTTTTGTACTGGGGATTGAACCCAGGGGCATTCTACCTCTCAGCTACAACATCCCCTGCCCTTTTTATTTTGAAACAGGGTCTTTTGAGGTTGCTGAGAGTCGTGCTGAGTTGCTGAGGCTAACCTTGAACTTGCAATCCTCTTGTCTCAGGTACATATCACCATGCCCAGCTAATAGTACACACACACACACACACACACACACACACACACACACACGTACATATATATACATACAGATATACACATGTGTATGTATGCATATGTATGTGTATGTATATGTATATATATATATACATATACATACACACAGTATATAGCATACTATATACCATAGACTGTATGATTTAAATTAATTTTAAGCCAGGCATCGTGGCGCGCACTTGTAATCCCAGCATTTGGAAGGCTGAGACCAGAGGATCGCAGTTCGCGGACAGCCTCAGCTACTTAGGCCCTTTGCAACTCAGTGAGACCGGTTTCAAAATAAAGAATAAAAAATAGGGTAGGGGGTGTGCCTCGGAGGTCAAATGCCCCTAGGTTCTATCCCCAGACCCGCAAAAAAAAAAATAATAATAATAATTTTTTAAAAGTTTATACTGCTGTATATTTTTAAAACTTTTATTAATTATAAGCACTATTGATTAATTATAAGCTTTTTTATGTACTACAGTTGCTACAAAGAAGGGGAAGATATTGAAAGAAATGTAAGGCAATGAGCTCAATAATTCATTTGAATATATCATATCAAACAAGGGCTTTCTAGCTTACTAAGACTATGTTTCCAATTCTACACAAAGGCTTTTAAACAAATACACTATTCCACACAATACATGGCCTAGACTATTTTTTATCAAGTTTACACTAACTTCAACTTCACCACTAACCTTTCTTGAGCTGCAGTTGTGACTATGCTCCACTACCTTCTCTTTGTGCCCGATGGGGCTCTAAACGACTCCCAACCTCTTGCAGAGTCCACCATGCTTAGTTTCCTTTGATCTTTTCAGCATCTGGAAATATTACACTTTTTCTTCAAATTCGTTACTTTTTGAACATCCCTGACTTATATATTTCTGATTTTCCCATACTACAAGTCCATCTCTCTTTACTTTTTTCTTTCCTCTCAACAAAACACAAGAAGAATACCTGATTCTCAAGCCCACATTTCAGTCTCTCTTTCTACTATCCATCCCAGGCTGTAGCCAAGAGAAAGTACTTATCTGGTCAATTACCTCCTCCATCTAAACTCATCTAAAACTGAACTCACTTCCTACAAACCACTCCTCCCCCAATCACACTGGCTTCCCTTCTCAATCCCTCTGTCTCCACCAATTACACCTTAGAGACTAGACAGAACTAAGGCGCAGACCTCCAGTCACCTTTGCCTAGTATGTTCCCTTCAATCCATTCAACTCTTTACTTATGGAACCAAAACTAGGACATGCCTGCTAAAATAAGAAAGAAAAAAAAGTGCCAGCACGAAAGCAATTAAATACTTAGAATATAAGGACACTAGTTTCTCCTATATATTACTATTGAGGACAGAGTATTTGTTCTGTATGAAAATCCAGCTGTTATCATGTGCATGTAATTATTGATAATCTTAGCCATCCTTGCAGCCATCCCTTTCTCTTACTCAGCAAGACCACTGCTCTAGCTTAAGCTTTTGTTTCCTCACATCTCAAAAAAAAAAAAAAAATCTTGTTTCTCTTCCAACCCTTTTCACCCATCAACCTCTGATATCAATCAATGCTGTAACACACCCCAAACCCTTCAGTGACTCCTCAAACTCTGTAGTGTGGCATATAATGTGTATATTTTCAGTACTGGCAATTGAACACAAGAGTAGTTCTACAACTGAGCTACATCTCAAGCCCTTTTTATTATTTTTTTTTATAAGTTGCAGAGGCTGGACTTGAACCTACAATCTTCCAGTCTCATGTGCTGGAATTACAGGTGTGTGCCACCATGCCTGGGTTATAATCTTATATTCTTTTCCTGGCACTGGTGCTGGGGAACCCTTCTACTTAACATGCATTCTCACAGCTGACAGACTGAAAGTACCCACGTAGGTATCCAATCAAGAAGAATTAGCAGAGCCGGGCACGGTGGTGCGCACCAGCATTCTGGAGGCTGAGACAGGAGGATCGCGGTTCGTGAACAGCCTCAACTACTTAGTGAGGCCCTTGGTAACTCAGTGAAATCCTGTTTCAAAATAAAGAATAAAAACTAGGGCTGGGGCTGTAGCTCAGAGGTAGAATGCCCCTGGGTTCCATCCCCAGTACCGCAAAAAAAGAAAAAGAAAAAAAAAAATTAGCAGGTCAAAAACCTAACCACAGTGTCCTTTTTACTCCCTTTCTCTCAGATTTTTCTCTTCATTGCTTTTCTACTTTTCTACTACTTCTTCTACTTAATGTCTTTTTCATATTCTCTATGCCAACGTCAACAACAAGAATTTAAAATCACTAGTAACTCTTAATAACCAAAAGGATTATTGATCACATCCTAATAAATAATTACCAATAAAAAAGACGTAACAGAATGGAAAGCAAAGGGAAGGAGACTTTATGGAATAACTGTGTATGTAAGGTCCCGACTGGAGTCTGAAATAAAAGTCAGGAGTGTGCCAAGCTCTGGAATCTGATGATGGAGGTCTCACTGAAAGATGAAGCTGGCTACTGCCCGTGTGTTCAGGAATACAGAGCAGCATGAATGTCACTGGCCCCACTCTCGTCGTCCACATTCTTCCCCACATCTCATCAGAAGCAGGGTCCTGGGTGTGCCTGCCATGCAGATTAATATCAGACAGAAAAAAAAAAACCCTCTTAACCAATGTTCTCAATACAAAATTAAGGAATCTGGAGACATTTTTAACATCAAACTAAAAATATCCTATCTCTACAGAGCCTATACTTAGTTGGGCTAAAAAAAAAAAATAGATTCTCTGCCTTCCTTAAATCTCACATTTTAACTACATTTTCTTAGATCATATTCACATCTTCAAAAGAAAATGAATTTTCTTTCCCACTTCATAAAATATCCCATTTTCCACAGAGAAGCTACATAACAAACAACCCTCACTTTTCTCACAAATACGTAAGGCCTGAATTTTTTTTTTTTTTTTTTTTTTTTTTTTTTTTTTTTGTGGTACTGGGGTTCCTGGAAGCCCTTCTACCTCCGGGCTACACTCCCAGACCTTCTTTTTACATTTTATATTTGGAAACAGGGTCTCCTAAGCCAGCGCGCGCGGCTGGCTTCGAACCTGCGCGATCCTCCTGTCTCTGCCTCCCAAGCGCGGGGATTACAAGCGTGCGCCACCACGCCCGGCCGTAAGGCCTGAATTTGAGGTCAACAGGTTCCACAAAAAAGAAAAATGGAATAGAAGTTTTGTTGATCACCGATACATTTACATGTACACAGAATCCATGTTATTTTCTCCTTGTCCCCAATTCTTTTTTATCTTATGAAGGAGAAAATAATTAGTTTAACTAAAATCTAGATATTTACAACAACTCACTTCCTCTGTCTCTTTCTCTACTGAAGCAAAAGAGAAGGCTACATTAATTCTGACAGCATATTTTTGTGAGAATGCAAAAGGTAGAGGTGTGTGAGGAAGATTATTCTTGAGTATCTGAATAGTATTTCCATGTAGGATTTCTCTTCCTTTTAGCTTTTGACATCTAACTCACACACACTATCCTTCCTATGAAAAATGAACTCAAAGCATTTATGACCTTTCACTCTTCCAGGATCTGTCCACAGGCTGAGATAGGAACTCTTATCCAGAGCCCTGCCAAGAACAAAATGTAAAATAACTGGTTTTAGCAAAAGTCAACTTTCTTTCTTCTTCACCGTTGCCTCATGCAGGCTAAGCAACTGCTCTACCACTGAGGCCCCCAGCTCTGTGAGTGACTCTCATGTGTCCTTCATTTAACTCTCTTTTGGTCTAAGAAAGTTAATATGTCTTGCAGGTGTAGCTTTTAAAAGATGAACTCTTTTTTCTTTTTTTTTTTTTTGGTGGTACTGGGGGTGGAACCCAGAGGCTTTCTACCTCCGGGATATACTCCCAGACCTTTTTTTTATATTTTATTTGGAAACAGGGTCTCACTAAGTTGCTGAAAGCCTCACTAAGTAGCTGGGGCTGGCTTCGAACCCGTGCAATCCTCCTGTCTCAGCCTCCCAGGCGCGGGGATTACAAGCATGAGCCACCACGCCCGGCAAAAGATGAACTCTTTGAGAATAAAAAATATTGACTTCTATATGTATCTATAAACTTAAGTTTCTCAAAAGCCAGGCATGGTGGCACATGCTTGTAATCCCAGAATATGGGAGGCTGAGACAGAAGGATCGTGGTTTGTGGCTAGCCTCAACTACTTAGTGAGGCCCTCTGCAACTCAGTGAGACCCTGTTTCAAAATAAAGAAAACTAGGGCTGGTGGGTATAGGTCAGAGGTAAATGCCCCTGGGTTCCATCCCTAGTAAAAAAAAAAAAAAAGAAAGAAAGAAAATGTGTAAACTATACTATTGCCTCACTTTACGTGATCTGTACAGTCAACCTGTCAAAAATTGTTTGCCATAATAAAGGTGTACCATGGCACCAAACTCACTTCCTTTACTTCTTAATCTCTTAGGCAAAGGTTAGTACAGAATAATATGTTTAAGATCTAAAAATTTAAATTTATGGCCTAAGTGCACAAATGAAACTAAACCAATATGATAAATGTAATACAGAAGTGCGAGTAGATGGGGAATATTATTTGCTGTGTTAACTGAGCTTTGCTAATTTTTTATTTTATCTGATTATAAAAGTAATACATACTAATTTTTTTTTTGTGTGGTGGTACTGGGGGGTGGAACCCAGAGGCTTTCTATCTCCGGGCTATACTCCCGGACCTATTTTTTTATATTTTTTATTTGGAAACAGGGTCTCACTAAGTTGCTGAGAGCCTCACTAAGTAGCTGAGGCTGGCTTCGAACCTGTGCAATCCTCCTGTCTCAACCTCCCAAGCGCAGGGATTACAAGCGTACGCAACCACGCCCGGCTCTACATACTAATATTTAAAACTTTGGAAAATAAGCAGGGCACAATACCTTTGATTCCAATACTTTGGAGGCTGAGACATAAAGATTGCAGGTTTGAGACCTGTCTCAGCAACTCTGCCTTAGCAAGACCTGTTTCAAAATAAAGAATAACAAGGGGTAGGGGTATAGTGCATAGGCAGACTGCCCTTGGGTTCAATCCCCAGTACCAGAGAAAAAGAAAAAAAAATGTTATTGAATGTAGGGCTGAGTTATAGTTCAGAATAGAGTGTTTACCTAGCATGTGTGAGGTCCTGGGTTTAATCCCCAGTACCACCACCACCACCACCCAAATAAAACCCTTGGAAAATATAAAAATGCCAAGGGAGAAAATTAAAACTGTCTAGAGATAACTTCTACCTAGTAATTTCTTTAAAACTGATTGTTGCCGGGCATGGTAGCGCACACTTGTAATCCCCGCGCTTGGGAGGCAGAGACAGGAGGATCGCGCAGGTTCGGAGCTAGCTGCGCTAACTTGAGACCCTGTTTCCAAATAAAAATACAAAATAGGTCTGGGAATGTAGCCTGAAGGTAGAAGGGTTTCCAGGAACCTCAGTACCACTAAAAAAAACAAAAACAAAAACAAAAACAAAAAAAAAAAACCAACCCTGATTGTTGCCTCTCCATAATTTAGGGATTAAAAGCAGAATTTTAAAATTTGTGGTAAAATACAGTTAACATGAAATTGGTCATTTTAACCTTTTCAAGTATTTGATGTCATGGCATACATACACCGGTTGATATGCAGAAAACCAGTTTATCAAGTCAGTTCAGTAAAAAAATTGCCTTTTGGCCTTTGAACAACAACAACAACAACAAAAACCTATTTACTAATAGTACCAAAGGATTCTCCTTACAGAATATCGAAATCACATAGTCACAAAGACATCCTGTCCTGAATAAATACCGGCATGGGGAGGCATTACCTCTTTCCTCTATGGCTGGAAGGGATTCTCTCACTTCAGGTTCCGTCCCTTCCTGCTAAGTGCAGTCATGTGCTAGGGTGCTCTCACTACCTGTGACCTCAGGGTTAGAAATCCTGGCCAGCAGCCCCAGCCCCTGAAATCACACACTGAACACCTCTCTAACGCCAGACTTGCCCAGCAGTCCCGCCCTTTCGGGGAAAAGGAGAACAGCATGATCTTTGCATACACTCTCAGAACCTCACAGATTGAAGGCAGGGCTCCAAAAGAATAATCCTACCAAAACCAAGAGAGCGTTACCACACAGAATATCCACAACTTCAACTTCCACTGAAATATAGCCAGATATTTTCATCCCAGAATGCAATGTTTTTGAGTCCTCCTGGTATAGGACAGAAATACTGCCAATTTCGTTTTATGGCAAAAGAAAAAGGAATAGCAGTTTACATTCCTCACCTAAAGTTACTCAGAAATCACAATCTCGGAAAGGGACAATTTAAGAAGTATCAAATTCAGCCTGGCACAGTGCCATGTGCCTAGAGTCCCAGCTACTTGTAAGGCTGGGTTAGGAGGACTGCTTGGGACCAGGAGTTCAAGGCCATCTTGGGTGACAAAGCAAGACCCCTACCTCTTTTAAAAAGAAAAGGAAGGATCAAATTCTTTTTTTTTTTTTTTTTGGTGGTGGTGGTGGTGGTACTGGGGTGGAACCCAGAGAGAGGCTTTCTACCTCTGGGCTATACTCCCAGACCTATTTTATATTTTATTTGGAAACAGGGTCTCACTAAGTTGCTGAGAGCCTCACTAAGTAGCTGAGGCTGGCTTCGAACCTGCGCGATCCTCCTGTCTCAGCCTCCCAAGCGCAGGGATTACAAGCGTGCGCCACCACGCCCGGCATGGATCAAATTCTTTTTAACCCAATTACTATACATATGCCCTTTAAGAAAGAAGGCGAGCTGAGGATGCAGCAGAGTAGCAGTGCACCTGCCTGCCATGAAGGAAGCAACAGGTCCCACCCACAGTATAGGGGAGGGAAAGAAGAACAGGAGATGTGAAGGGCGGTTCTTGGCAGCCAATCACCATTAAAGGCCCAAATGTTCCCATATTTGGATCAAAGTCTAGTGCTCAGGACAAAGACACGAGCATCTTCAGGCATCTGAAAGACAGAAGGCAGCGACAGTGAGCTGAGAGAAGAGGTGGGTCGCTGAAGTCTGCCGCAGGGACCCGCTAAACAGGAGCAGCAGCACTAGAGTCCAGGGCTGCTCTGCGACTGAAGGGATGACAGCCACTCAGTGCCACGCCAAGTGCCTGGCAGTGCAGAGGTTCGCAAAGGCTTTCTTCCCCTTTATCTCTTTACAGACACGTCTGCTGTCTTCTTTATACAACTACTCATCAGCTTTATGGGTGGGTGGTCTATTTTTTTTTCTTTTTTGGTGGTACTGGGGATTGAACCCAGGAACATTCTATCTCCGAGCTATACTCTGAGCCCTTTTTATTTGTTTTGAAACTGGGTCTCCCTTGGTTGCTAAGAGTCTCACTGAATTCCTTAGGCTATCCTCAAACCCATAATCCTTCTGTCTCAGCCTCCGAAGTACTAGGATTACAATATGTGCAACTACACCCAAGTAGTAGTCTACTGTGTGTGTGTGTGTGTGTGTGTGTGTATGTGTGTGTGTGACTGAAGACTTTATAAAGCCAGAGGCTTTCTACCTCTGAGCTACACCCTGTATACACCCCACACACACTTTTTATAATAGAGTCTCATTAAGTTATTGTGTTCCAAACTTGAATCCAAGATCCTCCTGCCTCAGCCTCCCAGATCCAAGATTAAAAGTGTGAGCCACCACGCTCAGTTAGATCTACAATTTTTCAACTGAAGAATTATCATCTGCTATAATCCAAAGTATAAGGCACTAAGTCACAACTACCCTGAGGAATCTGAGGTTTAGAGACCTGAAGTTAATTTCCTGGAGTTCTCCAGGTAGAAAGTCACATAGCCAGGATTCAGAATCAGGGTTCTCTGGAAACCCACACTGTTACACGCTTCCACTGTGCAACCCTCACAATGGGCACAGTTTAGAATGCTCTGCTTAAGTTCAGAGAGAAAGACAGACTGGCAGGCAGATCTAATTCACGGTATATTAAAATAGAAGTTGGAAAACTTTTCGATCAAGGCCCAGACAGTGAGCATTTTAGACTTTTCGAGCCACATAGGTTTCTGCTGAATATTCATTTTTGTTTTCTCTTACCCTTTAAAAACATACAAATAATTCTTGTGAGGCTACACAAAAGCCAGCCATGGGCAATAGTTGGCTGACCCCTGTTTTAGAAAACACAGTCCAACCAAGGCTCAGTGGCTAGGATTCGATGAGAACTGTAGCCTGAATCTGATGTCTCGATTTATTAGAGTTATATTCATGGCAGGACTGGGGGAGAGGAGGACGTAGGAGCACATCAGGATTCCATCTCGCCACTTCACATGCATCCCATTACTAAGTACAAGAACAGTGGCCCCTTACTTAGATGCCTTCATTAGAGTACTCTGGAAAACTATGAGGCATTTATTTCCCCTATTTCTAGGCTTTACATATTATAACTTGGACATTAATCTGCCGCTGAAACAAATCAATGCTTTCTACAATCTAATTAAAACTGACTATTTCAGAGGGCTGTAGCATAATGAACAGAAACCTGGGGAGATTTAAGGTGACCACAGGCTCTTTCACTATGATCAAAAGCCTCTGGGGTTCTGTTATTTAAAATTATAGAAAATATTTTCCGTTCACTTTATGACACTTGTATAACAGGCTTTTAAATACTGCCTGTGGCTTGCCCTAGCCACTGAGTGAACCTAAAGGATGTTGCAAACTGGACCCAGTTTATCAACACTACAGTGCACAATGAAAGGTATTTTAAGTGACATTCACATTTTGCTTTTGCACAGAAGCAAAATAATGTACAACTAACACTCTCCTGTGCATTTCCTCTATAAATACTGAACTTAGATCCAGAGGTTGCTCATGGGCCATCCAATGCAGATGCTCTGCCGTGTGCCCTGGCTGACCGCAGTGTTGGCCAGGGTGATACAACACCAGAGCCAGGTCCAAGTGTCCCCGGTTAAAGTATTTTCAACTCTCCTGATTCATGGCCAGCTGCCTGGTAGCCACAGGGTAGAAAAAGAAGATGGCCACGAGGGACCAATTTCATAGTAAAAAATGGTATTTTCATTAGTGATCTAGACAAATGGAAAACCAGAGAGCTCTAGCTTACAAAGGCCAGTAACTTATGTCACAAGGCTCCGTGTGGAACCATGTGGCCCATGTAGGTAAGTAGATAAGGGCCAATTTGAATCACAGGAACAGCTAGAAGTGAGGACAGGAGTAAGAACAATAAAAGTAGCTCCATTCTGGGATTTTGCCCTTTGTGTCCAATTCCATAATCTGCTCTTGAGGAAACCCTGAACAGTCAGGAAGACCTGGCCCAATACCTACTAACACACATTAAATAGAGGCTGGGAAAAGCAACCCACTGCAAAAGCCAATTACAAAGGTGCAGTCAAGCAAAGTGCTTTCCTGGGCACAAAGGGCATGGCAACCTTCATCCATCTCGATGCAAGATACCAAGCAAACAAAGGAAAAGAAGCACAGTGTGAATTATTTCCAAGGGCTTGGGAGTATGCTAAAGATTTTACATATGGTATAACATATAGCCATCACAAATTTATAAAACAGGAAATAGCACCCTTATTTTACAGATGAAGAATTAAAGCTCCTAGAAAACCTTACCCAAAATCATATTAGTAATAAGTACCAAATTTAGCATTTGAAGTTGGTCTGTTTCCAATCAAATCTGCAGTTTTTGTCCCATCAGACTTCATCCTCCAAAGAAAAAGTATCAAAATACATAGCCGGGCATAGGGGCACATGCTTGTAATCCCACCACTTGGAAGGCTGCCTCAACAACTTAGGGAAACCCTCAGCAACTTAGGAAGATCATTTCAATGTACACAAGAAAACAAAGGGGAGAGATAGGGGTGTGGCTCAGATGTAAAATACCCCTGGGTTCAATCCCTAGTACCAAAAAGGAAAAGAAAAAATACAAAGAAAAAAAAATGGAGCAAGGACTTCCAGGAAGATAGCAACTGAGAAAAGCAGCATTTACGAGTCCTGCTAACATTCGATCTCTATTGCCACAAAATCAGCGCTTTTCATAGCCAGAAAACGCTATCAGCAGAGATGTAAACACAAGGGACAGAGAAAAAGAAGACTAGAAGAACAACTGGAGACCAGAAAAGAAACCAGCCTGCATAGCGGCAGCAGAGCTGTGCTGGCGCAATTCCCTCACAACACCAGGCTCCAGAGAGGAAAGGTAAACAAGGAGCTAAAGTGAGCAGCTACAGATCATTCGGGTATAATTCAGCAGTTCTTTCAGCTCAAAGAACATATAAAACTCCCAGTGGCCAAGCTTATCACACCTACCAGGGACTCAGAACAGAGCTCAAAACCAGAAAAGAAATACGCCAGCCTCACGGCCGAGGATGTGGCAGCAGCGCCATACTGCCAGTAGCAGTGGCCAGTTCACCACGCCTGCAACAGCTCCAGATCAGCACGCACAATAACCATAAGTGAAATTCCGGCCCCTAAAGAAGAAACCCCAGCACTGTGCCCCCAGGGACTTGCGCAGCTTTGATAATCTCCCTGTGTCTGAGATTTTGTAGTCCAACCCAGTGAAGGAGTAGTGGTGGCAAAGATACCATACCCTAGTCACAGCTCCCTGTGGGAAAACGCCCAGCTTGGCACCCCCACGGTCTCGCATAGCCTCAATTAACTCCCTGGGTCTGAGACTTTGCGATACAACCCAGTAAAGGAGTAATGGCAGCTGAGATTACCACAAACTCAAAATCCAGAGCACCCTAAGTGAAATTGTAGTGACCCAGGGAAGAACTCAGAGAAACACAAACTTCTGAAATCTTGGGAAAGAGGAACAACAATAAAACAATGAACGCCCATAACCCCACAATATCAGAACCTGATAACACAGAAATTCAGAGATCTCCAGAAGATCAAATCAGGAATATAACTGTAGAAATAAGACAGGACCTTCGAAAAGAATTTAGAGAGAGTCTAAAAGAACTAAAGGATGCAATCATTAAGTAAAGGCATCAATTCAAACTATAAACAATCGATTAGACCACGTAGAGAATAGAATTTCGTTCCTAGATGATCACTCCAAACACGAACGTGTACTTTATAACTTAGAAAAAACAATTCAACAGCAGGAATTTGACATTAAAAAAATATGGGCCCATTTTAAGAAAGCTAACCTAAGAATAATTGGAATAGAGGAGGGAAAAGAAGGTGAAACCAAAGGGATCAATAATCTCTTCAAATAAATAATAGCAGAAATTTTTCCAAACATAGAGCAAGAGGTCGATACACAGGTCCAGGAAACTTATAGAACTCCCTCTAGACAGGATCAGAGAAGAGGTTCCCCATGCCACATAATTGTCAAAATGACCAATGTAGAAGCAAAGCAGAGAATCTTAAAGGCAACAAAAACAAAAGGCCAAGTGACATTCAGAGTCAAACCAATTAGAATCACTTCAGACTTCCCAAACCAAGTCATGAAAGCCAGAAGGGCTTGGAATAACATATTCCAAACTCTGAAAGAAAACAACTTCCAGCCAAAAATTTCCTACCCAGCAAAACTATCTATCAAATTGGATGGGGAAATAAGAAGCTTCCATGACAAACAGAAACTGAAGGAATTTATGTCTTCAAAACCAGCACTAGAGAAAATACTCAAAGAGATTAACTCCAAAGAAGAAATAGGTAATACACACCAGAACCAGAAAAACAAGATTTTCCATCCAGCAGACAACTAAGCAAAGAAGAATAAACAGTATTTCAAATAGAAATAAAATCTTAACATGTTAGGAATTAAAAGTTATCTCTCAATAATCACACTGAATGTAAATGGCCTCAATTCTCCAACAAGAAGACATAAAGTGGCAAAATGGATTAAAAACCAGAATCCATCCATCTGCTGCTTACAAAAAACATACTTTCAAGTAAAGAGAGTAACAAACTCAAGGTAAAGGGCTGGAGCGAGGTAATTCATGTTAAGTAGCCATCCTAACAAATGTAAAGTAGCATTTCACTATAGTTTTTATTTGCATTTCCTTAATGATTAGTTGTATTATGATAATGATGAGTAATATTCATGTGTTTATTGGTCATATAAAAATCTTTGGAGATTCATTATCTATTTTAGTCTTTTACCTATTTCTAAATTATATTGTTTGCTTTTATTATTGCTAATTTTTAGGATTGCTATTTGGAATATTAATATACCTTCAGATAAAGCATTTGGAAATATTTTATCCCATCCCATCAGTAACTTTTAATTCTGTTTACATTGTCTTTGGATGTACAAATTTTTTTTATTTTTTAGGAAGTTTGTTTATTCTTTTGTTGTCTGTGCCTTTGGAATCATATCCAAGAAATCACTGCCAATTTCAATGTTGTAAAGTTTTATAACCCAGGTTTTCTTCTAAAAGTTTATAGTCTTAAGATATACTGTGTTTTCTTAATGTGGTGACATTTGGAAGGGAAGGTTTAACTACTTAATATGTGGCAGGCACTTTTTTATTTACTTATTTATTTATTTATTTATTTATGTGTGTGGTATTGGGTGTGGAACCCAGGGACTTTCTACCTCTGGGATATACTCCCAGACCCATGTTTTAGACTTTATTTGGAAACAGGATCTCACTAAGTTGCCGAGAGCCTCACTAAGTAGCTGAGGCTTGCCGGGCACTTTATATGCTTCAATCTTATTTCTTTCTAAAATCCTATGAAAAAATATGAATGTCCCTCACTTTGCAAAATCTGAGGTTCAGATAAAGTTTCTCACTTGCCCACAACTAAAAAATAGGAGAAACAATGTTTGAATCCAGATCTGGCTAGTTCCCAAGATTTTTCTATTTAAATTTATTGACAATTTTAATGTTTCACCAGTTCTACATGTATTAGAAGCTGTGTTTTATTAGATAAATACTCAATCAAAAAAACTAACTCAAGCCAGGCGTGGTGGCGCACGCTTGTAATCCCCGCGCTTGGGAGGCAGAGACAGGAGGATCGCGCAGGTTCGAAGCCAGCCGCGCGCGCTGGCTTAGGAGACCCTGTTTCCAAATAAAAATGTAAAAATAGGTCTGGGAGTGTAGCCCGGAGGTAGAAGGGCTTCCAGGAACCCCAGTACCACCAAAAAAAAAAAAAAAAAAAAAAAAAACCATGAAGCAGACACCATTCAGAAGTGAAAAGGGCAGGTGGTACGGTAAGCAGAAGCGCTCCAGGCTCAGGCCAGAGCTCTACCATCCCACGGGAGAGAAGGCAAGAGCAAGCCAGGACACGTGACCCAGCTGCTAATGATACCAGACTGGACACCAGAGATCTTCCCAGAGTCAGTCCCCACAACCCACGCCTGCCCATGTGATGTTAAGAAACAGAGCCCACAGTAGGGAGGGAGGAAGCTGAGACCCACCTGCAACCCAGAGCCTGGAAGTCACCTATCTGGAAAGGTACCCGGGAGCATCACAGACACCTCCCAATCCACCCTGCTAAGGGGTTGAAGCTGTTAGTGCTGTTTGCCTTGGCTCCGGAAGGCCTGGGAACTCATGCTGAGCCAGTCTTCAGGTGAGAAAAATCAATGTGAGCTAAGAACTGGAATATTTTTACTCCAGGGCCACTACAAATACAATCAATTCCCCTTTCCATTTCTTGATCTACTGAACTACAATCACAGCAATACTAATGACCTTCACTGAAGGCCAAATCTCCACAATGAAAAGAACAGAAGGAATCAGGATAACAACCCAAGTAACCCAATTAAAACTATATATATTGTGGCACATAATTGTAATCCCAAAACCCAGTACTTGGGAAGCTGAGACAGGAGGATTAAGAGTTGAGACCAGCCTCAGAAATTTAGCAAGATCCTCAGCAACAGAGTAAGACCCTGTTTCAAAACAAATAATAAAAAGGGCTGTGTGTGTGGCTCAGCAGTAGAACGCCTCTAGATCCAATCCTCAGTACCAAAAAAATAAAGTGGTTTTCCAAAATTAGAAGAAAACTTTATACTTCAACAGCACTCCCAACTTCTTGCTGGCAGAGCTGAGCCTCAGGAGCAGATTCTGAAAAGAAAAGGGGTGCCAGGAGCACTGGCATCAGCAGCTGGCGTGCCTCCCCTCCCTTCCTGCCAGCACTCTCAGCCCTTCAGGGGCTACTGCCACCCGGACCTCACCCACGTCATCTGATCAAATATACAGAGCCAGTTCCCTGATCACATGTGACAGAGACAAGGAAGCTGGTAGCAAGGGCAGTGAGCAGGAAAGCAGGTGTCCAGGAAGACAGAATGCCCCGCCAGCAACCTTCTCTCCCCAGAATGGGGTTGCTCTGCAAATATGAGGAACTCAAAAAGCAGCCCCTGGTTCACTAGGCTGTGAAGAGAGATCCAGTTGAATGCACTGGGCTGGCTGACGGATCAGTTCCCTTCCCTGCTCTGTGACGGAAGCAATTACACCCCGGGTGTCCTCAGGTGCCTGGAGATGACGGCCAGGCCGGGCAGGGCTCCAGGTCTGGCTCCTCTGGACTGACTGCTTCTCCCCTGGGGGTCAAGTGATGCCACTGCTCCAGCCTGGGAAGGAGCCAGCGGGGGTCAAGAGTCACTATCAGAACTCCATCATGCGAAGGAGATCCTCCCGCCCTTATGAAGTAAATCATCCTGCTTATTCCTGGCAGAAGGGGAAATCCTGGAAAAGGAGGTTGGAAAAACCAGAGGCCTGCCTCACAGCCTCAGTCAGCTCAGAGCAGAAAAGAGAGTTGAAGAAGTAGAAACTCTAAAGTACTGCTCCAAGATACCACTGTTTTATCTGCTAGATTTAATGCAGATAAAACAGCTTTCTCAGAAAAAAGATAAGTTGAAAAATATGAAAAAGGCAATTTGCTTCAGATACATAAGATTAATTGGAAGAGATTTTCTAATCACAGAGCTTTTTAAAGGAAATCTCTTAGAAGTTTTCTCAGAAAACTTCAGAAAGACAGTGGCTGATTCTCTTCAAAAAGTTCTCCCAGAAAAGAGATTCCACAGTTAATACTGCTACCCAACAAAAAATTATTCTTTAGACATAAATCTCTAAAACTCTTTAACTTTTCTTTCTTTTTTTTTTTTTTTTTTTTTTGTTGTTTTGGTAATGGAAATTGAACCCAGGGACATTCTACCTTGAAGTTACACAGTTACATCTCTAGCCCTTTTTATTTTTTTATTTTGAAACAGAGTCTCACTAAGTGGCTGAGTATCTCCCTAAATTGCTAAGACTGGCCTTAAACCTGCAACCTGCAATCCTTCTGTCTCAGCCTCCTAAGGACTGAGATTACAGGTATGTGCCATTGCGCCTGGCTTTAGAACTCTCTTAATTTTAAATCAAATGCCTAATTCCTCATTCTCAGTGGAAACAAAATTAAGTTACCATCCACAAAAAAGGCCTATACAGAAATAATTTTCACCTCAGTCTATTATTCTCCAAAATAAAAACAATCTCAATTCATAAATACATTCTCAACTCTTCCTATATTTTTTTTTCCTGGACCTTCTTCAAACAAACCATGAGCTGAGGACTGATCATTTAATTATTAGACAATGCAGTTGGTGATCACTTTCACCAAGTTAAAATGGCTTTTATTCCACATGTGTTTTACACACCAGACACCAGTTAATGTTCTATTTTTGTTTGTCTTCATTCCAACTAGCAGTCTCAATACATAACAACGAGGAAAAATACACCAAAAAAAAGGAGAGAAAGAGAGAAGGGATTAGTATTGGAAATTCAATAAATTAAGCCTCAGCTAATTTGCAGAGTGCCTGAAAACCGGATCCACTTGAAATTAAAGCAAAATGCAGCAAGGTAGAAAATGGCACTTGGCTCCCAACATATACTCTGCTACTATAAAAGGCTGTTAAAGTACTGCACACACCCACTGCTCGTGAGCTCTTGGCCACAAATGTAGCATGCAAAACTGTGTGAATATCAGGAAAAACTGATGACTTGTAGAAATGAATCCAATGTTTAAATGTTCATGTGCTACCCAAGGTAAGGAAAATGTGTATCCCAAGTTGATCTTCCTAAAATTATCACCAAATGTTTTAGTTTCGGGGGGGGGGGGGGTTACTGAGAGTTGAACCCAGGGGCATTCTACCTCTGAGCTCTACCCTCAGCTCTTTTTTACTTTTCCACTAGGTCTAAGTTACTGCATGCTAGCCTCAAACCTGCGGTCCTCCTATCTCAGTCTCCCAAGTACTAATGACGCAGTCACAGGCAGATGATTCAGGTACTGCCATGTACTGCTGCATCAGAGAGGTTGTTGGCATAGCAACAAAGATAAGATAAATGGAGACACTGGGACCTAACGGGTTACAGATACTAGGACTTAAGTGGGATTTAGAACCACCACGTTTCCCCTCCCCCAGTCACTGACAAAGCTATCCCCTGGTTTATGATCATGATCTGTGACATCAGACTAGACCAGCCTGTCCTTGTGAAGATAAAGAAGCAAGACCTAAACATAAGGCCATAGTCCGGGGACAGCAGTGTCTCTCCTTCAAGCGCTTCACCTCCCTTCTCTCCAGTGTGGTGCTTTCCCTGTCGCTTTGCAATAAATCCTACTTTAGCAGCACAACCAGCTTTCCTGGCTCTTTATTTTTATACTGAGCTAAGAAAAGGACCCAAGTAAATAAATGCCAAACTGTAACACTGAGATTACCGGGGTACATCACCTCACCCAGTACCAAATGTCTTAATCCCAAACTAAATCATGGTACACTGTTTTTCTTTAGATTTCCCTAGGTTAAATGCCTTGGGCCTATGACTCTCCCCTTGGTCAAACACTAGAATGCTCAAAGGAGTTTTTTAAACCACTGAGGCACAGGCCTCACCCTCAGAGATTCTGAAGCAACTGGCCTGGAACAGGGCTAAATACTGAAACTTTCTGATGCTGGCCAAGTGATTCTAATATGCAACTGAATTAAAGCATACACCTGGGCATGGTGGTGCACACCTATGATCCCAGTATTTAGGAGACAAACAGGAGGATTACAGGTTTGAGGCCAACCTAGGCAACTTAATGAGACCCTGTTTCAATATAAAAAAAAAAAGTGTAGCTCAGAGGTGGAATGCCCCTGGGTTCAATTCTCAGTTAAAAAAAAAACTGTTATTAATAAAAATTATGTACCATTAAGCTTACTATGTGCCAAGATTTGTGAGTGCCTGAATAAGCCAAAAAGATAGAGGTCACGTCTGCCCTCAAGGCTCTCTACCTGAGGGGAAGACTTGCAACTCAACAGTTAGCATACAGTACATGTAGAGCTGTAACTGAGGAGCAGAGAGAAGGGAGCCCTGCTAAGGAGCATCTAACATCTAAAGACGGGGGTCGTCAGGGATGGCTTCCCAAACACTGTGGTCAAGCTGGGTCTTGGAAGCTAAGTAAGAAGGGGAAAATAGGAAGAGGAATTTCAAGAAGAGGGATTAGAACATTCAAAGGCAAGAGGCTGAAAAGTGTGGCCCCTTCCTTGGATTTCTGCAAGTGGTTCTTTCTAGATGAAGCAGACGGTGGGTGTGAACACAAGAGGGAAAAGGGCTGGGGATCCAGGGTGTCTAGAGGGCCAAGACTGGCGATGGCGATGGCAATGGGCCAAGTAGGCCGAGTGTAAGGTACCAGTTGCCGTGGCGGAATGCCCAAACCAAGGCAGGGGCGGCAGCGGAGGGGCTGCCATCGTTTCCTTAGCTGCAGTGAACATAAGAAGCAAGGCTCAATATTGACAGTCTGTAGACTTTTGAGGGATGCTGACAATCTGGTCCTTATATGAAATCTGCAGGTTTTTAAATGCTGAGCTGGAAAAATAACTGAGTCTGTAGGCCAGAGTCTGCCAATGAGCTGCAAATATGGCTACACTTTGTCACACATCGAAGAACGATTACTAGCCCAGTGAATTGGCACACACTGGTACACTCCCAGTACTTGGGAGGCTGAGACAGGAGGATCACAGCTTCAAAGCCAGCCTCAGCAACCTAGCAAGACCCTGTTTCCAAATAAAAAGTTTAAAAAAAAAAAAAAAGAGCTGGAGTGTAATTCAGAAGCAAAATGTCTCTGGGTTCAATCCCAATAACACACACACACACACACACACACACACACACACACACATACACACACACACACACTTTAAAGGGGAGGGGGGCTAATATCCAATTTAAATTCTTTTCTTTCTTTCTTTTTTTTCTTTTTTTTTTTTTTTGGAGGTACTGGGAATTGAACCCAGGGGCATTCTACCTCTGAGCTATACCCCCAACCCTATTTTTTATTCTTTATTTTGAAACAGGGTCTCACTAAGTTGCAGAGGGCCTCACTAAGTAGCTGAGGCTGTCTGCTAACCTGTAATCCTCCAGTCTCCACCTCCCAAGTACTGGGATTACAAGTGTGTGCCAACACGCCTGACTTGATTCTAGTACATTTTTAATGTGAAATTAAACTGCATTGTTAGAGACAACAATCACACATTTCCAGTAGTAAACGCTTTCCTCTCCCAGTAAGGCCCATCAAGGTACCACTCACTGTTCTGGAATTAGTCCCCTCCTTTTTATCTTACTCTGATTCTTCTCAGGACCTTCTTACTTTCAACTAAAGGAAGACCAATAAAAGTTTGTTAAATATTAAAATGCAAGTAAAAAATAAAAATAAGAAATGCAGGTAAAGATCACACTTATTAGACTCCAAAGTAATGTAAATCACAGTTGGCTCTGAATTACACATGCTGGTGAATAGAGAGGTGGTAATAAAAATAAAATAAAATAAATCACAGATGATCTGCCTTGCAGGGCTGGAGCTCTGGGCCCAGGCAGTAATCCTGGCAGGCTGGGAATACAGCCAGCTGCCTGAGCAGGGCAGCCCAGCAGCAGGGTAGAGAGCCCAGGTGTCAGGAGAAGGTCACCCTGTTCCCAGAGAGAACTTGCTTTCTTCCACTTGGGTCCTGTCTCAATCTCCTCCTCCCCTCATTTTCCGACTGTGAGGGAGGAGGCAGTTCCCTTCCCATGGTGATGAACTGTCAGATACGGTACAGCCCACTACAAATGTGAATTCACCCCACACTAAGAAGCCAGTGACTGTTAGAAGTCACAGTACATTAGTCCCCATGTATGGCAACCAGGGCATTTATATATAGAAAATGCTCCGGATATCTATAAAACCATTCTTGTCTTAAATTTGGCAAAGGTGTACTGAATAAGCTTGGTTATCTCTAAAAAAAAAAAAAAAACTAGGAAATGAGACTATCTGTATAACTTCATAGATGTGACAAGGGAAAAATAAAATCCTAAATGGAAAAAGTAAATCCCAGCTATTTGTTAATCCCGTCATAGATACATGGCTACAACTGATTCTCAAGCCAAATAAATGGATAA
This sequence comes from Muscardinus avellanarius, assembly GCF_963383645.1. Taxonomy (NCBI): domain Eukaryota; kingdom Metazoa; phylum Chordata; class Mammalia; order Rodentia; family Gliridae; genus Muscardinus; species Muscardinus avellanarius. Next base: position 114,463,673 of record NC_137790.1, read on the forward strand.
ACAAGCTGGCCAAAAAAAGATAGACTGTTTATTTAATAAAGAGCTGTTAGATTTTTTTTCCCATCAGGTTTTCTCAAAAAGAGAAAACATGTAATTACCATGTCTGGTAAAATGCCTGTAGTCTCTGCATGTCATTTCTAATTTTAGATATGGAAATGGGAGTCTCTCGGGCATTCTGATTTTCAAGTACAGAGTTGAACTTTGAGATATTAGAGTCTCTGGAAGCTTAAAATTATACAATGATTTTATAATACAAAAAAAACTGGTCACTCATTGACAAGGAAGAAGGCTTTCAAGAACTAAATTATATTTAACTTTTTCTTTGCTTTTTTTTTTTTTTTTTGTGTGTGTGTGTGTGTGGTACTGGGGTCCGGAAACTCTTCTACCTCCAGGCTACACTCCCAGACCTATTTTTATATTTTTATTTGGAAACAGGATCTCTTAAGCCAATGAGGCTGGCTTTGAACCTGCGCGATCCTCCTGTCTCCGCCTCCCAAGCACGGGGATTACAAGCATGCTCCACCATGCCCAGCCTTCAAATATTTTTCAAAGATAAAGTATGCCATAAAATAAGAAAAGATCTCCAGAAGCAGAAGAGGGAAAATATATATTTGAATAGAAAGGCTCAAAGATTAACTTGAAAATTATTCTCCATCTATCAATTGTCATGCATAATTAAATAGCTAAATAAATAAATAACAGCAGCCAGGCGTGGTGGCGCATGCTTGTAATCCCAGCGTTTGGGAGGCTGAGACAGGAGGATCACGGTTTGAGAACAGCCTCAGCTACTACTTAGTGAGGCCCTTTGCAACTCAGTGAGACCCTGTTTCAAAATAAAGAATAAAAAAATAGAAATAGGGCTAGGAATATAGCTCAGAGGTAGTACGCGCCTAGGTTCCATTCCCAGTACCACAAAAAAATAAATAAATAAAAAATAAATAACAGCAGTAAAAATCATTAGAAGAGGGTGTGTTTCAGCAAGAAAATAGTTGCCTTAGGGGCCCGGAAAGCATGTACGTATATTAAAATGTATTAAAAACATGAACATTTTAAGTTAAGTCTTATCTAAACTTGATACAGACATTAATTTTTGTGCGAACATTCAGGGTTTTTTTCTAAAATATGGGACACCTTCTTAATTTATGAAATTCTTATTCAAAGAGAAAGTAAGCGTGATTAAAGAGATCAGCCGCAGCTGGAATGGGGACGGCCCTGCTGAGCAGAGCTCCTGGAGCAAGACACCACCATGGAAGAAACAAATGACCAACGACAGCTTGACTGCTGGGGCTGGGGCTCTTCCTACTCCTGGATTGGCTTTTCAGTAGCATCCTTAATTTCTCCTATGTATATTATGTATATTTCACAATGAAGTACTGACTTATCCTAAGATTCTCTTGTTGTTGTTCTTTTCTCCCCCCCTCCCCACAGTATTGGGAAGCACTCTACCACTGAATTACATCCCCAGCCAGCACCCCCATTCTTTCTTTTTTTTTAATTCGGAGACAGGATTTCAGTACATTGCCCAACCTGGTCTCAAACTTAGAAGTCTATCCTGCCTCAGCCTCCAGAGTAGCTGGGATTACTGGCCACTATGCTCAGTACCATTTTTTTTCTCTCTCTTTTTTTTTGGGGGGGGGGTAGGGGATGAGGGAGAAGAGGAGCACTGGGATTGAACCCAGCGGCATATTAACTTGAAACTACATCCCCAGCCCTTTTATTTTTTATTTTGAAACAGAGCTCACTGGTTTTTATTTTCTGCGATATTTCTCTGTGCATGCCGTGTTGCAAGTACCAATCCCATGCTTGACGGCCCCAGTTGTGGCCTGGCTACCCAGTGGACTGATCCAGACCTCGCTGGCTCAGGCAGCGGCCTTGCCTCATGGGAGGCCCTGATTCTGGCCTCGCTGGCCCCGACAGCGGCCTAACCCCTCAGCTGGCTCTGATCCCAGCCTCGGTGGCCCCAGCATCTTCCTTGCCTCAAGGCAGGCTCCGTCCCAGCCTACACAATGGAGTTTTACTCAGACACAAAGAACAAAATCATGTCATTTGCAGGAAAATGGATGCAACTAGAGTATATTATGCTAGTCAGCCCAGAAGTACAAGGGTGTATTTTCTCTTATTTGTGTAAAGAGCAGTAAATAGTGCATAGAGAGACCAGTAGAACAGCTAATGGGGTTTCTAGGAGAGGAGGGAGGACTGAAAAGGGAAACAGTTCAAATGATACTATGGTAATATGTGAAAGTATTGCCACCAATCTTACTAATTCACTGGGGAGAGAAAAAGACAGAGAGGGGTATATTGTAGAGGCAAGTACATCAAGAGCTGTGTACATGTGGGATTTTACCCCCACTGAACCTCACTACAATGCATAATTGCAATGCACTAATAAAACAATTTTAAAATAAAATAACAGACCTCTTTTCATGCTGGTGTTGAAACAGCCCCCAAATTTCTGTGTCTTAAAATTAAAATATTTATTTCTCATTCACAGGTCAATTCAGTCCATTGTTGGCAGCCAGATCCTGTGTGGTGATTCAAGAACCTGTATCCTTCCCATCTTATAGAGAGTGAGTGTGTGTGTGTGTGTGGGGGGGGGGGGGGGTCTGGGTATTGAATCCCCAGGGGCATTCTATACCTCTAGGTTACAGCCCCAAACCTAGTTTGTCTTCTATTTTGAAACAGGGTCTCACTAAGTTGCTAAGGTCAATCCTCTTGTCTCAGCCTTCCAAGTACCAGGAATACAGGCATGTGCCACCGCACACAGACCATCTTACAGATTCTTAAGTCTTTCTTCCACTGGAAACTGCATCTGCCATGAAACAAACGGGCACTAGAGGCTGTCACAAGATATTGGGAGAGGGACTCTGTATGACACTGAGACAACCAGGATTGAGCAACGTGAACCTACACAACACACCTAATTTGTAGATAATATAAACCCCCAAGCTCCCATACATTATACAGAGTCAAATTACCCCAGGCTGAGACATGGCAGGAGAGAAAACATACTACAGAGAAAATGCAGAGAAAAGCATGGACACTATGTTAAAAGAAAAAACAAAACACACCAAAAGTCCCCTGGAACCCCACCCAGGACTGGGACACCAAGACAGGAGGACTAAAGGTTAGTGGTCAGCCTTAATATAGCAAGGTCCTCTGCAATTAGCTAGACCCTTTTCAAAATAAAAATATGATAGGCGGGGGATGCACCTCAGAGGAAGAGTACCTCAAGATTCAATCCCCAGTAATAATTTTTTAAAAAAGCAGTTCTGAGAGAGAAGTTTATAGAAATCAACACCTACATTGAAAAGAGCAGAAAGAGTTCAAATAACTTACCACTGTCTCTCAAATAACTAAAACACAAAGGATCATCAGAGACTATTATAAACAATTATATGCCAAAAAATTTGGTAACTTAGAAGAACTGGATAAATTCCTGGACATATATGCCTTACTATGATTGGATCATGAGAAAATAGAGAACACGAACAGACAAATAAAAAAAAATGAGAGTTGGGCACAGTGATGCACACCTATAATTCCAGTACTTGGGGGGCTGAGACAGGAAGATTGCAGGTTTGAGGCCAGCCTCAACTTAATGAGACTCTGTTTCAAAATAAAAAATAAAATAGGGCTGGAGGTATAGCTCAGAGGTAGAATGCCCTGGGTTCAATACCACACACACACACACACACACACACACACACACACACACACATGCACGCAACATGACCCCTATATATTATTAGGAAGATGAAACTACCCAATCTACAGATTCAATGCAATTCGTATCAAAATACCAATGGTTTTCTTTACAGAACTAGAAAAACAATCATATAACTTGTATGGAATAACCAAAAACAACAACAACAAAAACCAAAGAGCCAAGGCCATCTTGAAAAAAAAAGAACAAAGCAAAAAACATTACACTTACCTAGCTTTGAAATATACTAAAAAGCCCTACTAATCAAAACATCATGGTATTGACATAAATTCTAGCACAGAGACCAAAGGAACAAAACAAAAAACCTAGAAGTCAACTGATTTTTTATAAAGGTGCTAAGAAAATGCAATGGTAAAAGATTAGTTTCTCCAAAAAGTAGTGCTGGGTAAGTCAGATATCCACATGCAGAAGAATGATACTGGGCCCTACCTCTCACCATTTATAAAAACTAACTCAATGCCAGGCGTGGTGGCGCACGCTTGTAATCCCCATGCTTGGGAGGCTGAGACAGGAGGATCGTGCAGGTTCAAAGCCAGCCTCAGCTGGCTTAAGAGACCGTTTCCAAATAAAATATTTTTAAAAAATTGGGTCTGGGAGTGTAGCCCGGAGGTAAAAGGCCCCTGGGTTCCATCCCCAGTACCACCAAAATAAAAAATAAAAGTTTGTAAAAACTAACTCAAAATAATTTAAGACTTGAATGTAAGACCTGAAGCTATGAAAACACTAGAAGAAAACATAAGAGGAAATGTTTTGTCAGGACATTGGTCCAGACAAAAATTTATTTAGATAAGACCCCAAACTTCTTCTTCTGTCTTTTTTTTTTTTTTTTTTCAGAACAGAGGATAAAACCAGGGACATTCTACCTCCAAGCTACACCCCCAGCCCTATTTTTTTAATTATTCTTTATTTTGAAACAAGGTTTTACTACGTTGCAGAGGGCCTCGCTAAGTAGCTGAGGCTGTCCATGAACCTCTATCCTCCTGTCTTAGCCTCCTAAGTACTGGGATTACACGAGTGCATCACACGCCCAGCTATTTTTAACTTCAGTATTTAAAAAAAAGTACTAAAAATTTTAGCCGAGTATGGTGGTGCATGCTTATAATCCCAACAATTTGGGAGGCTGAGACAGAAAGATCACAGTTCAAGGACAGCCTTAGCTACTTAGTGAGGCCCTTTGCAACTCTGTGAGACCCTGTTTCAAAATAAAGAATAAAAAATAGGGCTGGGGGTGTAGCTCAGAGGTAGAATGCCCCTGGGTTCCATCCCCAGTACCACCAAAAAAAAAAAAAAAAAAGACAATGAGCTAAAGTCACAAAGAATTGCTCTAAATAGAACACAGGTCTCTCTGTTTTCCCAATCCACCATACAACAATGACCTTCAGACAGGAATGTTAATGACACAATTAAAAACTTTCTAAAATTAAAACTGAACAAAGAAAATAAAGCCTCAGAAGAAATTGTATTTCATTATAAAACACTGAAGACTAAAGGTGGTCTCCTCTAAATTGATGCCATTCTGAGGCGGTAACAATAAGGGGCAAATTACTTTTCAAATTAGAACGCACGCATACTCTCTTAAAAAACTCAAGGAAATTGTGGTAAGACTAGCAAATAATAGTCACTTCTTCCTGCAATCCGTAAATGTTTTCTTGAATGCCAAAGGCTGACCAAGTACTGGTCTAGACACTAGAGAGATGAGGCTAATATACTAGTGGAAGGAGACAAAGAACACATAATTAATAGGCCAATAGATGCTAAGTGACATGGAGAAAAACATATCAGAGTAAAGAATGGGAAGAGCCAGGCGTGGTGGTGCACGCTTGTAATCCCAGAGCTTGGGAGGCTGAGACAGGAGGCTCACAAGTTCGCAACCAGCCTCAGCTATTTAGTGAGGTTCTCCACAACTGAGCAAAACCCTGTTTCCAAATAAAGAATAAAAAACAGAGCTGAGGATGTAGCTTGGAGGTAGAATGCTCCGGGATTCGATCCCTGGTACCACAAAAACAAAGAAAAAGAATGGGAAGTGCTAGAAAATACAGGACACGTTCTATTTTATACACAGTTGACCAGAAAAGGCCTCTCTGATAGGTGGCACATAAAAGCAAGCCGTGTGGATATAGGGGTGCACATGTCAGGCAAAAAGAATGACGAATGCAAAGGCCTGGGGCACAAACATATCTGGAATGTGATGGGTTAGAAAGGGTTGTCAGAGATGATGTGCCTTTGTTTCTCCTGGATTACCAAAGTCATCTGAAATTAGCTGACTTTAGTTATAGGTAAAAGGTAAGAAAGGCAGGGAGTGTGAAAAACAGAGGTTCTGTACCACTGCGTTCCCAGCAAGTACACGATGGAGGATGCTGCCTCGTTTAATACACACTCCAGGCCTATGAAGTGGGTGTCATTAGGTCTCTTTTACAGATGAGGCACAGAGCTGGTAAAAGAGGCAGAAACACATTCAAGTGTAGCACCTTCCCATTCTACAGTTTAAGCCCTTAGCCATGCTCCTGGGCTGCTCTTGAGCCAGCTGGCTAACAACACTTGCTGTAAGGAGAATATTGTCATGTGGAAATACAAAGGAGAAGATGATGGTGGCGAGATGTTTGCAGGTTCTCTTTTGCTTTACTTCGTGCTCACATCAGGGCTTTAAAGTAAACACCACATACTTTTTGTTTACAATGTACACAAAACATCCAAAGAAAGTAGTAGAGATGTATTCCTTTAAGGAGTCCTAAAGCAGAATGTCCCCAGGTCCCCAACTTTGAACTGGAGAGAAGAGGTTGACAGCCGAAAGTCCCTGGTTGCTGGCTGGTTCCCTTCTTGGAAAGAAAGTATTTCCTTTCACCACTTAAAGTTCAGATTTAGGGAAGGTGGATTTCCCCGAGATTATCCATATCAGGTCTTTCTCTGGGGAAATAACTAATTGAAATCATTAGCACTGAGCAGTGGTTAGCGAAGTCACTGTGAGATCAAAGAACTACAGGCAAAAAATAAATAAATAAAATAAAAAACTGCTGGGGAGCCCTGCCTGCGAGGCTTGGCAAAGAAGTGAGCCAGGGCAAGCGTGTGGGTTTCCTAAAAGTCAAGAGATAAGCCGGGCGTGGTGGCACACGCTTGTAATCCCCGCGCTTGGGAGGCTGAGACAGGAGGATCGCACAGGTTCGAAGCCAGCCTCAGCTACTTAGTGAGGCTCTCAGCAACTTAGTGAGACCCTGTTTCCAAAATAAAATATAAATAGGTCTGCGAGTATAGCCCGGAGGTAGAAAGCCTCTGGGTTCCACCCCCAGTACCACCAAAAAAAAAAAAAAAAGTCAAGAGATAAGCAAGAAGAAAATTAATCCATGTCTGAAGATAGTTTAAATTGACCTTGGGAAACATACATAACCTATAAATAAGATATGAACTATGTTAAAAGTATTCCATATTTTGGCAAGAAAAATTTGCACTCTAAAATTATCATTAGCCAGCTATAATGGGGCACACCTGTAATCTCAGTACTTGGGAGACTGAGACAGGAGGATCGTAGATTCAAGACCAGTCTCAGCAATTTAGCAAGCCCCTTGGCAACTTAGCTGCTTCAAAGTAGACAATTTTAAAAGAAGGGGGGCTGGAAATGTAGCTCAGAGGTACTAAAAAATAAATGTAGTTCATCATTGATGTTTTAATCTCCTTTTTTTCTTGTATTTATTTATTTTGCAGTACTGGGGATGGAACCGAGGGGCATTATACCTCCGAGTTACACCCCCAGCCCTATTTTAATTCTTTTCATTTTTGAAACAGGGTCTCACTGAGTTGTGAAGGGCCGCACTAAGAAGCTGAGGCTGTCCACGAACCATAATCCTCCAGTCTCAGTCTCAGCCTCCCATATAATGGGATTACAAGCATGGAACACCATGCCCGGCTTTTTTTTTTTTTTTTTTTTTTTAATGGTACTGGGAATGGAACCCTTATACCCCAGACTACACTCTCAGACCTATTTTATATGTTTATTTATTTGGAAACAGGGTCTCTTCAGCCATCAAGGCTGGCTTCGAACATGCATGATCCTCCTGTCTCTGCCTCCCAAGCGCAAGGAATACAAGCGGGCACCACCACGCCCCACTTCTTTTTCTTATTTTAAAAGTCTTTCTAAGTTGCGGGGGCCTTGCTAGGTGGCAGAGGCTGGCCTCGAACCTCTGATCTCCTGTCAGGCCAAGTACTGGTATTACAGGCATGCACCACCACACCTGACCAATGGACCCAAATTTCAAAGAAAAGGTAAGCCAGTCGGTTACACAGCTCCTCAGGAGGCAGAATCTTCCCCTTTTCTTCGACTTTTCCAGTGTACAAGTGACATTTCTTCCTCCATGAGGTCTTATTCCCACACCAAGCTCATGGTTTTCGTGCTGATGCTGAAGAAGCAGCTTTTCTTCTCTTCTGACGGCAGTGGACCCAGTCAAGCCAACCCAGCATCACCTACCAGGCCCAGCTGCCATCGCACCAGGCCACTCCACTTTAGTCCCTGGGCAGCTTCTTTCCATTAAAAAAAAAAAAAAAAAAAGATAAAAAAAAAGATAATCTTACTTTCCAAAGGTGTTGTTTGAATTAATAAATCCATTAAGAACTTCATGCTTCAGAATATGGACAGAAGAGGCTGAGTGTCTTTAGATGTTACAAATGATGCTAGCTTTCTGCCTGAAGCACTTGAAAGAATGATAATAAAAAGATGCAAATCAAACTACACGGTAAACAGGATCTTTGTGCCTCATATCAACTGTTTTTCCATGACCTAGCCATCATTTCTAACCTAAAATTTCCTATTATTTGCATATGACTGGAAGCCAGACTTCTATCATGACAGCTACTAAAGATGGGGACACTGGTTACAGCAGAGATAAACCCAACCTGGAAAGCACTTTTCTCCACTTGCCAACTGCCAGATGTACAATAGTGATCATCTATTTTCTTTTTCTCTTTTGTGGTACTGGGGGTTGAGCCCAGGGGCACTTTACCTCTGAGCTACACCACCAGCCTTTTTTAAAAATTAAAAAACAGGGTCTCAGTAGGTTGCTGAGAGCATTGCCAGGTGGCTGAAGCCGGCCTGGAACCCGTGATCCTCCTATCTCAGCCTCCCAAATTCTGCGATTACAGGGGTGCAAGTGCACCACCCTAACTGATAATCTCTTCTCTGAGTAGTTCCAAAAGTAATCTGACAGTCTAAGGAAAGTGAATATGTTATTATATATGTATTAGGAGTGGCTCTTTATTTAACAAAGTTACCATATATCATTTCACATGCCACAGATCAAAATAACTTGAGACAACCCGGTGTGGTAGCACACACCTGTAATCATAGTACTTGGAAGGCTGAAACAGGAGATTCGCAAGTTAAAGGTCAGTAACTTTGACACACCTGAGCAAGACCCTGTTTCAAAATAAAAAATAAAAAGGGCTGGGTGGATAGCTCCGTAGTAGAGTACCCTTGGTTTTAATCTCTACTACAAAAAACAAAACTTACAAAACTTGAGACAGAAGGGTATAGACGCAGCACTTTAACTATCAAAGTCCCTTCCCCAACAGTTAACTCTGTGCCTCTTACTGGATGGCAGCTCAAAGTTTGCTCATCTGAAGAAAAGTCCCACTCAGCTCTACAATTCCATTTTTCTAATATTCCAAATTTTCAAATATTCGATTCTGTTTTTCCAACAGATTCTTAATGACCTACAAATTTCCAATCACTTCTTTCTCCCTATCAAAAGTAACTTTATCTTACTACATCTTCAAAGAGGAAGAGCACAACTCCCCACTCAAGTGTAGGCAGGCTGCAAACAGTGATTTCCTTTTGAATTATGCAGTATGAAAAGGGTGGGGAGTGGGAGGAATTTGACAGTGGAGACACCCGACAATCACGACCTCACCAGAAAATTATCAAGGTTAACATCAAGTCACAACTCTCCGGTACTACCACAAAAATACTATATAGTCGTAAGTCACATTGGTTATGCACCCTTGACATGACGGTAAGAATGGTACTTTAACTCTGTGATTTTCCTCTCCACCCCCCGCCCAAAAAAAAAAAAAAACATACTCTCAATCCGATCCTAAGAAAAACATCAAACAAACCCAAGTTGAGAAACATTGTACAGTGAGCTCTCCTGGTCAGTAGTCAGTGTCAGTATACAAGGAGGCTGATGTGCAAAAGACCCACCCCAGAGGCTTTCCCAGTGTCAACACGTGTCACTTCATTGGCTGGTCCTGAAGGTATCCTTTTTTTTTTTTTTTTTTTTTTTTAGTACTGGGGATGGAACCCGGGGGCATTCTACCTCCAGGCTACACTCTCAGCCCTAATTTTTATTCTTTATTTTGAAACAGGGTCTCACTGCATTGCAAATGGCCTCACTAAGTAGCTGAGGCTGGCCGCAAACTGCAGTCCTCCTGTCTCAGCCTCCCGAATGCTGGGGTTATAAGCGTGCACCACCAGGTCCAGCAGAATGTATCCTTTATATAAAACTATAATCATTTCCTATTTTCTATGAGTCATTCTAGCAGATGACTGAAACAAAAGGTTAATAAAAACACCTATCAAAAACATAGATGGTCTTGGAGCCCCAGAGTTTACTGCTGGTATCTGAAGGAGAGTCTTTTGGAGAACTGAGCCTTCAACCTGTGACAGCTGCACTAATGCCAGGTAGTTTACCTCAGAATTTCATTGCAAGTATGAACTTTAGTTAAGAACAATTTATCAATAGTAACTCATTAGCTGGGCATGGTACAATCACTTACAATCCCAGTACTTGGAAGGCTGAGACAGGAGGATTGTAAATTCAAGGCCAGCCTCAGCAATAATTCTGCAGATCTATAACTAAAAGTTTACTCTTAAAAATATACTTTTATCTTAATCCTAAACAATCATCAAATATGAATGAGGTTCAGTATTAATTTGTTATTTGGTTCTAACTTTTCATATAATTTTGCAATATCCAAAGGAGAAATATCATAAGATAAATGGCACTAAGAAAAGCAATTAAAATTAATTACATGTGCACACTACTTTAATGATCTCTCCTTAGCTAATGTGAAAATTATTTACATATATTAAGCCTCACCTTGACTTTTAACCCACTTGAAAGTAACAGATATTTTGCTACATTAAAATAAGGCTGGGTGTGTAGCTTAGTGGAAGGACACTTGCCTGTGGGCCTGGGTGCAATCCCCAGCAAAGAGAGAGAGAGAGAGAAGGAGAGGGAGAGGGAGAGGGAGAGGGAGAGGGAGAAGGAGAAGGAGAGAGAAAGAGAGGGGAGGGGAGGGGAGGGGAGGGGAGGGGAGGGGAGAGGAGAGGAGAGGAGAGGAGAGGAGAGGAGAGGAGAGGAGAGGAAAAAAGAGGGAGAGAGGGAAGAATTAATTTTTATTTTCAATTTTTCCTAAAGGGAATTATCACCAATATAATCCAAGGGCATGCTAACACTAGGCCATTTCCACAATAATTCAATCATAAATTAACATGCATTGATACATCTCAAAGTTAGAAGAAACTCCAAACTCATTACACCAAATTCCAGAGGCTGGTCCATGAGATCCCTCAAGATCTGAATCTTGTTTAGGCAGTTCCATCCTTCTCTTTTTTTTTTTTTGGGGGGGGGGGGGTGGTACTGGGGTTCCTGGAAGCCCTTCTACCTCCAGGCTACACTCCCACTATTTTTACATTTTTATTTGGAAACAGGGTCTCCTAAACCAGCTCACGCAGCTGGCTTCGAACCTGCAGGATCCTCCTGTCTCTGCCTCCCAAGCGCGGGGATTACAAGCGTGTGCCACCACGCCCGGCCTCCATCCTTCTCTTTCTAGAATATAACAAGCTCATTGCCTCCTCTGCACTAGGTTCTTCCCCTGCCTGGAATGTTCTTCCTCCAGATCTTAACATAGCTAGCTCCTTGCTGTTAGATTTCAAATCTGAGTCAAACGTCACTTTATCCAAGAAGCCTTTCCTAACCATTCAAAATAATCACCCTTAATATTCTATTCTTTTCTATTTATATTATTATCACATTACTAACTGCCCCTTGATACTTTCTAGTTTAAATTGTTTTTTATTTCTTTCTGTCTACAAGAGTGCACATTTCATAAACACAGGGATCTTGCCTGACCTGATGGCTGTTCTAATCCTAGCCTCTGCTCAATGAAGGTAGCCGAGTATAGTGGTGCATACCTATAATCTCAGTACTTGGGAGGCTGAGACAGAAGGGTCACAGGCTCAAGGCCACCACATAGTAACTATGGGAAACCGTATTTCAAAATAAAAATTTTAAAAGGGCTGGGAGTGTAGATCAGCAGGACAACACCCAGGCTGTGACTACCTCTGAGCGACAATCCCCCCTCCCCACCTGATTTAGTTTTGTTTGTTTGTTTGTGTGTTTGTTTTGAAGCAGAGTCTCACTAAGTTGCTGAGGACCTTACTAAACTGCTGAGGCTGGCCACAAACCTGCAATCCTCCTGTCTCAGCCTCCCAAGTACTGGGATTACAGAAGAGCAGCGCCACCGTTGGCTTCAATTATTCATTTTATGATTCTCTTTAAGTGGGCTCATGACAACTTAAGAGTCAAATATAATGCCAAATGCAGCAACTATGGCTGTGGTCTTACCTCATAACACTAATGAAAGAGATCATGAGATAGAGTTGTCCTAATCAAGATGGGCACAGTGTTATGAAAATACTGTGAGTTAAGGAGAATGTTTACAAATCCAGTCCTTCTGAATCTCTCAACTGGCCAAAACATTTAATTCTAATGAAACTAAAAGAGGACCATAAAGCCAGGTGTGGTGGAGCACACTTGTAATCCCAGCACTTCACTTGGGAGGCTGAGACAGGAGGATCGCAGAGTTTCGAAGCCAGCCTCAGCTACTTAGTGAGGCTCTCAGCAACTTAGTGAGACTCTGTTTCCAAATAAATTATAAAAAAAAAAAGTAGGGCTGGGGGTATAGCCCTGAGGTAGAAAGCCCCTGGGTTTCACCCCCCAGTACCACAAAAGAAAAAGATAAAAGAGGTCTATAACATGTTCTATGAACACCATAAATATACAACCTGAAAATGACTAACAGATCCACTTAATCCTAACTATCATGATCCCCAACGATGGTCCTCCCTAAGTCAAACATAAACACTTTGAGACTAACACTAATGGAAAAATAGGGAAGTTGTTACATATATAAATCTAAATGTTCTTGTAATCCCAGCATTTGGGAGGCTGAGAATGGAGGATCATGGTTCACAGACAGCCTCAGCTACTTAGTGAGGCCCTTTGCAACTCAGCGAGACTCTGTTTCAAAATAAGGAATAAAAATAGGGCTGGGGTGTAGCTTGGAGGTACAATGCCCCTGGGTTCCATCCCCAATATCTCAAAAAAAAAAAAAAAAAAAAAAACTAAATGCTGACCCTTAAGAGACCCAGACACAGCTGGTCTCCTGCTGCTCCTGCTAGTCTCCTCCATCACCCTGGTGTGACTTCCCTGCAGCTTGACTCTGTCACTGTCCCAGCTCCAAAGAGAAGATCCAATAGTGCAGAGCAGTCATAAGAAATGTAAACCCTCGGCAAGTTTTTACGGGAGAAATATATCTCACCCTCAGAGCATTTCCACTGTTTCACAGGCCCTCCCTCACGTCCCTTGGCTTTCCAAAGTCTGCGTTCCCAAATGTGACCAGTATATCCACAAAAAGTTACCTGGCCCAAGGCAGGGCTTCTATATCTCTGCATCTCTGCAGGCCAGCTGGCCTTCCCCAACTTATTTCCTCTTCTTAGGTACAGTGTACAACATATTTGCAAAGAACTATACTGGATTTCTCCCCTAATGAAACACTTTTATGCATTACAGTTAAAGAAGCATGCCTAATTTCAAAGGTGCTACAGAGGACTGATAGTATTGGTAACACCACAAATGTTAAAACTGAGAACCTAGTGCATCTTTGTCAGCGTAAATTTCAACAAAATACATTAATAATAGCCTTACCTCACAAAGCTTTACCTGATCCAGAAAATTACACAAGTAAAATCTACCAAACTCTTTAGAAATGGGTAATTACAATGATTTGCGAAAGTTTTGGTAGTAAAGAGGTAGGGGGTTAAAAATCTCTTTGTAATGCTAGAATAGCACTGATACAAGTACCTGCAAAAAGACAAAAACTCAGAGAACCATTTCGTTTACAAATATCATATGATCCATACTGATAATCACCTGAATGTGAGACCAGAAAACCTGATGTAGTAAACACAATCCATCAACAGTTTAACAGAATACAGCCTGCAGTCTACATGGTACCATGTGAAGGATCAGGCTTAGCAAGCAGGGAGTGGTGGAGCACACCTGCAATCCCAGCACTTGGGATTCTGAGACAGGAGGATCAGGGGTTCAAGTCCAACCTCAGCAAGTTAGCGAGGCCCTCAACAACTAAATAAGACTGTTTCAAAATTAAAAAATTAAAAATGGCTAGGAGAGTAGCTCATAAGTAGAATGCCTCTAGGTTCAATCCCAACTACCACTAAATAAATAAAAAATAAACAAATAAATAGTGAAAAATCCATTGAAATACTAGAAGATACAACAGATCATCTTTATCATCTATAAATGTGAAAGTACTTTCCAAGTAAAACCCAAAATCCCAAAACAACAAAAGTGCTAAATTTGATAGTATTTTTTTTTCTAATCTGAAAAAAAAAAAACCTAAGTCAAAATATAATTAACTACAAAATACATTAGAGGTACATAGTGAATTTTCTTTTATGGAATGAACTCTTACAATATGATCAGAAAAAGAACAATACAAAAACCTGGAGAAAATATAAATGACCATCAAGGAGTAGTTAAATAATGAATGGTTTACCCATGCAAAGGAATACTGACTCCCCAGTAAAATAAAATAAAATGAAACGCAGTAGAGTTATCTGAATTAGTCTCTAAAACATATTAAGTATAAAAGTGCAAAGCACAGAAGTATTTACATAGCATGATCCAATTTACATAGCAAGGGAGCTAGAATTACAAAGATATGTTTGTACATGCTTAAAATACTACTCAAAAAATGCAAAGGCAAACTGCGAATCATAGTTGCTTCTAGAAAGAAGATTTAGAGATCTATAGTAATAGAAAATTTAATGTTTTTATTATATATTTTCACATTATTTGAATTTTTAGTTTAAGCATTTTAAATTTTAGAAAATAATACCTTCTACTTTCCGACTTGTACTTAAAAATCACAAACTTTCCTTTAAAGAATATTTTCCTTTTAAAAATTTCCTTTTAAAAAACTATTTTCCTTTTAAAAATTAATCATTTATCACTTCTTATGCAGAACATTCAAAATATTCTGGAGAGTAAGTTTCAAAAATTCTTTCCTACAAAAATGTGCATACTTAAAACCATTAGACACAACAGTAATGGTTTAACCACAGATTTCTGAATACCTCACACAGTGTTTACAGTGCTAGAGTAAACAAATACTTTATAAATCCTTGTTGGATGGGATAAGGAAAAAATGGACTCAGTGGAAAGGAACATACTCCCCTCCTGATACTGTCTTCATCTTACTGGTTACGCCAGAAGCTTAAAAAGTTTCCCAATACCAGAAACAACCACAGCTGACACAGCTTGGCTTCTTCACACCCACCTCCCAAGCAATCACCAGGTCTGTCTTTCCAACCCTACTTTACTTATCAGCACACCTTTACTTGGACCCCTCCCAATTCTTCTCGTAGGTACTGCTTACCTGGGATAAATAAAAGAAGTATTTTACTTTCAACTAACTGAACACTGATACAAAAGTCAGTGCTTACCACCTAGCACAAGTGTGATAAGATTTGGTTAAGAGAAATAATGTGTATGGGGTGATTGTACAAGGAAATAAATTTGCCTTTGGGTAAGAAAGTATATGGAGAGAAAAACAAAAATAATTTTAAAAACATTTAATAAGCATAAATCAATCTTTTGTGGACTGTTGAAAGCTTCAGGGTCTACAAATTCATCTCTGTTTTACTAAGAAAACACAGTGTGGTAACCTGGCCTCATTTTACACTGTATGGCACTTTATTTTTTCCATTTTCTCTTTCAAGAGAGAGTTATATCCCTTAAAGCTCCTGTGTTTTCTTCAAAATACTTTTATTCCTAACTACTCATACAAAAGATGGTTTGCTTAGCTCGTTACAACTTCTTACAGTCCATTATCAGTATCAAGTCATATTCTAACAACCACATGACTCTAGTAAATAATACTACATGTGAAACAACCTGGTTCCTGAGATCACAGCATTAAGTCATTAGAAAATTGAGCAGAGACCTAGGGATGTGGATCAGTGGTAGAGTTTGTGTAAGAAGTCCTGGGTTCAATCCCAGTACATACACAAAACACAAGTGGAAATATATCACAGATATAGAGGGCTATATAAGTAGATATGCTTTTGTGTGTATATATGTGTTCACTGTGGTACTGGGGATTGAACCCACAAGTATGCTACCTGTGAGCTATAGCCCCAGTCCTATTTTATTTTTTATTTTGGAATAAAGTCTCACAAAGTTACTGTATACTGACCTTGAATCTGTGATCCCCCTGTCTCAGCCCACCAAAGACTGAGATTATAGTCATGGACTATCATGTCCGGATACATATGATTTTAAAAGTCAACTATAAACTGGAAGTGGTGGCGCACGCTTGTAATCCCAGCATTTGGGAGGCTGAGACAGGAGGATCACAGTTCACAGCCAGCCTCAGCTACTTAGTGAGGCCCTTTGCAACTCAATGAGATGCTGTTTCAAAATAATAAAGAATAAAAAATAGGGCTGGGAGTGTAGCTTGGAGGTAGAATGTCCCCTGGGTTCTATGCCCAGTACCACAAAAACAAAATAAAAGTCAACTATAGCATTAATAATTACTTTCAAATTATTAACTTACTCTAGCAGAATGAAAACATTCTTTGAATACATTTTTAACATTTAACATTGTTTAAATGTTTAAAAACAATGTTTAAATAACAGTTCATAGCCATACTTGGGAGGCCAAGATAGGAGAATCACAGGTTCTCAGCCAGCTCAGCTACTTAGTGAGGCCCTCCACAACTTAGTAAGACTGTTTCAAAATAAAAAAATGAAAAATAGGGATAGGGTGTAGCTCAGAAGTAGAATGTCCTGGGTTCAATCCCTAGTACAGGAAGGAAGAAAGGGAGGGAAGACAGGAGGGATGAAAAGAAAGAAGAAAGAAAGTTAGTTCATGTAGATCATAGTCTTCCTAAATACTTCTGACCTAAAATTCAGGATTCTCTTCCAATTCCTCCCCCCCCCCCTTTGGTGTCTTCAAAAACCTTACTAGGAGAGCCATCTCTTCTACCCTGTGAAGTATTTCTTCAGTCCAATACCTCATTCTCTAGAACACAATTATAAAATCAAGCACCCCTATAAAATTACAAAAAGCCTTTGGAGACAGTGCAGAAAACTAGGATTCAAGAGAGAAAAAAGAGAGGCATTTCACATGCAGAAAGGAAGCCATAGTAACTGCTAACTTCTGCTAGAGTGGATTCACATTAGCCAAAGCAATCCACTCTAGTCAACTACAGCGTTTGGTTTTCATCTACAGAATTCTGATATGTCTACTATTTAATTCCCATCCATAGTTCATTATAAATGCCATTCTCTTTCTGAGAATTACTTTTTTTTGTGTGCATGTGTGGTACTGCGGGTGGAACCCAGGGGCTTTTCTACCTCCGGGCTATACTCCCAGACCTATTTTATATTTTATTTGGAAACAGGGTCTCACTAAGTTGCTGAGAGCCTCACTAAGTAGCTGAGGCTGGCTTCGAACCTGTGCGATCCTCCTGTCTCAGCCTCCCAAGTGCTGGAATTATAAACGTGCACCACCGCGCCCAGCTGAGAATTACTTTTAAAAAGTTCAAATACAAATGAGCTATAGGCAGCATCAATTATTTATGCCTGTAAAGGATATAGAAAGGATATAGATAGAAGCCTGTAGTCATCTGGTCCTGGAGCCCATACAATCAGCTCTGCAGAAGGAGGCCTTTGTCAGCACTCTGGACGCGTGTGGCCACCTCTGAAGATAAACAGACCTGGCTCTTGAAGCATGGCCACTTCCACAGTTGTCCAGAAGTTCACTAGCCCATGAAAAGTCCACAGTAGTTTTTGACAAAAATGACTAGTTGATCTCAACAATCATCATTTGATTGTTTGGTTTTTGTGTGTGCGGAACTAGGGATGCCCCTGGGGACATTCTACCTCTAAGTTATACTTCTGATGTAGGATAGAAGAAGTAGGTAGGTAAAAAGGAGACAGACAGGAAAGTAAAATATAACTTTAATGGAAGTAAGAACCTGGAGCTGAAGTGCTTCAGCCTCTAGTCCACAAACCAGTTCTCTTTCCTAGGCCTGACTCTCCCTAAAATTCCTGGGAAACCTGTAGATCTTAAAGTTAACAATATTTCCGAGAAAACCTATAATTTAGGATATTCCAGTTTATCCGTCAATCAGCTAATGAGGATCCCAATCAGCCTGAAGACCCTAAGGCTGACCAGACCAACAAGAGGCTCCTCGGGACTACCGGACTGAGCTCATCCACCCTAAGGCTGACCAGACCACCTGTCCATCATAAACCGCCTTGGGACTACCCGACTGACCTCATCCTCGCATACCTTCCTAGCCCACCCCTCATGAAAGTCCCCTATAAGAAGAGAACCCTGAACTCCCCAAAATGTCTTCCTCATCTTGAGGTGGCCTGCATTCTCTCTTGAATGTGTATTTCCTTCCCTTTTCCCAATAAATCTCTGTCCTTGTCTCTAACTGGCACGTGCTGAAATTCTTTTGTCCCGCTAGCCAAGGAGCCTGCAGATCCTGAGTTCCTGAGATTAGGACTCACCCCAACACTCTCAGCTCTATATGTTATTCTTTTTTTTTTTTTTTCCCCAGGTCTGGGGATGGAACCCAGGGGCATTCGACCTCTGAGCTACACCCCTGCCCTATTTTTTATTCTTTATTTTGAAACAGGGTCTCACTAAGTTGCGGAAGGCCTCACAAAGTAGCTGTGGCTACCTGCGAACCGCGATCCTCCGGTCTCAACCTCCTGAATGCTGGGATTACAAGCGTGTGTCACCACACCGGGTTTATATATTACTCTTTATTTTGAAACAAGGTCTCACTAAGTTGCAGAAGGCCTCACTAAGTAGCTGAGGCTGTCTAGGAACCTGCAATTCTCCTGTCTCAGCCTCCTAAATACTGGGATTAGAAGTATATGCCACCACATCCAGCTTAACAATCATCATTTTGAGAAGCAAGAATTTTAACTTTCACCAACTTTATGCAGTGCTAAATTATAGAATAATACAATTCAATAAACAGGTATGTTTTAAAATTAAGTAAGGGTTTATAGGATTAAGTATTATAAAAATACAGCATGAGCTATAACTATAAAGTGATAGGTAGATTGACAACTCTCTTTTTACTTGCTAACTCTTCTAAACTCTACATGTTTAAAATGCTCAACTAATACACATAACCTTTGAAATAATAAAAGCACAAAATCAAATTTTTTTAATCTAAATGAGGTCTTTTTAGAAAGTTAATCATATGTAGAACAATCAATCCTAGTCCTTCAAGACCCTGTTTCAAAATAAAAATATATTTATTAAAAGGACTGTGAGTACACCAGGAGTGGTAATCCCAGCATTTGGGAGGATGAGACAGGAGGATCCAAGGTTTGCAGCCAGCCTCAGCTACTTAGTGAAGCCCTTTGCAACTTAATGAGGCTCCTGTTTCAAAATAAAAAATAAAAAATAGGGCTGGGGGTGTAGCTCGGAGGTAGAATGCCCCTGGGTTCCATCCCCAGAACAGTAATAAATAAATAAATAAATAAATAAATAAATAAATAAATAAATAAGAAAGGACTAGGAGTATATCAGAGGTAGATTGCCCCTGAATTCAATCCATAGCACAAAAAAAGCACTAAAAACAAGTTAATTGTACATTTTAAAAAATTGAATTTTAAAACCGGGCGTGGTGGCGCACGCTTATAATCCCAGCATTCAGGAGGTTGAGACCAAGGATCGCGGTTTACCGACAGCCTCAGCTACTTAGTGAGGCCCTCTGCAACTCAGTGAGACCCAGTTTCAAAATAAATAAAAAATTGGGCAGGGGTTGTTAGCTCAGAGGTCGAATGCCCCTGGGTTCTATCCCCAGACCTGCAAAAAAAAAAAAAAATTTGAATTTTATGGTATGTGAATTGTTTTTCCATTTTTAAACCAAATAAATATCAAGAAATAAAATGTTAGCCAAATATGAATAATAACATTCTGAAGTGCATGTACAGTATTTTAGCACAGTCATAGCCGTGCACGGCACATTAAACAAGACACAAAGGCAAGGCTAATTTGGGGGGAGGAGTATCAGAAGTAATCTGTTCTTTGCTTTGATTTCAAAAAGAAATTGCATAAAGGTCCTTAAATTCAACTCTCAAATCTTTATTCTTCCTCTGAGAGACCACCTTCTGAAAAATTACCACTGGTTTTCTAAATATGTCCAGACAAAAGCAGGGTAAACATAGCGCAGTCCATTTCCTCTGGAAGTTGCCAGTCCTTCAGCCTAATCACCAACAAGAATGGAGCACCCAGGACCCTGCAGCCCCCTTCACGATGGGATTTCTTTATGTGCTCTGAGCTCTTCTGAATGGGAAAAGCTTTTTAGAGAGGACATCTAAGAAGTCTGTGTAGCTAAGCCATTTTCCTTTTCTTTTAGTACAATGCACAACTTTTTGGTTTCAATGAACTTCTATAGTGTAGATAAATAAAAGCAAAAAACACATTACCTTCTTGGAGAGGAAGAGCTACAAGATCATTCAGCCTGCCCATGTCCAAATTTAACAGCCTGCAGGATTGAAATCCCTTTCCAAGAGGGCATGCTTTTTAATGCGAAAGGAAATGAAAGCATACAATAAGGTCACCCCTACACCTGAATCTGCCAGCCTTCACTATTAAGAGATTACATAAAGCCATGAGAAGCTCTAAATGTCACTTAAAGAAAAAAAGAGACAGTGGCCAGAAGGGAACATGAGCAGGGCTTTGGGATTACTGGAAATGTTCTGTTTCTTGAATTGAATGTTGATTACATGAGTGTGTTCAGTTTGTAAAAATTTATCAAGCTATAGAATTCTGATGTACCTTTATTTTCAGTACTGGGGATTGAACATGTAGCCTCATCAATGCTAATCAAGCACTCTACCTCTGAGCTACATCCCCAGTCCATATATATACATATACATATATATATATATATATTTTTTTTTTTTTTTTTGAGACAGGGCCTAGCAAAGTAGTTGTCCATGCTGGCCTCAAACTTGTTACCTTCCTGCATCTCCCTCCTAAATTGCTAGGATTGTAAGCACATGCCACTACGTCTAGCTAATGTATACTTTTTTTTAATTTTTTGTGGTACTCAGGATTGAACTCAGGGATAGTCTATCTCTGAGCTACAGCCCCAGTCCTATTTTATTTTTATTTTGAAACAGGGTCTCACTAAGTCACTGAGTCTCACTACTTGCTGAGGCTGTCCTTGAACTGCGATACTCGTCTCAGACCCCCAAGGACTGACAAATGCCACCAGACCCAGCATGATGTATACTTTATAAATGTATGTACTTTCATAAAAAGAAAGCAAACAATTTGAGGCCAGATATTGTGATACCTCCAACATTGCTCTTTTGCTCAGAATTGTTTTGGCTATTCTGGACCTTTTGTTCTAACACATGAATTTTAGAACTATTTTTTATGTGAAGTATGTCATTGGTACTTTGACTTACAGATATTTAATCTATATATCATCTTTTGTAACATGGTAACATACCACTTGAACAGTACTAATTAGGCCTATCCATGAATATGGGAGGTTGGTCCATCTTCTAGTATTTTTTTTTTTTTTTTTTTTTTAGTGTTCTGTAAATTTCCTTGTAGAAATATTTGAAATCTTTCACCTTTTGGTTAGATTCATTACTAGATTTCTCTGTCACTTTTTTATTTTTGTTGTTTGATTTTATTTGAGACTATTGTTTGAGTGGAATTGTTTCACTGATATCTTTCTCAGTGTACTCATTATTTGTGTATAGAAAATCTATTCATTGTTTTATGTTGATTTTCACCCTGAACTTTCCTGAATTCATTTATCAGATCTAGAAGTCATGCAGTGGGACCTTTCATTATTATCTGCAAATAGGAATAACTTGACTTCTTCCTTTCCTATATGTATCCCTTTTATTTCTTTCTCTTGCCTAATTGTTCTGGCTTCAATTTCAAGTGCTTTCTCAACTAAACTAAAACATCACAGTTAAGACATGTTGATGATGATGATGATGATGATGATGATGATGATGATGATGATGATAACTAAGTCTTAATAAAGCATTATGATGTCAGACACTATGCTAAGCCCATATATATACTTTATCTTAAAGCAAGATCATTTGTTCTTGCATTTAAAAAGACTAAGCCATGTGTACCATATAAGTATGTGTATCTACAACTCAATACCTGGCAGTAGCTGAGACAACCTAATATTTGGTTCTACCATATTACCTTTGTCAGAGTTGAAATTCCTTGTACTGTTAAGGAGGAAAGAAAAGTCCCTTCCCCACCCTGATATCCACATCCGCCTCTGAGGATGAACATGGAGTCTTGAGAAGTGCCACATTTGGTGCTATTTCCTGCTATTCTCCAATTCCTCTGTACCTAGGTACAGCCATGAAAGCTGGACTAGAAACAATTTCCAATATGGTTGGAACTATTTGAAACTATAACTACTTCCAGTCCCTCCCTCACCACTCCATGCACTGAAGAGGCTATTCTAGTAGCCTGTATAATGCCACAGAAATCTAGTAGGGCCTATGATTCTGTTGTTTGTTTGTATGTTTGTTTTGTTTTTTGTGGTACTGGGGATTGAATCCAGGGGCATTCTACCTCCAAGCTACACTCCTAACCCTATTTTTTTTTTATTCTTTAAATATGTATTCAAAAATCTCCTGGTAGAAGGAGAGGAATAGCCCTGTGTTGACAACCACTGAGAGCAGTCTTCATTTCCATTAAGTGAAGTTATTCTTACTTTTGACCTCTTCTCACTTTTACTTGTATTATTCTCATTTGGACTTGTTGCTTTGCATTCTTATTTGTTTTGTTTACTCAGAGGTACTAAATTTATATTTTTCTCTCTCCTGAAGCCTCAAGTAATTTACTGTATTTGGATCCGCTCAACACAAAGTCAAGTAACAGTAACCCAGATGTTCATTTTAAAAAAGTGGGTGAAGCCGGGCGTGGTGGCTTGTAACCCCTGCTTTTGGGAGGCTGAGACAGGAGGATCGCGGTTCGTGGACAGCCTCAGCTACTTAGTGAGGCCCTTTGCAACTCAGTGAGGCCCTGTTTCAAAATAAAGAATACAAAATAGGGCTGGGGATGTAGCTCAGAGGTACAATGCCCCTGGGTTCCATCCCCAGTACTGCAAAAAAATATAAATGAATAAATAAATAAATAAATAAATAATTTCAAAGTGGGTGATTCTGAATAAAGGCCATGTGGGATTTCCATGAACAGGCTGAGCATCCCTAGGCTAAATGTTCAAAATCCTAAGATCATCAACAGGATGTTCAAAAAGTTTCAGATTTTAGAATTTCAGATTAATGATGCTCAATAGATAAAGCCTATCGAAATATTCCAAAATTCACAAAACTCCAAAAAATATGAGACACTTCTTTCTCAAATATTTGGGGTATGGGATTCTTAACATATACTAGACTTAAAACTCTAGTTTCAACTTGGTTTGAAATTATACCAATATTAAAAGTTATTAAAAAATATATTCAAAATATAAGAGAGAAGCTCTACAAATTGCATATCTGATCAGGGGTTGATATTCAGACTATAAATAACTCCTATAATTCAACAACAAAAACAAATAATCCAACTAGCAAATGGGCAAAAACCTGTTTGAACATTTCTCCAAAGTTGATATCCAAAAGACCAATAAGCCTAAGAATCAACTCAACTGTACCAGCCATGAGGGGTAATCCAAATCACATATACACTATCCTATTTTGTAGGTGCCAATCCAGAAATTGTTCTCATACAGTGTAGAAAAGGGGAGCCTCAAGCCCGGCATGGTGGCACATACTTGTAATCCCTGTACTTGAGAGGCTGAGACAGGAGGATTGCAGGTTCACAGTCAGCCTCAGCTACTTAGTGAGGCCCTCTGCAACTTAGAGAAACCCTGTTCCACAATAAAGAATAAAAAAGAGGGCTAGGAATGTAGCTCAGAAGTAAAATGTCCCTGGGTTCAATCCCCAGTACTGGGAGGAAAAAAATGGCTACTATAGTATGGCTACTATAAAAGAAATAGAAAATAACAAGTATGTAGAGAAATTAAATTAGAACCCTTGTGTACTGATGGTGGAGGTATAAACTGATACAACTGTTATGGCAAACAGTAAGGCAGTGCCTCAAAATTTAAAAATAAAACTACCTTAATATCTGACAGCCCAATCATTTCTAGGTATATATTCCCCAAAAAATAACACTGAAAGAAGAATCCCAAAGAGATATTTTTAAAACTCACGTTTCCAGCAGCACTATTCACAAGAGCCAAGAGAGAAAGCCACATAAATATTCATCAAAGAATGAATGAATAAACAAATGTGTTAAATATACACAGTAGAAACCGGACGTAGTGGCATACGCTTGTAATCCCAGTACTTGGGAGGCTGAGATAGGGAGATCACAGGTTCGAGGGCAGCCTTAGCAATTTAATGAGGCCCTCTGCAACTGAGTGAGACCATGTTTCAAAATAAAGAATAAAAAAATAGGGCTGGAAGTGTAGGTCAGAGATAGAAAGTCCCTGAGTTTCATCCCTAGTCACACACACACACACACACACACACACACACACACACACGAATATTGTTCATCCTGAAAACGGAAACCTTGCCACACACGCTGCAACATAGATGAATCTTGACATATGCTAACTGAAATAAATCAGTCACAAAATGATAAATACTGAATGATTTCACAATATCTAAAGTAGTCAAAATCCTAGAAAAAGAAAGTAGTAGAGCGGTGACCACCGGGGCTTGCGGGGGAATGAGGAGTTGTTTAACAACATTGCTTCAGCTCTCCAAGACGAAAAAGCCGCAGTTATTTGCTGCATAATAGCATGAGCATACTTGGCACCACTAAACTGGACACTTAAAATGGTTAGGTGGTCAGTTTCATTCTGTGACTTTTTTTTTTTTTTTTTTTTGCGGGTCTGGGGATAGAGCCAAGAGGTATTCAACCTCCAAACTACACCCCCGGCCCTATTTTTATTCTTTATTTTTGAAACAGGGTCTCACTAATTTGCGGAGGGCCTCACTAAGTAGCTGAGGCTGTCCGCAAACCGCGATCCTCCATTCTCAGCCTCCCGAATGCTGGGATTACAAGCGTGCGCCACCAATGCCCGGCTCCTCATTCTATGGCTTTTAACACAATTAAAATTTTTTAAAGAGAATGTATTAGAAATTATTTAAATTAAATTCTAGAAAGACTACCAAAGATCCTTTGTAAAGCCTGAGTAACTTTATTTTGTCTTCTCCGCCATTTTCTAACCATAAAGTTGACTGCACGAGGATTGGGACGTGTGGTCCTTGTTGTCTAGCTAACCGCAACATTCTGGTTGGCCTCGATAATCACCATCTATGGCTCTCAGCGGTGTGTTCCCGTCCTAGCCCCCTGTTAGTGGCTAACTGGCTTCTGTACTTGGCTTCTTTGCAATAGCTCACGTGGTGACTGGGTTAATCTGATTGGTTCTCTGTTGTTATAAAAGGTTACTGACGCCTGGCCTCAGCGCGCTCCTCCGGTCAGATTTCTAGGCTGAGGGTATCACCACTGGCCAGCTAATAAGAGCTTCAATTGGCACATTCCCTTGGACTCCTAAGTCTCTCATTTCTCGCTAAACTTTTCATACAACATCTGGAGGCCCCAGCAAGATTTTTGAGAGACGTTCAAAGTTTTCAGTGGGAACCAAATTTTGCCTCCTTTCATGGTCTTTCGGGATGGCCAGGAGAGTAGAGGGGAGCTCCTGAGATGACGTTCCTCAGCCTCACTCTCCGTCGCTGCCCTGAACCCACGATCGGAAGCTCTCTGGTGAAGCCACCTGGGTTTCTGGTAGGTCGACCATCTGGGGAGTCTGGACAGGCTGGACGCAGCTGCTCACTCTGACTCCAGGGTCAGATGAGACTTCGTCCCGGCCCCGTCAGGTCTTAGGGCTGATAAAGAGGATAGAGGGAGCTCCTGAGATGAGGTTCCTCAGCCTCACTCTCTAACGCCGTTTTGGTTTAGTCTTTGTTTGGCTTTGTGCGTGTGGGTTTGCTGAGGGGCTAGAGGGAGCTCCTGAGATGATGTTCCTCAGCCTCACTCTCCGACGCAACCCAAATCCAAATAAATGCCACTCCGACCTTGGACGATTGGAGAAGGAGAGCTGAACAAACTCCCTTCGAGGGCGGCTGCTGGGAGGTTTCTTCCACCCCCAAAGGAGAGCATTCAGCATCCTGGCTCCCTCACCTGTCCAATGTTGGCAGAAGGTCTGGTACCCTCCAGAAGGACCCTCCAGAAGGATTTATCTAGTGAGTCGACTTGTTTGGGGGAATCAAGGTTGATTGGACGCAATCAGTAACCTTGGCCTCCAGAGGCTCGGGAGATGTCTCCAGCCTCCTGGTTTCTGTTTGGGCTCCCAGGGATCCGATCTGTTTGGCTGTTTGGCTGTCACATTTGGTTCTGTTTGATCTGTCATGTTGTTTGTTTGATGTGCATACTTTCAAAACCTAGCAGGCCTGTGTTGTACTCAGTTGTAAGGTCAGAGGTTACATGGTGCATGACCCCTTTGGAGTTTGGGGCATGTGCTGTCCACCTGTGTCCTTGGTGAGTTTTTACTATTGGGTTTTTTATTTGTGTGTGAGCTGACCAATAAGACTTTGTTTGTCATTTTGATTCAGAGATTCAGCATTAAGACCTGGTTTACAAATGTTTGTTCTGTCTTTGAAATGGGTCAGTGGACTACTAAAGCTAGGTGAGTGTATAAAATGGGTCAATTTTCAGAAGACCCTGATGGCCACCCTATTGCCAACCTTGACCGATTGAAGAATGTCTTCCTAAGTGTCCGGCCCAATTGGGACCCCAATGAGGATGAAGGTAAGAAGTCTCTAGAATGGTACCACCAGACTCTCTCTTGCAAGGGGTCTGGGCAGCCGCCCATAAACCCACAAATTTGTCTAGGGTGAAACTGTCCAAGGCCCTATTCAAGCACCCAGTGCATTCCTGGAGCGCCTTCTGGAGACCTACCACCTCTACACGCCCATAGATCCCGAGGCCCCCAAAAACAGAAGCCATAAATCTGGCTTCTGTTTCTCAGTTGGTTCCAGATATCAGGAAAAAGTGACAGAAATTAAGTTTTCACTAAACTGGAGACCAGTGGTAGCTGGGTAGAGCTCCTCCCCTTGGCCCTCCTGCAGGTACGGCATACTCCTTATTTATATAAAGGGAATCATCCCTTTTGAAATTCTATTTGGATGTCTGCCACTGATACTGCCTAAGCTAGATCAAACACATTCATAAATGTTAATCAGGATTTACTTAGTTCATTATAGGCTCTGCATAAAGTCAGAACTGAAATCCGGACTGCAGTGGCTGCTAGCAGAGCAGACTGGCAGAGGAGCCTATACAATCGCACCATGCCTTCCAACCTGCCTTCCTCATCTTTGGAGCCATGGTGGACCAGTCCCTGGGTGGTGGCCCTTGTTACACCCACCTCTGTTAAGGTCGCTGGAAAATCAGCCTGGACACATTGGAAAGCCAGCACCAGAACAAGATCCTGCAAAGAACATGACATGGAAGGTGGCCCGACAGTCAGACCCACTAAAAATCAGACTTTTAAGATTATAATAGATCCTCAAGCCCAGCTAGATTCTGTTGCCGAGGTGGTTTTGCAAAATAGAAGGGGTTTGAACCTTCTTACTGCTGTGGAATGTGAGGTTTGTTCTTGGGAGAGGAATGTCGCTTTTGTGCCAGTGGGTCTGGTATTGTACAGGATGTTTGTGTGGGGTGGGATTGGATAGTCGCAAGATAAAAAGGAGAGAAAAGTCAGCTAGGTATTCTGTGGACAGGGTTACATGAATGGCTCCCATATCTTTTGCCTTTTGGGGGGCCCTGTGCTAGTAATCTGCCTAATTGTGCTTATAGGGCCTTGTCTCATCAATTGCCTCACTGGGTACCTAAAACGCTGAAAGTTAATGGTACTCAACTCAATAATCTGGCCATCATGGAGGACCAGGAGAGGGTATAAACCAAAGATCTGCTTCATGAGTAACAAAAAACAGTGGGGAATATAAAACCTGAGTGACTTTATTTTGTTTTCCCCGCCATTTTGTAACTATGGAGTTGATAGTGCAAGGACTGGGACATGTGGTTGTTGTCCCATATATGGCTCGCAGCCCCTCGCCCCGTTAATGGCTGACTGGCTTCTGTCCTTGTCTTGTTTGCATAGCTCGCGTGGTGACTGGGTTAAGTGGACTGGTCCTCTTATTATAAAAGGTTACTGTTGCCTGGCCTCAGTGTGCCCCTCCAGTGTGCTGCCAGCTAATAATGGCTGTAACTGGCACATTCCCTTGGACTCCTGAGTCTCTTTTCTCACTGTACTTGTATACAGCACCTTCATCTTACTGATCTTCTGATTCCAAAAGTTTCATTTGATCAGCATTTACCCAGCACTCCTCTATGTAACAAGGTCGTACAGTAGATCTGAAAGGGGCAAACAACCAAATGCTACGTAACAGGCACTGTGCAAGTCTAAATATTCACAGCCAGAGCTCCTACTCCATTTAAGGAGGGCAAAAACATTTCGGATGCCATTCTACGCTAACCAGGAAAGTATACTCCCTGAGAAAACATATTTTCAACATATGAGACCATCTTTCTCTGAATCACTGTATGCCTGCGAAAAAAATTAAAAAAAAAAAAAACAAACACCACAACCACACGGGAAAAACACCAGCCAGGTATGGTGGCCCACGCTTGTCATCCCAGTACTTGGGAGGCTGAGACAGGATGATCACAGGTCCAAAATCAGCCTCGGCATCTTATCGAGGCTCTCAGCTCTTAGCGAGACCCTGCTTCCAAATAAAAAAATAGGGTTGGGAGTGTAGCTCAAAAGTAGAAAGCCCCTGGGTTGCATCCAAAGTACCACAAAAAAAAAAAATTCGCAACTTGTTCTCATACTGAAGGAGGTAATAAAAAGGCAGTTAGAAGTGTTACCTATTAAGAATTGAGTTATTCTGGTTTTCTGCATAATTCACAAAGCTCTCAAAAGAAAATATCCGTGTTGTACATGAGAAATCTACGAATTCTTCATGCTGAACGTTTTCTAAAATGCTATTTCATCAACTCAATAACCAATGCCCTCATACATATACAATAAAGGAACAGCATTTTGCATAAAATATATATGTAGAGGGAGGAGGGAGGGAGAGATATGTTTGGTATTAAGTACAGGTTGACAATTTTTATTCCTGGTGAATGTACTCCCACCCTATCAAGAATCAGTTTTCCGTTCTGTAGTATAACTTACCTGATGATTCTCTGAGTACAAACCACGATTTCCAAATTTCAAGTCTATGATTCACCATTTCTGCCACAGGCAGCTAAAATTCATTTACATTTCCCCACTCACTAAATATCATGCATAATTCCATCTTGCATGATCCTTTAAGGAAAACTACAGACTGAACTTTTTTTCACTTGAGCTCTACAGTGTGCTCTCCTACTTATGTTTGAAAATTTGTACAAGCCCAATATACTGTAATCTGTGAAACTTCTAACCAAAAACCCAATTTATTTTTTCTCTTTTGCAGTACGGGGGATGGAACCCAGGGACATTTGACTTCCAACTACACCCCAGCCCTATTTTTGAGTCTTTATTTTGAAAAAAGGTCTCACTGAATTGCAAAGGGCCTCGCTAAGTAGTAGCTGAGGCTGTCTTTGAACCACGATACTCCTGCCTCAGCCTCCCAAATGCTGGGATTACAAGCGTGCATCACCATGCCTGGCTACCATCTCTTTTTTGTTGTTAGGTTTTTTGGGTATTTTGGGGGGAGGCAGAGGACAGGGATGGAACCCAGGGCTATTCTACCTCCAGCCACTCCCCAGTTCTTTTTACTTTTGTTGTTACTATTTTGATTTGATTTGGGGGAGTTTGGGGGAGAGGACTGTTGGGGAATTCTACCTCCAAGCTACACCCTAGTAATTGTGTGTGTGTGTTACTGGAGATGAAATCCAGGGGCATTCTACCTCAAAACTACACCTGCAGCTTAATTTTATTCTTTTATTTTGAAACAAGGTTTCACCAATTTGCATATGGCCTCACTAAAGCACTGAGGCTGGCAGCAAACCTGCAATCTCCCTGTCTCAGCCTCACAAATACTGAGATGTTAGGCCTGAGCCACCGCACTCAGCTTGAACCCACCTTTCAAATGGCAGACTGAGTTAAATCTGAGAAGGTTTCCTTAGTTCCTCTGAGAAGCCATCCTCAATTCCTAAAATGTTTGTCTTTTAGCCACACGTAGTGGCACACACTTGTAATCCCAGCATTTGGGAGGCTGAGACAGGAGGATCGCAGTTCTTGGACAGCCTCAGCTACTTAGGTTCTTTGCAACTCAGTGAGACTCTGTTTCAAAATAAAAAATCAAAAGTAGGGCTGGGGGTGTAGCTTGGAGGTAGAATGCCCCTAGGTTCCATCCCCAGTAACACACACACACCAAAAAATGTCTTCACAAGAAAGTAAGAAAGTTACCTATTAAGATGATATAATCACTTGCCTAGCTTAACCAGAATTCTACATATTTAATCAGCATTTTCCTTGGTCATTACTTTTGGGGGTGGTTTTTGTTTGGAGGTATAGGGATCAGACCCAGGGGCTTTCTACCTCCAAGCTACAAACCCAGCCCTTTTTATTTTTGAGTTTGAAACAGGGTCTCACTAAGTAGCAAGGGCCTCACTAAATTACTGAGGCTGGCCTTGAACTTGCAATCCTCTTGTCTCAGCTTTCCAGCCACTATATCTGGCCCTTGGTCATTACTTAAGGGGCTTCTAAATGAACCATACATTGCACAAGATGTGATAGTGAGAAAAACAAAATAAATATAAATGAATAGTGAAAATGAATTACTTTATCTCCTCAATCCCATTTCAATAAATTGGAAATATTTGCAAGAGATTGTCTACAATACTACAAACTGAACTAATGGCATAACACTCATAAATGAATAAATACCCTGCCAAACCTGTCGGCACACATTAAAAAAAAGGACATGAAACAAGAAAGAGGATGGCTTTTGGAAAAAGACAGACATGAGAAACGTTTTAATCCCAGCACTGCCGTTTAGCAGGTGCATGGCTGGAGCACACAGCAGTCTGAGCTCTAGCTCTCCCAGCTGTGTGATGGGGATAACAGCAGCTGCCTCCAAAGACAGTGAAGACTGAGTGACAGCACCCGGCACACAGTGGACACTCAGCAGTGAGAAAAAGAAAGCCCTCGGCTTCCCAGTACACACAAGCGACAGTGATAGCAGATGAGTCATAACTTCCGTTTTCATTTGCCAGGCATCGTTTCGGGGGGCAATTAACGAGGACGGAACTCTGGGGTATTCTACCTCTAAACTGCACCCCAGCCCTATCTATTTATGTACTTATTTATTTATTTAAAACAGGGCCTTACTAAATTGCTGGATCTGACCTTGAACCTTGATTCTCCTGACCTCCAACCTGTAATCCCAAGTACGAGGATTACAAGCGTGTGCCGCCATATCCAGCTAGGCATTACTATTTTTATAATTATCATATCATTATAATTAGAACACTAACACCTGGAACAGTGCAGGGTTCCCTTCAGGGACTTGGAGAGAGGAAGCTCAACAAAGCTGAACTCTGGTTGGAGGGGAAGGTATCTTAAAAATGAACAATAACAAAATGTGTGACTGCCTATAGTAGACCAAACATTCAAAGAAAGGAAAGATGATGTGATCAGAGAAGACTTCACAGAAGAGCACTGAAGAGAGCCATGAAAAAGGGGTCAGACATAGCTAAGGCAAAGAGAACCGAGAATATCCTTAGAGAGTGGAAGAAAGTTAACAAGTAACTGCAGGAGGCATGTGTATCCATCAGGTGTTCAGTGAACAATAGAGACCACATTTGCTGGAACACAGAGTTTTGTGTTTGGAAACAATAGATAAGATTGGGTAAAAATAGATATGCTATTAGGAGAACCAAACCAAAAAAAAAAAAAAACTGTCAGAGAAATAAATCATGATTTTTAGAAATCAGAGGGTTGTGTTGTTGTTGTTGTTGTTGTTGTTGTTGTTGTTGTTGTGTGGTATTGGGGTTTCTAGAAGCCCTTCTACCTCCGGGCTACACTCCCAGACCTATTTTATATTTTTTTATTTGGAAACAGGGTCTCTTAAGCCAGCACGGCTGGCTTCAAACCTGCGCCATCCTCCTGTCTCCGCCTCCCAAGCACGGGGATTACAAGCATGCGCCACCACGCCCGGCATAAAGAGATATTTTTTAAAGAAACAATGTACAGACACTCAGTGGTTTTAGAAGACTGATCTATCAGAGACATCACTGAGTAGACTAAAAGGAAAGACCAAAGACAAAGGTTAAGAAGCTCCAGTCACAATCCCAGCATAAAGTGGTGAAAGTGTGAATTAAGATGGCTGGCAGTGTGTTGATAAAGATGGGGTCAGGAATGAGAGGCAGCAAAGACACTCTCACAGACTCACACACAGAGGAAAGATCAAAAGAGGACACCCTAGTTTCAAGAGTGGGAGAGAGGGAGAATGCCAGCCAGCTCTGGCAAGGAAAGTAATCCAGGGATAAAGGAAGCAAATTCAGCTTCATAGATTGTTATGAATGCAACATCCAGAAAGAATATGTTAAGTTAGAAGCATGATGTGGTGGTACACAAATGTAATCCCAGGATTTGGAAAACAGACCAGAGGCGTACAGGTTCGAGACCAGAAAAGGCTGAAAGTGTAGCTCGGAGATAAAATGCACCTGGGTTCAATCCTCTGCACCAAAAAATTAAAAAGACAGTAAGTAAGTCAGCACAAAAAGATGTGGGCTCTCGATGTACTCGGGCCCCTGTGCTCAGGAAGGATGGCTTAGCCTATGGAAGCTGCTAAGGTTCTGATGCACAGAAACAAAGTTAACCCCAGCACTCTGAGCACAGGCATCTGTGAAGGAAACAAAGGCCCAAAGAAGTCAAAGAAGAAGGAAAAACCCAAACGGTATCTTTAAGGCCACAGAACTTAGTCTCTGAAAGACAGTAGTCGAGAAAGTCAGAGAATCATAGAAGATGAGGGCTGAACAGGAACCACCGTAGCAATTAGGCAGCCCCTGGAGGTCTTCAAATCCCACGTCTGTCTAACCCCACTGGCTAAAGGAAGTGAAGAAAGGAAAGAGAAGCAGTGTGAACAGTCTACATTTTCCAAGGCAACTTCCTAAGAGAAGTATCATCCTGATTTTTCATCTAAAAATGAAAGAGAAAGGAGGATTGCAATTCCCAGCCAGCTTCAGCTACTTCGTGAGACTCTGCAACTTTCTGAGACCCTGTTTCAAAATTAAGAATAAAACAAATTTATAATACCTAATAATTAAGAAACTAAAATCCTACTGAATTTTACCCATAAATTCATTCTCTAAAAAAAGAGGTAATGCCAGGAGCAGTGGTGCACACCTGTAATCCCCATACTTAGGAGGCTATGACAGGAGATAATGCAGGTTCAGGCCAGCCCCGATCATTTGGTAATACCCTGTTTCAAGATAAAAAATCAAAAGGGCTGGGAGAGTGGCTCCATAGTAGTAAATACCCCTGGGTGCAATCATAGTACAAAAAAAAAAAAAATGTTTTCAAACAGGATAGTAAATTAGAAATGGATAGCCAGCAGAACTGCTGTGATGTTCCACTTCAGAGCATCAACAGTATCCACTAAGTCAACAGTCATAATTAGAGAGAAAGTCAACCTGGCTATTCTGGCAAACACTCCTTATTGTGGCTTACAAAGAACAACTCTTTATAACTTACTGGGGCTCAGAAATACCAAATTTACCAATACCCAGGTAAAATCATTCCTAACTCAATCCAAAATCGAGGTGGTTTTTCTTTTTTGAAGGCCTCTAAGGTTAGTCCCCCACCTCAATGTCAGTCAGTGTCACACACTTTACAGTCACGTTCTCCAAGGAAGCTGCTAATGAACAAAATAAAGAATGTTCCTGGGCACCTTCTCTAAACCCTTTCTCATCTGTGTGACCCACTCAACACGTATTCTTTCTTCCCCTTCTTTCTAGCTAATAACAAAACTCTCTCCCTCCCTCCCCTCCTCTTCTCTCTCTCTCCCCCTCACCTTCTCAATCTGTGTGTGTGTGTGTGTGTGTGTGTGTGTGTGTGTGTGTGTGTGTGTGTGTGTGGTTAGGGGGCTGGAGACTGAACCCAAGTGCACTCTATCACCGAGCAACTCCCATCCCTTTATTTACTTATTTATTTACTTACCTATTCTGAAATATGGTCTCCCTAAATTTCCAAGGCTAGCCTCAACCCTGTGATCTTTTGTTTCGTCCTCCCAAGTACTAGGACTATAAGCACATGCCACTGTGCCCAGCTACATAATTCTAGCCTCGCTCACCTCTCCAAACGGCCGTGCCCTCCAGAGGAGATCGATCACTCTCCTCCCCAGGCCCAAAGTGAATTAAGGCAGGGCAGCGTTCATCACACTAACCATATTCCCACAGCCAAGTCACTGGCCTCAGCATGGACACGGGACACCACTTTGGCCTGTAAGAAGTGAGGAAGATATTCCTTAGGCTTACACTGGGCAGATGGCATCTTTTTCATGGTTCTGGATGTAGTTATACAAAGATGGCTGCAGCGGTTCTAAGAAGGCATCTCGCAGCCCTGAGGGGAAAGTGAAGGGAATTTCCATGACACTGAACTTGAAGCTTCCTTGAAGTCATCAAGCTACTAGATTTTTATGTGAGATAAAAACTATTCATAGTATTTAAACTGTTTCCACTTAAATTTTCTTTCACTAGCAAATCAAAATAATTCCAAATAATGCATCATCTAGCTACACTGATAACATTTATTCACCTGTGGGAGAAGCCTCTAACAGAGGACATAAAAGACAAAACCAGCCAATCTGTGAAGCTAGAAGAGGACATTTCCTTTACTGCCATTAGCTCTTTATAAAGAGCAGCTACTATGTATCACCAGGAAACCATCCTGTCTTTGGGAAAAAAATACTTTGTATATCCTTCTCTCATAAATTTGATGTAAATATTTAATATCAGGGGAGAAGAGGAAACTTTATAGTAGTCTTCCTGACTTAAAAATGGAAACAAGCTGGCATAGTGGCACATCCTTGTAATTCTAGAACTTAAAGGCTGACACAGGTTCGAGGCCAGCCTTAGCAACTTAGTGAGGCTCTCACCAACTTAGTGAGACCTTATTTCAAAATAAAAAATTAAACAGGTTGGGGGTGTAGTTCAGAGGGTTCAATTCCCAGTACCAAAAACAAACAGACACAAAAAAAGAGAAACAGCCTAATCTTAATTTATGACTCTGTGTTGAGGCCAGACAAGGAGAAATAGCCTTATAGCAAAGGGACTTACTTCAGACATAAAGATAAATTTCCTAAGAGAAAGAATTTTAGGGGAAAAAAATCTTCAGGGATAATGTGGAATCTCCTTGATGAAAGTCTTTAAAAACAGATATTTCATGTAGCTGTGAACCCTTAGGCACTATATTTGGATAATATAACAATTTGAAATCCCTGCCAGGCCTATCTAGAGAGAAATTTTCTTTTTTCTTTTTTAAACAGAAACTTAGAAAAACATCTAAGTGTTAAAAATAAAAGAAAAATAAAAAATGCTTAACCCAACCTCTGAAACAGTCCTATTTATCATATGCTTATGCAAACCAGCTGTTAGAGAAAATTCACTTCCCTATTCATTATTAGGCAAAATAATAAACAGTATAGCCGGGTGTGGTGGTGCAAGCCTATAATCCCAGAACTTGGGAGACTGAGACAGGAGGATAGCAGGTTTGAGGCCAGGCTCAGCAACTGAGCAAGATCCTCAGCTACTTAGTGAGGCCCTATTTCAAAATAAGAAACAAAAAGGGCTGGAGCATAGCTCAGAAGTAGAATGACCCTATGTTGAATGCCCGGTACCAAAAATAAAAAAAAGAAAAGAAACAGTATGATCAAAGAGTCCACTATGTCTCAATTTTCATAAAATTCTGACTTATTTGGCTAGAAAATGTCCTGTTGAAGAGATAAATGAAGAACCAGGGGCGTGGTGGCGCACGCTTGTAATCCCAGCATTTAGGAGGCTGAGACAGGAGGATCACGGTTCGCAGCCAGCCTCAGCTACTTAGTGAGGCTCTTTGCAACTCAGTGAGACCCTGTTTCAAAATAAAGAATAAAAAGTAGGGCTGGGGTGTAGCTCAGAGGTCCAATGCCCCTGGGTTCCATCCCTAGACCCACAAAAAAAGAAAAAAGAAAAAAAGATAAATGAAGCGAGTGTGGTGGCACATGCCAGTGATCCCAGAACTTGGGAGGCTGAGAGCGGAAGATCACAGGGTCGAGACCAGCTTCAACAACTTAGTGAGACCCTGTTCAAAATAAAAAATTAAAATTAAAAAACAGAGCTGGAGGTATAGCTCTAAGGTAGAATGCCCCTGAGTTCAATCTCTAGTACCACCAAAAAAAGAAAGAAAAATAAAAGATAAATGAAGCTGGACACAGTGGCACTAGCCTGCAATCCCAACCATTCTAGAGACAGAGGCAGGAAGATCTCAAATTCAGGAACAGTGTGAACAACTTAGTGACAACTTGTTTCAAAATATAAAAAGGACTGGGATGTAGCTCAGGGGTAAAGCATCCCAGGGTTTAAGACTCAGTTGGGAGAAGAAGGGAAAATAAAACACTTCCTAGATTAAAAAGAAATGGTATCAGAATTTATTGCAATTTCATAACTAAGAGAATTAATTATAAAGTTTTGGAATAAAAATTTGCTAAGAATAGTGCCAAATATAGACCTTCCTATGAAAAATGCAATTTAAAATATTAAGATTGCCATGGGGCATTAAAAGCCCCCACCCACATTGAGAATGACCAAAGTCTGAAATATAAATGTGGAAAAGCAAATGCAAATACGTGTTCATTTCTCCGGGGAAGTCACAAGGTTTGCTGACTTCATATGCCACTGATAACTAGTCTTTGACTTAGCAACTAAGATACATAGATCAGCAGCTCACAAGACCAGGAGAAGAACAATAATATGGATAGTAATGTAAAAAGACTGAGTCTGTACAAACTAGAAACATTTCCAAGTTATTATGGACCCATACATGCTTAGCCTGGGAGGCAGATGGTTCTTTTGTGCTCACTAGAAAATGGTGTCTCTCTACCTAGTATTCCTGCAGTGTATATCCCTCACTAATGAACGCAGGGGCCCCAAACTTACCTTCCTGTCTGCCCAGGTACAAGCAAGAACTCCCTTGTCTTCTAGGAATGGAGGAAAATGTTAAATTTCATTCTTTTTTCAGTGGAAAGTGATACTAGGGATTAAACCTAGAGGCATTCTACCTCCAATCTATACCACTAAACCCCCCCCCTTTTTTTTCAGTACTGGGGATTGAACCTAGGGGCATTCTACCTCCAATCTATACCACTAAACCCCCCCCCCTTTTTTTTCAGTACTGGGGATTGAACCTAGGGGCATTCTACCTCTGAGCTATATCCCCAGCCCCATTTTTTATTTTGAAACTAAGTTGCAGAGAGCCTCACCAAGTAGCTGAGGCTGGTCATAAACCAGGGTTACAAACCTGTGGCACCACGCCTGGCTTTGTTTTTATTTTTTATTTGAAACAGGGTCTCACTTCGTGGCTAAGGGTCCCACTAAATTGCTGAAGCTGGCCTTGGACCTGCCATCCTCCTGCCTCAGCCTCCCAAGTACTGGTATTACAGGTGTGTGCCAACATGCCACACAAGTTAAATTTCAGCCTTACCAGACTTAACTACAAAAGCCCTCTCTCATTCTAAAAAAGCTGGAAGCAACTAAGGTTTCATTAAATTGAGCCCTATTCTCAATAAATAGAGAAAGGGGGGAAAAGGCAGGATATCTCCACAGAGATGGTATGATCAAATACTGTAAATTAGTTTTTTAGAAGTGAAGTATTATGTCTTCATTCTTAAGCCCACCTTTCTCATAGCACAGACTTCAACTTCACTGAAAGGGCACAGTTAATCAGTATGCATAATTTTTATCTACATGAATATTTACTGAAAATGCAATATATTTTTTCAAATGAGAGCCTAGAAATACAGAAGAAGGCTATAAAAGGTAGTACATACTATTCACTATTTAGAAAATGATGGAGTCCTTTGCTTATTTAAACTTGGCCTCTAAAGATTTATATTTTAAAAACATTATAATTAGCTACCTCCCAAGCCTGGCCTAGACTTAAAGTTGGCTAAGAGAATAATGTATTAAATAACTTTCTGGAATGGAAACAGAGGACTAGAGAAAAATCGAACTAAACATGCTGACTCAGTACTAGAAACAATGAGAAAATGATATTCTGCTGTTTAAAATTAATAATCACTGCCAGGCACAGTGGAACATGCCTATAATTCCAGTATTTGGGAGGCTGAAAGAGGAGGATCACAGATTCAGGGCCAGCCTCAGCAACTTAGCGAGACCCTGTTTCAAAATAAAAAATGAAAATGAAAAAATAAAAAATAAAAAGTGAAAAATGTTTCAAAATACACTCCGAGCTGGGAGTGTAGCTCGGAGGTAGAATCTCCAGGACTAAATATATAAATAAGTAAAAGTTACAACCATATCTGTATTAAACTACTTAGCTCCTCAAAAAATGTCACACCTGCCGGGTGTGGTGGCGCACGCTTGTAACCCCCCACCCACCTGCTTGAGAGACGGAGACAGGAGGATCACGGAGGTTCGAAGCCAGCCGCGCTGGCTTAAGAGACCCTGTTTCCAAATATAAAAAGTATAAAAATAGGTCTGGGAGTGTAGCCCGAAGGTAAAAGGGTTTCCAGAAACCCCAGTACCACCAAAAAAAAAAAAAAAAAAAGTCACTGCTTCAGTATAAAGAAAAACTGTAAACATATATGAATACCGGCACACTTATCCTAAAGTCAAGCCTTTGGTACTTCAGAGTAAAGTAACACATAAGTCATTTTGATCATTGTGATTGGCTACGCTAATGCACCATAACATCTATGCAAGCCTTTCATGAGCTACCAGGCAAAAATTGTAAGGACTCTCTATAGTAGAGACTCTGCCAGAAAAGAAGCAGGACAGAAGAGAGCCCTGCTGGAACCCGAGGCGCCCCTGCTCTCACCCCGACCCCATCTCTTCATGACTACAGGGCTCTCCTGGGTAATTAATCTTAAGATCCACCTACCAAGCTTTACAGCATAGGGATTTTAAGAACACCAACACACACCAGAAGATCAGTCATACAAGAAACCCAAAGTCTTACTGAGCAAAGGAGAGGACAGTGCACAGTATCTACAAAACAACAAAACTTGCTTTTTACTGACTCAATCCTGTGTTTGTAGAACTTCCCCTGGAAACTGATGGCCAAGTTTTGGAGACAGATAGTTCAAAGTGTGAATCTCTATTGCATAGTCTAGATTCAACACCTATGAACCGTGAGAGACAGTGGGCAAATTAATCTCTTGAAGCCTGAATTTCTACACCTATGAAACAGAAGTGATAACGACCGCACAAGCTCTTATGAAAATTGAAGTTAAATAAAGTACTTAAACACTGCCTAGCATATTATAAGTACTTAATAAATGTCAACCTTTATTATCATTACTCTTATAGCCACAAATAATGGTAGTGTTTTTATTTCCTTTGATCCAGAAATCCCAATTCTGAAAACCTACCCTAAAGAAGCAACCAAACTACAGTAGAGGCACAAAAGTATTCAGTACAATGTTAGTTACTTTAAAATTTAAGATGAAATAAATGCTTCCAGTAGTAACACTCCAAGTAAAAATATTACTTTTTTTAAAAACCAAGTCCCCAATGAAGAGATCATTTAAATCTGGGATTGACTGATATATATTTTTTTTTAATTTTTAAATCACTGCTAAGACAATGAAATAATTTTTAAATAATTAAAACATGGTGCTGTTTTTCTAGTCTTGGAAAAGTTACACTTTGTAATAAAACCTAAATTATTCCTGCTAACAAAGTAAACAATAATAAAAGCCTCCAATCAGATACCTTATATAATGTATATTTTCATTATTTTAAAATGGGTCTATCTCAAAAAGTATAGCAGAGAAAACATTTTACAAACTGGGGGACTAAACAGTCAATGGACATTTTATGAATACCAGAAAATATGTAAATATAAGGGGGAAAAGAAAAATTTACAGCTAAATTCCCTATTGACCAAATTATGCTCTCCTGCCCAAATGCGCTCTCTCCTGCTTTTGCTTTTGCTTGCTTTGTTGTTGTTTTGTGGTGTGAGGGATTGAACACGGGAGTGTTCTACCACTGAGCTACACCCCAGCCCTATCTTATTCTTTATTTTAAAACAGGGTCTCAGCCAGGCTTGGTGGCCCATGCCTGTAATTTCAGTGTTTGGGAGGCTAAGACAAGAGGATTGCAATTTGAGGACAGCCTCAGCAAGTAGTAAGGCTTTCATCAACCAGTGAAACCGTGTTTCAAAATAAAAGTAAAATTGAGCTGGGAGTATAGCTTAGAGGTAGAATGCCCCTGGGTTCAATCTCCAGTAACACACACACACACACACACACACACACACACTCCCTAAATTAAATTCCTGAGGCTTAGCCTGGAACTGTGATCTTTCTCTCTGAGTCTCCCGAGTACTGGATCACAGGTGTACACCGCCTGAGAACGCAGACGGCAGGCTTCCCAAGGAAAGGTCCCGCCATCCACACTCCCCTCTCTTTCAGCAGCGGCTCCCAACCTGAAGTCCATCTCCGCTATTTGGCCCAGGTTTCCCAAAGGACCCTCCTACAGACTCTTCTATCTTCTTCCTTCATATTAAATTCCGTATTTAGAGAAATAAAGATCACTAAAGCATGGATCTTCTGCCATCCCTGTGCTCAAAATATCCAGTAGTTCACCAGTATCTGAGGAACACAGCCCAGGCTCCTCCGCTGGCCTTCAATATCAGTGACAGCAATCCTCCCAGCAGCTCCTCCCACTCACCTGTCTGTACCCTAAGCCACGTGCCAAGGCTCCTAAACTGGGGGTTCCAGCACATTGGAATTATCATTGTAAGTATACAACAAACAAGTATGACCACTGGTTTAAAAACCAAAAAGTGTGAATCACTTTTTAAAACTACACTAGCTGGTTGTAGTGGCATATGCCTGGAGTCCTAGCTATCTGGGGAGTGAGACGGAAGGATCACCTTAAGTTAAGGCCAGCCTGGTCAACAAAGGGAAAGACTGTCTGAAAAACAAAAATAAACAAAATGAGAAAGGAGTCAGATTTATTCCAATAACATCCACTCATTTACCTGCATTAAAAATGGGGAGAGAGGCCACACATGGTGGCACACGCTTTTTTTTTTTTTTTTGTGTGTGTGTGTGTGTGTGTATGTGTGTGTGTGTGTGTGTGTGTGGTACTGGGGTTCCTGGAAACCTTTCTACCTCCGGGCTACACTCCCAGACCTATTTTTTATACTTTGATTTGGAAACCGGATTGCCACCACGCCCAGCGGCACACGCTTTTAATCCCAGCATTCGGGAGGCTGAGACAGGAAGATCCGGGTTCACAGCCAGCCTCAGTACTTAGGCCCTTCGCAACTCAGGGAGACCCTGTTTCAAAATAAAGAATAAAAAAATAGGGCGGGGGCTGTGGCTCAGCAGTAGAATGTCCCTAGGTTCCATCACCAGTACCACAAAAAGGGGCAGGGGACAGAGCAAGAGTAGTTGCACACACAGTCCTACTACTGGAAGGTTGAAATAGGAAGGGTGCGTGTTCAAAACCATCCTCAGCACCTTAGTGAGACTCAGTGAGTCCCTGTTTCAAAAACAAAAACAAAAAGGGGCTGCAGGTGTCGCTTGGTGGTAGAACGTCCCTCGCTTCAATCCCTAATACCACAAAAAGAAAATAAGAGAAAAAAAGAGGGAGGGCGCTGGGGGCTGAGGCAGAAAGATCACAAGTTTGAGGCCTGCCCTGAGCAACTTAGCACAATCCTGTCTCAAAATAAAAAGATGCTCACTTTGGCAGCATGTATATTAAAACTGGAACAATACAGAGATTAGCATGACCCCTGTGCAAGGATGACACACAAATTTGTGAAGCATTCCATGTTTATGGGAGAAAGGAATGCTTACACACTTTTCATGGGATTACAAATTAGTACAATCACTATTGAGATTAGTATAGAGGTTCCTCAGAAGACTAGGAATGAAACGACCATATGACCAGCTATACCGCCCCTCAGTATCTTTCCAAAAGAATTAAAGTCAGAATGCGATAATAATCCATGCTTATTCATGTTTATAGCAGCACAATTCACAATAGCCAAATTATGGGATCAACCTAGGTGTCTGTCAACAGTTGAATGGATAAAGAAAATGTGGTTTATATACAACGTAATTTTATTCAAAAAGAACAAAATGATGTCATTCGCAGGAAAATACATAGAACCAGAGAACAGTATAGTAAGTGAGATCAGTCTCAGAAAGTCAAGGGAGGGTCCTATGTTTTCACTCATATGGGAAGCCAGAGAGAAAACATTCAAGAAAAGGGATTCTATGTAACGGGACA
The DNA here is from genome assembly GCF_963383645.1 of Muscardinus avellanarius. Classification (NCBI taxonomy): domain Eukaryota; kingdom Metazoa; phylum Chordata; class Mammalia; order Rodentia; family Gliridae; genus Muscardinus; species Muscardinus avellanarius. Next base: position 114,506,316 of record NC_137790.1, read on the forward strand.
GGCCTCGGAGGAAACCAAACCAAGAGAGGCTGTGTGCACATATCAGTGTATTGCTCTGAAACTCACTATGATATATAATACGCCAATAAAAGGAACTTCATAATAAGGAGACCAGTAGAATAGTGGAAGGCGATCGGGGGAGGGAAGAAGGGAGAAGGAAAAGGCTTGAGGAAAGAAACTGACCAACTAACATGTCTACGTGTGAAGGTATCACTCACTGGTAACCTCACCAGCACGTATGAGGAGGAGGGGGCAGTGAGAGGGGGGTAGGAGGGAACCACACCAAGAGATGCCGTGTGCACCTATGTTTGTATCACTTTGGGGGTTTTCTTATTTTTTAATTTTTTTAATTTTTTAATTTTTTAATTTTTTTTTTTTTTTTTTTTTGGCTGTACTGGGGATGGAACCCAGGGGCATTCTACCTCTGAGCTATATACCTAGCCCTATTTTGTTCTTTATTTTGAAACAAGGTCTCACTAAATTGCAGAGGGCCTCTCACTAAATAGCTGAGGCTAGCAACCTTCAATCCTCCTGTCTCAGCCTCCCAAGTACTGGGATTACAAGCATGTGCCACCATGCCCAGCTGTTGTCTGTATCACTTTGAATCTCACTGCAATGTTTACTCATATTGCAACAATAAAATTCTAAAAGAGAGAAGCAAATAAAATAAAAAGGGTTGGGGATGTAATTCAGTGGTAGAGTGCTTGCCTAGTATGTGTGAGGTCCAGAATTCAATCCCCAGTGCCACAGGGGGAAAAAAGGGGGAGAATGGGGGGCATGGGAGAAGGACTGAGGGTGTAGCCCAGTGGTATGGTAGTACACATGCACAATGACCTGGGCCGGATCCCCAGCGCTATGAAGAAAAAGGAGTGGAATTTATGCTAGAAAATTGGGAAATACCATCACTCTGGGTTCCCCATGGAGGTGTGATACTCATGAAATCTCTGTCATCTGAGTGACAGTAGAAAGGCACACTTCAAATCAGGCCCCTGAAACAGCAACATCACTGGATGTGCCCTCCCCTACGAAGGGAACAGAGCAGCCTGCCTTCCTTCAAATTATGGCATTTAAAATTTAGAAGCCAAGCCAGGCCTGGTAACACACATTTGTAACCCCAATACCTGGGAGGCTGAGACAGGAGAATCAAAGGTTTGAAGACAGTCTCAGAAAGTAGTGAGACTCTCATCAACCTAGTGTGACCCTGTTTCAAAATTAAAATAAAGTAGGGCTAGGCATTTAGCTCAAAGGTCCCTGGGCTCAATCCTCAGTACCAACAAAAAAAAAAAAAAAAAAAAAATTCAGAAGCCAGCGGGCAAGGAAGCACACACCTGTAATCACAGTACTTGGGAGGCTGAGACGAGATGATCCCAGGTTCGAGGGCAGCCTGGGCAAATCAACAAGACCCTCAGCAACTCAGCGTGACAGTATTTCAAAATAAAAAGGGCTAGGATGTAACTCACAGGTAAAATGCCCCTGGGTTCAACCTCTAGTACAAAAAAAATTTTTTTAATTAGAAACCACTAGGAAAAGAACCTTTTTAGAAACATTCTACTCCATCAAGATAGAGACAGCTTCAGCCGGGCGTGGTGGCACACGCTTGTAATCCCCATGCTTGAGAGGCTGAGACAGGTTCGAAGCCAGCCTCAGCTACTGAGTGAGGTTCTCAGCAACTTTGTGAGACCCTGTTTCCAAATAAAGTATAAAATAGGTCTGGGAGTATAGCCTGGAGTTCCACCCTAGGTTCCACCCCCAGTACCACAAAAAAAAAATAGAGATAGCTTCTTAGAAACTTGAAGGTTAAGAATTTTATTTCATAGGTTGTCCACTTATAGCACTAATAAATTCACTTTACACATAAATGCACTGAAGAAAGAAGTTCATACAAAAACACTATTAAGTATATTAAAACACAGAATGTATTCAAACATGGGAAAAATAATGAATTGGCTTCTAAAATTCCTACTGCTGGGTAGAGCCTGCTCTAAACAAACAGGGCCCCTGGCTGCATTCCACCTACTCCTGCATTTTACTTCCTCTGAGCCATTTTCACACTCTTTCTTCTCCTCCTCCCTTCACTAATTTCTGTCTGCTAAAATGCAAGGATATGACTAATCCCAATTCTTCCTCAGAATTATCCACAGTTCTGCAAGCTCCCTCAGATGAGCCATGGCTCTTGTAGGCAATGTGCATCCTGTTAGCTGTGCTAGATAGGACTGCATCTAGCAGCTCTGCTGACTGCAAAACCCTCCTCTTTCCAAATAGATAGAATGCTCCCTGAGGGCAGGAGCTCACAGATCCATCTATGGACATCATGCAAAGTCTAACACTGCTTCCCACATGTGACAGACTATACAGAAATATTGGCTTTATTGAAGTGAATGGGGGGGGGGGTTTTACTGGGACCTGGGCCCAAGGGCACTCTACTGCTGAGCTACACCCTCAGCCCTTCTTATTTTTATTTTTAAACAGGGTCTAACAAAGTTGCTGAACTCACAATCCTTCTGTCCCAGTGTCCCAAGTTCTGGGATTAAAGGCATGCTCCACCAGGCCAAGCCAAACTGAGTTTCTTAACCTGTTTGGAAGCTACACCAAGGTCAGCAGTCAGGCTCCTATATTCACCTACAAAGAAAGGAAAAACTGAAAAAAAAAAGAAAAAAGAAGAAACCCTTCTTTTTTCAGAAACTGTAATATGCCATTTTAAATCAAAATAATCTAAATTTTCTCCTAAGCCACTGTCCACACTAAATCCCTAGGCCTCCTACATACCATTATGTGGGGATCAAGCACTTACTAACCTCAGTTGTAATATCTGGAAAGCAGATCATTCTCTGTGCCCTCATCATTTATTCAGAACTAGAGCTTATTTCAGAAGGATGCAATGAAACGCCGTAAGTACACATAACACAACATGATAACATGACATATCTAATAAAAGAGAAAAATGGAAAGAAGAGAAATTGAATGTAAGAAAGATGAGCTGTCCTGGAAGTGAGGTTCATGTAGCAAATGAATGTATTCTACAAAATTCTGCACATTTGGTAGCGATGGGTCAGGTTTGGCTCTTTAACCCTTCTTAGCAGCCACAAAACACAGGGCGACTCCATCACTTACATGATTCAATATCCTTAAGATAAAAATGAAAAGGTATGAGATACTCTCTCTCCCTTGGTCTTCATAAGAAGGACTGCAACCAAACCCTCTGTAACCTGGCAGTTACTTTGCCAGAGACCTCCCCCTCATGGTTAACAGGACCTTAACAAATGCAAATGCTAGAGAGGCAGGCAGGAGTACCTAGGAAGGCGTCCAGGCACACAGCTCCTTGAAGTTCTAGCTTCAGCAGCAATTGATTGGAGCGTATCTAGACTAACCTGAAATACTGAGGTCTCATGCATCACTTGCCTTTGAAATTATAAAACAAAAACGTGATAGGCAGGTCCATCTTTTTGTTACGTCCGTAGTTTTCCCATTCTCAAGGAGATTTAAGAAGCACTGATCTAAGGAACTGGGCTGGACATGTATAATCTGCAGACAACCCTGCATAAGCAGCTCTCTGTGAGCTTCCAAAGAGCCTCAAGACTGCAGCCCCTGACAAGCACCTCGAGTATAGCTTTCCTCCAGTATGAAATATGGAACTTTTTCAAGCTGTGTGTTGACTCTCAAGAAAGAGATGACTGTCAATACAGTAATGCCCTATTACAGTGGCACATGCCTGTAATCCCAGCAAGGAGGATCATAGGTCCAAGGCCAGTCTCAGCAACTTACCAAGACCCTCACCAACTCAGCAAAACCCTGTTTGAAAATAAAAAGGGCTAGCATTATCACTCAAGAGGTAGAATGCTCCTAGATTCAACCCTGTTCCAAAAACAATAGCTGGGCATGGTGGAGCGCGCTTGTAATCCCAGTACTTTGGAGGCTGAGACAGGAGGATCACAAGTTTGTGGCAAGCCTCGGCTACTTAGTGAAGTACTCCACAACTTAGTGAAACCCTTTCAAAATAAAGAATAAAAAATAGAGCTGGAGATGTAGCTTGGAGGTAGAATGCCCCTGGGTTCCATCCAAATCCCATAAAAAAAAAAAAAAAAGTCTCAAGGGTCCAAGAACATGAAGTGAGGAAGCTGGCCTGTAGGACCATGAAGGCAGGGCTCTTTAAGATTTCACCTATCTATATGAAGTTACAGACACATTCTTTTTTTTTTTGCAGGTCTGGAACCCAGGGGCATTCGACCTCTGAGCTACACCCCCTGCCCTATTTTTTATTCTTTATTTTGAAACCAGGTCTCACTGAGTTGCAGAGGGCCTCACTAAGTAGCTGAGGGTGTCCGCGAACCACAATCCTCCAGGTCTCAGTCTCCTGAATGCTGGGATTACAAGTGTGCGCCACCACGCCCGGCTGAAGTTACAGACACATTCTGTTGAAAAATGCACAGTTGAATAGGCTCAAGAAAACTAACACAGGATAACCCAACGAATAAGAGGCTGGAGTACAAATCAAAATACAAGCTTGTTAATTAGTCACTGAGAATATTCCTTTTCTCTAATCAGAAAACTTGTACTTGATGCCAGGATGCTGCTATTTTTTGCAATAGCTATACAAAAGAGATTTGTGAATCAGTAATCAGAAGTTTACTCAAATTTAGAACAAAGAGAGATAGGAGAGTTTGGGGCGGGGGGGGGGGGGTTTACCTAATGCATTATCCCTGCCTTTTGTACATCTTTCTGGTGATCAAAGTTGCAGCTCCCACAAGTAGAGTCTCTCTCCCCTGGATATAAGCTCCCCAATTTGGCTGAACTTTCTTCTCCCATACCCTACTCTCCATTAAACATTTCTCCAGACCAGGAGGATGCAGACAATAAGAGTGTGTTTTGATGAGGGTGTGTGTTATGTGCATTATTAGCCCTCATTTTTTTTTAGATAAGAAACTCCCAGATAAGGCGGCTTGTGCAATTTGCCCAAGGTCAGCGCTACCAAAAGCCAGAGCAGAAATTCAAAGCCAGATCTCAAGTCAAAGCCCTTGCTTTTAATCTTGACTTCAATGCCCTTTCCTAGGCCTCCCACAGACCCCCCCCCCTCAGTCTAATTTAAAGGCCCCTCCCCTGTGTTCCAGTAAAACCCAAAGCACATCAGGGCTGTAATTTTTTTTTTTTTTTTTTTTTTTTTTTTTTTTTTTTTTTTGCCAGTCTGGGGATGGAACTCAGGGGCATTTGACTTCCGAGCTACACCCCCTGCCCTCTATTTTATTCTTTATTTTGAAACCGGGTCTCACTGAGTTGCAGAGGGCCTCACTAAGTAGCTGAGGCTGTCCGCGAACCATTATCCTCCAGGTCTCAGCCTCCTGAATGCTAGGATTACAAGCATGTGCCACCACTCCCGGCTAGGGCTGTAATTTTTGGTTTAAAGGTCTATCTCTCCCACTAGACAGAAACTTTTGAGGATAGGGGCTATTTCTCTATCACAGTTGTATCCTTAAAGTGCTACCAATCTAAGTAAATATGCAAACCTATTTATCCAGTGGTGAGTTGTTGGTTTTTGTTTTGTGGTACTAGGAATTGAACCCAGGGGCATCCTACCTCCTAGCTACACCCTTAGCCCTATATTTTATTCTTTATTTTTGAAACAAGGTCTCGCTGAGTTGTAAAGGGCCTCACTAAGTAGCTGATGCTGTCTGAGAACCACGATCCTCCTGTCTCAGTCTCCCAAATGCTGAGATTACAAGTGTGTGCCACCACACCCAGCTATCCAGTGGTCTAATATGAAGATCAACAAACCAAAGACTTCAAACTAGCAATGTAACCTCAGGGAAGTCACAATTTCTCCAGCCACCAGCATCTCATCTTCAAAAAAAAAAAAAAAGGGATGAAATGAATAGGTAAGATCTCTTTTAGGTTTTGGGGGATTTTGTTGTTGTTGTTTTATTTGTTTTTTGCAGGTCTGGGGATGGACCCAGACCTCTGAGCTACACCCCCAGCCCTATTTTTTATTCTTTATTTTGAAACCAGGTCTCACTGAGTTACAGAGGGCCTCACTAAGTAGCTGAGGCTTGTCCGCGAACTGCGATCCCCCGGTCTCAGCCTCCGGAATGCTGGGATTACAAGTGTGCCACCATACCCGGCTGTAAGATCCCGTTTGGACCTAAGAAGCACAACCATAGTAGCTGGGCTTGACTTTATATGATCTATCTAGTGAATTATTAAAAATAAAATTAAACTCTTCATTTATTCTCTGTCACTGTGTGTGTGTGTGTGTGTGTGTGTGTGTGTGTGTGTGTGTGTGAAAGAGCATTTATAAAAAGCTTCATCTTTTCTGAAAGGAGAGAACTATCATCCATTCCATTCCAAAATCAAACAGTGGCGCCCTCATCTGGTGAATCTTAAGAAAGCTAAAGAACACAAAAGACAAGAATTAGTGATTTTCTTCTAATGATACATAAAGAAAAAACAATAGAGGAATAACCCAACAGTATTTGTTATCATGCTCCCATTAGCGACTAAATAACTTCTTTTCTTGCACTTTCCATATTCTGCCCTAAAACAAAGCTAATGAAACAAGGCAGGAGATGATAGAATAATTATTCTATTTTTTTCTTTTTTTGTGGTACTGGGGGTAGAACTAGGGGCATTTTACCCAGCCCTATTTTTTATTCTTTATTTTGAAACAAGGTCTCACTAAGTTACAGAGGGCCTCACTAAGTAGCTGAGGCTGTTCACAAACCCCCATCCTCCAGTCTCAGCCTCCAAAGTACTGGGATTACAAGCATGTGCCACCATGCCCGGCTCAACTATTCTATTTTTATGGGTACCTGATGGTGTTGATTATTTTGAAAACAGCAAGAATTTTAACATAGGCACATGAGAAGCATTTCACAGCTTGACAAAAATAATCTTTTCATTTAATATAAAAATTTTTCGGCCAGGCGTGGTGGCGCACACTTGTAATCCCAGCACTTGGGAGGCTGAGACAAGAGGACTGCACAGGTTTAAAGCCAGCCTCAGCTACTTAGTGAGGCTCTCAGTAACTTATTGTGACCCTGTTTCCAAATAAAATATTTTAAAAAAAAGAAAAGATCTGGGAGTGTAACCCGGGGGTAGAAAGCCCCTGGGTTCTATCTCCAGTACCACAAAAAATTAAACTAAATTAAATTAAAATTTTTAATGAAGACAAGTACGTGTAAAATACTTTTAGTTAAATAAAAAACATTTGCTGTGTCCTTTTCTGGATGGACTCTAAGACAGTACTGAAAGTTTTTAAATCTGAAATCTATTTGGGTCTGCAATTTCAGAAAATCAACTTCAATGAAAAAAACAATCTTTTAATCATCCAATCCCTAACTGGTGCAGGCTCAAAACATGATGATATATAACACCCAGACAATCATAACCCAATGTCTTACAACATTACTATTACATCAAAACCTTCATATCCAAGTAAAATTGTGCTAATGCCTGAATAAGGTTATCATCGGCCAACAACTTTAATATAAAATATATAACAAATAAGTTTATAAAATTATTTACAAATGAGAGAATCACAGCTTCCTTCACCCTCTGGGTGAAAAAGATCGGGTCTGGGCACATGGAAGAAATACAGACACCAACTCAAGTCAAGAAACAATCCCTCATTATACTGGCAACCTTGTCATTCAGGTATACTTTTGCCCAAGTATGCAGTGTCTCTTCCCTCCTTTAAGTGCCCTGGTTTTCACCTACCCTGTGGTCAGGAGGAGGAGAACCTCACACCACACAAAAGACTACAAAGTTACAACCAGGGAGAAACTTCCATTCAGAAGACAGTCAGTTAAAAAGGCTAGGGTGGATGGAAAATAGCAAAGACTAATTTCGGTTCTATCAGGTAAGTTTTAGTCATTCTCGGCAAAGTTGGTTCTGCCAGGCAGGTAGACACAGTACCAGGGGAAAATCTGCAGATGGTGGGTGGAGAATGCAGATAAGATAACCAATAGAAAGCTTTCTCAATGTTTACCCAAAACCAAGGCCAAGAACAAGCAAATGCCTGAGAGACAGCAAATGCCAACAGAGCACCCCAGAGGGCTGAGAAGGGAGATGCGGGAGAGTGGGGCGGGAATAATGAAAAAGAGGAAGGGCCAGTAAAAGGAAGAAAGTATGCTGGAGGAAAAAACGGGGGGAAAAGACCATCATGACGCCATAAAACTTAGCTACGAACTGTCCAATTGAGAAAGATAGGTGACTGGCCTGGCACTCTGGAACATGGTGCTCGAGCCACATTGACCACTCACTCAGCCTGGGCCTGCGCCCAAGGACCGGTGCCAACCCCTGCCTGACCTCCAGGAAACCTGAGCCCAGCTTTCGACTTGGGTGCTGCAGAAAGTGGGAGAGACCTGAGCCGGCCTTTAACCCCGTCTCCTCCCAAATAAACCCCAAGCAAAAGCGTCTAGACGCAAAGAGATAGCTTAGCCCCATGCCAGCCAGGGCGCAGCGATGAGGTCCAGGCACCACCTGCTCTACGGGCAAGGCCACCCACCGACGCAAAGGGACATCTCGATCCCACGCTACGATCCAGATTTAAAAACAAAACAAAATCTGGGCTATACCCCTGCACGATGGCGCAGGCCAGTAATCCCAGTACTTGGGAGGCTGAGACTGGAGGATCGCAGGTTCGAGAACAGCTTCAGCAACTTAGCGAGACCCTGTTTCAAATTTGTAAAAGAGCTAGGGGTGTAGCTTGCACGTAGACTGCCTCAGGGTTTAATCCCCAGTACCAAAAAAAAAAAAAAAAAAAAAAAGCCTTTAGCCAGCGAGGCGCCGACTGCACTGGCAAAGTTGATGAAGTTAGGCAGAAGCGCAGAGCTACCCTGGGCCTCCTGGGGCGAAGGCGATGGGAAAGACTCGGGCTTCCTTCCACCTGAATGTCTCTCCCTGCCTCTACGCTGCAGTCTCTTTCCCTAAGGGCGCAAGGGCGATACAGTCTTCCTTCTTAGCGACTAATTCGACCACAAACCCTAGAACCGGGCACTGAGGCCCGGGGCCAAAGTTCACTGAAAATACTATATTAATTCTTCCCGAAAAACTAGCACCGTCATTTGCTAAGTTCCAGCCTGGGGACCGTAGTGGAACGCACGAGAGATGCGGTGGCTGACTCTCCCCCCGGCTGCAGCTCAGCCCCCGGGTCTCCTGCACCCCGGAGCCGGGGCCGGAGCTGCGCGCCGGTCCAGGGGCCACGCCCCTCTCGCCAGGTGCAGCGGGCAGCGCGGGCGGCCTCGGGCAGCGGCCCGCACACCCCGCAGGGAGGGACTCCTACCTCGCCGCCGTGCCCGTCGAAGATCCCGAAGATGGACGGGTGCGTCTTGTTGGCCAGATCCGTGAGAACTTCGAAGCGGTCCTCCATGTGGTCTCTGCGACCCTGGATGGAGTACACGGCCACGTTGTGGCTCTTGAACTCCCAGGTCTTGGAAAACTCGGCCTCTAGCACGTCCAGCCCGCCGAGTCGGTCGTTCTGCATGATCTCGGCCACCTTGCCCTTCACCATCTTCACCGCGTCCCGGCTGGACTTGACGATGGTCTTCACCTCGTCCGTGTGAAAGAAGTAACTCCACAGCGCCAGGCTGATGCACAGCAGGAAGAGCGTCTCGGGTCTCAGCAAGAAGTAGCGCATGATGCGACCCAGCAGAGACAGCAAAGTCATTGTATCCTCTATCATTTATTATCTCTGGAGCCCCCGGCAGCTGCAGCGACGCGCGCCCCGCAGGCTCGCGGGTCGGGCAGGGCGGGCGGCGCGGGGCGCGGAGGCTGCTCGCTTTGTCTCCGCCGGGCGGCCGGGGCCCGCGTCGCCTCCCTCCCGGCGCCCTTTGTGAGCCCGCGGCGGCGGCGGCGGCGGCGGGAGCCCGGGCTGGGCTGGAGGGATCGAGCCAAAGTTGCGCGGGGCGGCGCGGCGCGGCGAGCGCTGGGGCTGGGGGCGCGGCGCCCCGGCGGGCCCTCGGAGGGCGCCCTCGCGGCTCGCGAGCGTCGCAGGTGAGCCGCCGCCGCCGCCGGGCGGGCGAGGGATGCGCGTCCCCTCGGTGGCCGCGTCGGCGAGCGCGGAGACGGCCGGGCGCTCCGCAGCCTTCGCACACCCGCGGGGCCCCAGAGAATAAAAGTTTGGCGGAAGCCGGGCAGAGACGCGGAGCTGCGGAGCCCGGCGACGCGGCACGATCGGCACTGAGCCGCAGGCGGCCGGCCCGGCTCCTCCAGCCTCTCCCGGCACCTCGCGGCTCGGCTCGGCTCGGCTCGGCTCGGCTGCGCTCGGCTCCGCGCGCGCGCACGCTCCCTCCGAACGCCCGGGCTCGCGCTCGCCCCGCCCCCGGAGCTGGGATTCCAGACCTCGAGGCGCTCGCGCCGCGCTGTCTAGGGCGGAAGCGGCTCGGCCGCGCGCGTCGGCGGCCTCGGGTGGTGCGGGCCAGCGGAGGGGGAGAGGCTGAATGAGCCCGCTGCTTAGCTCTTGCCGATGACCGTTCCTGCCTTTGTGCGGACTCCCGCGACAGAGTAAAACTTATATTAGTACATCCAGCCTCGGCTTCCTGGAAATCACTGCCGATCGCTGGGAAGCGGACGGTGGCACGTGAGCGGACCCCCCTCTGGCGGACTGCAATATGGTACGGCCCGCGCCTCGGCCGGCTAAGGCAAGCGAGAAGGGACGCACTTCTCCTGGCCGCAAAGCTCGGGCGGCCGAAGCCTGCTGAAGACTCCGACTCCCGAGAAGCGGCGAGCGAGCGAGCGAGCTCGGAGCTGGCAGCCGCGTCCCGCCTGAGCGCTGCTGATGGAGCCGCTGGCTAGTGTGCTGGGGCAGAGGCTGGACCCGGGGCTGCCCTGGAGCCGGGAGCAGCAGCCACCAAAGCCGTCCCTGGGCGCGGTCCTCCCACCGACGCAGAACTTGCAAAAGGCACCCGAGGCGCCCTGAGCTGCCGCCGCCCGGCTTGGGGGTGAAGCTCGGCCTCCCTCTCCTCGGCTCGCCAGGGAAGGGGAAGCGGGGCTCGAAAGCCCAGGCGGCGGCTGCAGGGACCCGACAGCTTCAGAAACCCGCAGCACTCCCACCGCAAAAGCGATGGGAGTCAGTACAAGAAAGAACTACGTGGGGATCAACTTAGAATACGGAAACAAGTGGGCTTTGGAGGGAAATGTTCGCTCTCGCCACCCCTGTCCAGGAAGGAGGGTGCTGATCTGGTTCATCCAGTCCGCTAGACTGCCTCATCCCAGCTGAGCCACCATCCCGATACCTTTTTTAAAAATAACATTAGAGCCGGGCGTGGTGGCGCACGCTTGTAATCCCCGCGCTTGGGAGGCAGAGACAGGAGGATCGCGCAGGTTCGAAGCCAGCCGCGCGCTGGCTTAGGAGACCCTGTTTCCAAAATGAAAATGTAAAAAATAGGTCTGGGAGTGTAGCCCGGAGGCAGAAGGGCTTCCAGGAACCCCAGTACCACAAAAAAAAATAAAAAATAAAAATAAAAATAACATTAGAGCCGAGCGTGGTGGTGTACCCTTGTAATCCTATCATTTGGGAGGCAGAGACAAAAGGATCGAGGTTCGAGGACAGCCTCAGTTACTACTTAGTGAGGTCCTTTGCAACTTAGTGAGACCTTGTTTCAAAATAAAGACTAAAAGATAGGACTTCGGGTGTAGCTCAGAGGTAGAATGCCCCTGGGTTCCTTTCCCAGTACCGCAAAATAATAATAATAATAACAACGGCAACATTACAGGCCCATAATCAACTCAGGGAGCCCCTGTCTCAAAATAAAGAATAAAAAAATATATAGGGCTAGGGGTGTAGCTCAAAGGTAGAATGCCCCTGGGTTCCATCCCCAGTACCACAAAAAAAAATAGAAAGTAAAAATAAAATAAGTTGGATAATTTTGTTCAATAGTGAATAAGTTCCAAAATCAGATAATAAACTCAAAATTTCTTAGGATCTATAAAAAAAGTAATGCAGTGGTGTTAAGTAAAGAAAAACAATTACGATATTAGTCTTTCTGGAGGTTAATTAATAAACCTAGGCATCCTGCAGATTCTGTGGAGTTAAATGCTTTGACATTTGCATCTAAATAGTTCATCTATGTGAAAATATTTTTTTTTTAATTTTTGCAGTACTAGGGATGAAACCCAGGGGCATTCTACTTCATAGCTACACCCCCAGCCCTATTTTTTATTCTTTATTTTGAAACAGGGTCTCACTAATTTGCAAATGGCCTCACTAAAAGCTGAGGCTGGCCACAAACCCTGATCCTTCCAAATCCTCGAAGCCTCCCAAATGCTGGAAATACAAGCTTGCACTACCACGCCTGGCTAATAAAATATTTTTAAAGCAGATCATACAGGCATGTCCCTGTTTCTATTAAGAAGTTCATGTAGTTTACTCAGCAATTTTTGGGGTCAGGGGGAGTAACAGGGATCGAACCCAAGGGAATTCTACCTCTGAGCTGCACCTCTAACCCTTTTTGTTATTATTATTTTATTTATTTATTTATTTATTTATTTATTTATTTTGGTACTGGAAATGGAACCCAGGGGCCTTCTACCTCCAAGCTACACCCACAGGCCTATTTTATATTTTATTCAGAAACAGAATCTCACTAAGTTGCAGTGTGCCTCACTGAGTAGCTGAGGCTGGTTGAAAACTGTCAATCCTCCTGTCTCAGCCTCCCAAGTACTGGGATTACAAGTGTGTACTGCCATGCCAGGTTTGGCTTTTTTTTTTTTTTTATTGGTGCATTGTAATCATACATGACATTGGAATACAAGATTTGAGAGGATATACAAGCACACATCATCCAATTAGCCCTCATCCAATCCCCATCCCATTCCCTCCCCTCCCTCGATCCCATGCTTGATTGGTGATTATCTTTGATACATTTGTTTACGTACCTCCTGCGTTTTAAAGAGGTTCTATCCTCCCCATCACATCCCCTCTGATTGGTCACCTTAATTGCTTCTCTATAAGGCCCTTTCTACAACTTGACCTCTTCCTGTTACCCCTTACCTCCTAGTTTTTGCTAATTAGGGAAAGCATCTGGTTTTTATTTTCTGTGATATTTCTCTGTGCATGCCGCATTGCAAGTTCCAATCCCACTCTTGACGGCCCCAGTAGAGGCCTGGCCACCTGGAGGATTCTGATCCCTACCTCACTGGCTCCAGCACTGGCCTTGCCTCATGGGAGGCCCCAATCCTGGCCTCGCTGGCCCCCGCACCAGCTTAACCCCTTGGCTGGATCCGATCCCGGCCTCTCTGGCCCTGACACCGGCCTAACCCCTCGACAGGCTCAGATTCCGGCCTCGGAGCCCCTAGCACCGGCCTTGTCTCACAGCAGGCTCCGATCCCGGCCTTGCTGGCCCCAGCACCGACCTCACCCCTTGGCAGGCTCCAGTCCCCGCCTCGGAGGCCCCAGCACCAGCCTTGCCTCACGGCAGGCTCCAATCCCACTTTACTGTCCCTGTCACTGGCCTCACCCCTCGGCAGGCTCCGATCCAAGCACCCTCTTCACCCAACAGATTGTACCACTCTCCCGAGGGTGCATGGTGGTAGCATTCTGCCTCTGGGGTTATTTCTTCAAAAGTTCCAAGTGTATTGCATCAGAACTCTGCCTCCCCTAAGTACTGTCCACTGCCACTGGTGCTACCTCCACCATTTCAAATCTTTCCCAAGCTATTTTCCCACACTGCATGTTGTCCAGTGTTCCTAAGCATGCACGACAGTAGCATTCCACCTTTGGGGTAATTTCTTCAGAGGATCAGGGTGGGTTGGATCCGATCTCTGCCTCTCCCAAATACAAGCCTCCACCGCCATCGCAGCCACTGCTGCCCACACTGCCTTCCTCCTAGGTCTCCGCTAAACTCTCTCCTTACAGGTGATGTCCAGGATTCTTAAGGATGTTAGAGGAGAAGCAGTCGTCTTTCGTGGGGAATTTTTCCAAAAGTTCCAGTTCATTTGGATATGTTTTGTCTGCATCTCCAGTACTGTAGCTGCTGTCGCGGCCATCTTAACCTCTCTCGAATATTTTTCTTTTCCTTTTTTTTTTTTTAAATAAGAGAAGACAGTATGTGTGTTTGAGGAAGTTGTGGCTATCAGGCACTCGGTAGCAATGAAATTTTTTTTCTTTCCTCGCTTCCAAAAGCGGAGTTCAACAGTCTCACCGCGCAGAGCAGATTCTGCTGTTCTAAGCACACCACAGCCTGATTTAGCACAGCAGTGCTGGGTTCCTCTGTACCCGCGGCTAGGCCTCCTGTTTGGTACTGAGCCTCCCGGAAGTTGGGCTCGGCCTCCTGCCCGACACCATGCCTTCCTGTGGGTAGGCCGGGCCACCTGCCCACCCCTGCCCGGGGCCCAGGGCCTTTTGGCCTGGACCTCCGGACCTTCCAGGGGGGCGGGGGGGCAGGTGTGCCCTGCTGGACCTCCGTCCGAGGCCCAGGGCCTTGTGGCCGGGACCTCCAAACCTTCCAGGGGGCAGGCATGCCCTGCTCCACCCCTGCCCGTGGGCCCAGGGCCTTGAGGCCTGCTCCGGTCCTTCCTGGGGGCAGGTGTGCACCGTTCGACCCCCGCCCGGGGGCCCAGGGCCCTGAGACCTGGCCCGGTCCTTCTGGAGGGCAGGCTTGCCCTGCTCGACCAATTTGGCATATTTTTAAATAGCCAAATAAGCCTTTGGTTATACTTTACTGTAAGTTTTCATATATTAGAGAAACTTCTTAGAAGACTTTCCTCTAGTGACAAACATCTGCATATTCTTTGATATTACAACGGTTTTTGATATATAGCAATTTATTTCCATTCTGGTAACAATCCTCTGAGGAATAGAGAGGAGCTATTATCTCTTTTGTTTTGTTTTGTTTTGTTTTGTTTTGTGGTACTGGGGATGGAACCCAGGGGCATTCTACCTCCGAGCTACACCCCCAGCCCTATTTTTTATTCTTTACTTGGCAACAGGGTCTCATTGCGTTGCAAAGGGCCTCACGAAGTAGCTGATGCTGTCCGCGAACCACGATCATCTGGTCTCTGCCTCCCAAATGCTGGGATTACAAGCATGCACCACCACGCCTGGCTGTTGTTTGTATTTTTTATGATTGCCATTCTAATTGGGGTTAGGTGAAATTTCAGGATAGTTTTAATTTGCAACTCTCTGATTGCTAATGATGTTGAACATTTTTTCATACATTTATTGGCCATTTGAACTTCTTTTGTGACATGTCTATTTAGTTCACTTGACCATTTCTTGATTGGGTTATTTGTTTTCTTAGTGATGAGTTTCTTGAGTTCTCTGTATATTCTAGATATTAGTCCTCTATCGGAGGAGTAGCTGGCAAAAATATTTTCCCATTCTTTCAGCCCTCTATTGAGGTTCTTGATAATTTCCTTTGCTGTACAGAAGCTCTTCAGTTTAATGTAATCTCAAGTATTGATCTTCCTTTGAATTTCTTGTGCCTTTGGGGTCTTGTGTTGAAGCGTTGGACCTATGCACTCCTCAGGTAGCCACATGGTCTCTGGTCTAATTTCCAGGTCTCTGATCCATCTTGAATTGATGCTTGTCTCTGCACATTTTTAAATTCCCCAATCACTAGTTTGAGTCATATTCTTACATTTTTTTCTGCCATTTGGATACAAATATGTACTAAGTAGTAAGTGCTTACTAATATTTATTACTATATACTGTATATCTATACATTTTCAATTATACATAAAAGAGTGTGTACAAGAATTGTTATGAAACACAATGATCATGATCACTATACCCATGAACTTAATACCCTACAAAAAACAACGGACTGTGACCAACATCTTTGTACCAGCCTAGGAATTCGTTCCCTATTGCACCGCCCTGCCTGTCCTCTGCAGCTAGCCCACTATCTGGAATTTTCCTTTGCTGTACAGAAGCTCTTCAGTTTAATGTAATCTCAAGTATTGATCTTCCCTTATCTTATATGTCTGCATCCCTAAGTAATATTTTTTATTTTTCTCTTGTTTTTTGAGCTTTATAAAAATGGTATCTTACTAAATAACATCCTGTAGTACTTGTTTATATTTCTAGATTCTCTCACACTGTTATCTATAGCTGTAGTCCTATCATTTTTCTGTTATATAACATTCTGTTCTGTGACTATTCCACCGTTCATATTCCTCTTCCTTCTGAGGATGGTTGGATTTCCAATTTTTGTCATTGTGATCAATGATTTCATGAGTTCTTTTTGTCCTATTTCTTGGTGTGCCATACACAACATTTTCTTGGGATATAAACCTATTAAATTGCTGCATAGTAAAAAATGAAAATGTCTAACTTTAAAATTTAGGGCCAAATTGTTTTTGAAAATACATTATTCTCACTTACAGTCCCACCAACAGTGTAATAAAAGCTCCTTAAAGTAAGAGACTATATAAATTCTATTTTAAAAATGATTTTCAATATTGGTTCTTTCAGAAGCCAGGCATGGTGGTGCATGTTTGTAATCCCAGTATTCGGGAGGCTGAGACAGGAGGATCACAGTTCCCAGACAGCCTCAGCTACTTAGTGAGGCCCTTTGCAACTCAGTGAGACCCTGTTTCAAAATAAAGAATAAAAAATACGGCTGGGGGTGTCACATGGAGGTAGAATGCCCCTGGGTTCCATCCCCAGTACCGCAAAAATAAAATAAAATATTGGTTCTTTCAGTAAATGGTTAACATCATGACAAACCATATTAAATCTAGAGTACTTCTCATACAGTGTTTCTATATGCAAAATTTAATTGTTAATCTTGTTTTAAATGTCCTTTAAGTGAAGAAAACAATGAATGTTTTAATAGTACAGCTAATAAATATGCATAATAGTATATCAACTTGGACTTACTGGAATATCTCAGATATTCTGTTAAATGAAGAATTAATGTGATACCAATTATGTTGGGGCACAATGAAATTCTATTTCACTGAATTTCAAAAGTACAACGTTATTTTCTACAACCTAAGATTTTATCTTAATTACAGAGATATATCAGGGACTCTTGCTTTCTGATTAAAACTTATACAATATCAACAAATCTGTTTATTAAAAAAAAAAGATTTATCCTAAGAATCCTTTATCTAGAGCCAGGCATGGTGGCACATGCTTGTAATCCCAACATTTGGGAGGCTAAGACAGGAGAATCGGGGTTCGAGGACACCCTGAGCTGATTAGTGAGGCCCTTTGTAACTCAGTGAGACCCTGTTCAAAATAAAGAATAAAAATAGGACTGGGGGTGTAGCTGGGAGGTAGAATGCCCCTGGGTTCATCTACAGTACCACAAAAAGAAAAAAAAAAAAAAAAGAATCCTTCATCTAGTTGCCTTACACTTTTCTCTGATAATCTTCAAACAAGTTTCCTAAATATTGTTAATCTAAAGCATTTCCTAAATTTTTGTAGCCTCATTAACATACACTAATATTCCAGCCAATTTATAATATGAAGAATTACAAATAATTGAGTCACTGTTTTGTAGTAGAACCAGTGACGACAAGAAATAGCACAGATAGGAAGATAAATTTTTGTATCTCTCCCTGAAGGAAGTAGGAATATTTTTTTCTTTAGAGCAATTTAAAATGGAAAAAAAAAAATAGCATCCTCAAGAACACAAGTAACTGATGGTCTAGCAGAAAAGTAAGAAGAGGATTAAAGCATGCACCACCACGTTTGCAGACAACCTCAGCTACTTAGGCCCTTTGCAACTCAGTGAGACCCTGTTTCAAAATAAAGAATAAAAAATTAGGGCTGTCGGTATCGCTCAGAGGTAAAATGCGCCTGGGTTCCATCCCCAGTATCGCAAAAAAAAGAAGAAGAGGAGGAGGAGGAGGAGGAGGAGGAGGAGAGGAGGAGGAGGAGGAGGAGAGGAGGAGGAGGAGAGGAGGAGGAGGAAGAGGAGGAGGAGGAAGAAGAGGAGGAGGAGGAGGGAAGGAGGAGAAGAAGAGGAGGAGGACCCTGAGAACTGTTGGAGTTAATTCAAATTTGATGTCCATTTTATCATGTAGGCTACTTTTATCAAAAGTAGACTATAAAGCCAGGCATGGTGGTGCATGCTTATAATCCCAGCATTTAGGAGGCTGAAAAGGGAGGATCACAGTTCACAGACAGCCTCTGTTACTTAGTGAGGCCCTTTGTAACTCAGTGAAATCCTGTTTCAAAAATAAAAAGAATAAAAAAATAGGGCTGGGGGTGTGGCTCAGAGGTAGAATACTCCTGGGTTCCATCCCCAGTACTGCAAAAAAAAAAAAAAAGTAGACTATAATGTTAATATCTCAAGCTTATACCCAAATTCTTCTGAAGGCTTCTGTGCACCCTGAGAAAAATCAGAATCCCTTTAATTTTTCTTTGTTCCCCAAGTGATTTCAATTGAAAACATATGATTAGAAGGAGGATTTCAGTTTCAAGACCAGGCTGGGCAACTTAGCAAAACGCTGTTTCAAAGTAAAACTAAGTAGCTGGGCATGGTGGCGCACGCTTGTAATCCCAGCATTTGGGAGGCTGAGACCGGAGAATCGCGGTTTGTGGACGGCCTCGGCTACTTAGTAAGGCCCTCTGCAACTCAGTGAGACCGTTTCAAAATAAGGAATAAAAAATTGGGCAGTGGGTGTAGCTCGGAGGTCAAATGCCTCTGAGTTCCGTCCCCAGACCTGAAAAAAAAAAAAAAAGTAAAACTAAACTGGGTGTTGCGGCACACGCGTGTAATCCCAGTATTTGGGAGGCTGAGACAGGAGGATCGCAGGTTCACAGCCGGCTTCAGCTACTTAGTGAGGCTCTCTGCAGCTTAGTGAGACCTTGTTTCAAAATAAAGAATTAAGAAATTGGGCTGGGGCTGTGTTGTGAAGGTAAAATGCCCCTGGGTTCAATCCCCAGTACAAATAAATTAAAAAATACTAAAGCCAGGTGTGGTGGCACACACCTATTTTCTCACTACTTGAGAGGCTGAGACAGGAGGTTTGCAGATTCTCGGCCAGCCTCTTCCCAACTTAGTGAGACCCTGTTTCAAAATAAAAAATAAAATAGTGCTGGGGGGTGTAGCTCAGAAGTACAATGCCTCTCTATTCAATCCTCAGCAGCAAAAAGAAGAAAAGCTCCTGCTTCCTTCCATCTACTCAAAACACATATCCCTTCCTCCAACCTGTTATACTTCCACAAATAGCTCCAAATTATATCATTTTTTGACATACTGGGGATAAAACCCAGGGGTGTCCTCTGAGCTATAACCCCAGCCCTATTTTTTATTCTTTATTTTGAAACAGAGTCTCATTAAGTTCCAAAGGGCCTAAGTAGCTGAGGCTGGCCACGAACCATGATCCTCCTGTCTCAGCCTCCCAAGTACTGGGATTACAAGTGTGAGTCACCACGCCCAGCTGGTATCATACTTTTAAAAGCTTTATAAATTCTAAGGTTCCCAAAGGCACATGCTAGGTAAGGTCAAGTAAAGCAAATACATAACTGCACTGAATTCTAATCATCTATGACTCTTCCACTTCCCAAATTTTCTCTTGGTCATGAATCATCATTCTCATTGTAACCCTCCTGAATTCATCTTCTTGATTGTTTTTCCTTATTACATAATTATTTTTATTTTTATTTTTATTGGCTGTGGATTAAACACAGGAATTCTACTTTTGAACTATACCCTCAGCCCTTCTCATTTTTTTGAAACAAGATCTCACTAAATTCCTGAGGGTCTCACTGATTGCCTTGAGCCTGAGATCATCCAGTCTCAGCCTCCCAAGTACCTGGGATTACAGGTATTTGCCACTGCGCCCAGCTTCATTAAATACATTCAGTGATGTGCTAGCCAATGTTTAACCACCTCTCTTCAGGGAGAAGTAAGGACTCAGGTCTGTGTGTTTTCTGATTTCCATGCTATAAATACTCCTAGTATGGCTGATTTCAAGCAACACCACTGAACAGGAAGTGGGAAATATTTGCTCAGTAATTATATAATAGGATCATCAAACATATGTGATGCATATAAATAACTTCAAGAACATAGACAGGTATAGTGGCACACACCCGTAATCCCAGAGCATGGGAGGCAGAGACAGAAAGATCACAGGTTCGAGAACAGCCTCAGCAAATAGTGAGACTCTCATCAAACTACCAAGAACCTGTTTCAAAACAAAAAGCCGAGGGCCGGGTATGGTGGCTCATGCTTGTAATCCCAGCACTTGGGAGGCTGAGACAAGAGGATTGCACAGGCTCAAAGCCAGCCTCAGCTACTTAGTGAGGCTCTCAGCAACTTAGACCCTGTTTGCAAATAAAATATAAAATAGGTCTGGGAGTATAGCCCAGAGGAAGGAAAGCCCCTGGGTTCCACCCCCAGTATCATGAAAACTGATCATAGTGGCACAGGTTTGCAATCCCAGCCTTTGGGAGGTGGAGACCAGAGGGTCCCGGTTCAAGGACCGCCTCAGCTACTTAGTGAAACTTTTCGCAACTCAGTGAGACCCTGTTTCAAAGACTAAAAAATAAGACTGGGGTGTAGCTCTCTCGGAGGTGAAATGCCCTTGGTTTCCATCCCCAGTCCTTCTTTTTTAAAAAAGTTAAAAGAAGATGGAGGAGGAGGAGGAGAACTGGGGGCGTAGTTTGGAGGTAGAATGTCCCTGGGTTCAATCCCCAGTACCACACACACATAGACACACACACACACACACACACACACACACACACACACACACACACACACTAGAAATGTTAAAATGTAGTCATTAGGAAATGCTGAGTTTTGAATATTTACTATGTTTATTTTTAATATAGTTTACTTAATTTAAAGTTTCTGTAATGTAATTTTTGGGAGTACTGGGAACTGAACTACACCCTCAGCCCTATTGTTTTTAATTTTGAGATAGGATCTAGCTAAATTGCCCAGGCTGGCCTAGAACATATGATCATCCTGTCTCAACTTCCCGAGTACTGATTCGGGTGTGGGCCATCACATCTGATTTATAATTTAATTTAGCTATTTTATTTCCTTTTTTTGGAACTGGATATTGAACTCAGGAGCATTCTACCTCCAAGTGAAACCCCTACCTCTTTTACTTTTTATTTTGAAGCAGGGTCTCATTGAGTTGCTAAGACTAGCCTCAAACTTGTGATCTACTTGTTTCAGTCTCCTGAGTACTGAGATTACATGTATGCACTACTACATACCTGGTTTTAATTTAATTTTTAAATGTTCACGTTTTAACAACAAAATGTCAAAATGCTTTTTCGCCGGAAAAACATGTGTTTTAGATATTGTCTACTGAACCTCAACCCCCTTCTAAATTTCCTTCCTTCCCATCAAGAGAAATAGCTAAAAACACATTTCCTAGAATCCATTGAAGATGGAACTTTAAATGTAATTCAGGTTCTGCTGATGAGATGAACTTGTGTGAGATTTGGAAAGCAAAATTATTCTTCCTACAACTCTGCTGGCTGATGGTCAAACTCTGGTAACTGAGCTTTGAGTAGGTGACTCAGATTTATCTTTCAAGTTTCCAGTTTGTGAAAGTTGGGCAGCTGCCTAATGACAGCTCCTGACTTCTGCTAGGTAGGGCCTTACAGTGCTTTTGTAGGTACCTAATTCCCTACATTAAATACCTTTCTAATTGAAATAATGGAAGTTTCTTTAGGTCCTCTACTAAACCCTGACATAAAATGTATCCTTAGCATGAAGGAAAATATTCATGTGACATCAAAAAGGAAATATTGATTCCCCAGTATGGAAAGAAAGAGAAGGAACAAAATAATCACAAACTTGCACCAGTAGATTGTCCTGTAATCCCAGATGCCCAGGAGTTTGAAATAGGATGATCGTAAGTTCAAGCCCACCCTGCGCAACTAAGCAACCGTCTGGCTCAAAGTAAAATATAAAATAAGCCAGGAGTGGTGGCGCACGCCTGTACTTGGGAGGCTGAGACAGGAAGATCACAGGTTCAAGGACAGCCTCAACAAGTGATGAGACTCTCATCAGACTAGGGAAACCCTGTTTCAAAATAAAAAGTAAAATAGGGCTGGGGGTGTAGCTCAGAGATAGAATGCCCTGGGACTCAATCCCCAGTACCACAATAAAATAAAATAAAATAAAATAAAATAAAATAAAATAAAATAAAACTGGAAGTGTAGCTCAGAGGTAAAATGGTCCTCGATTCAATTCACAGTACTGCAAAGAGAAAAAATCATCATCGTCATCATCATCATCATCATCATCATCATCATCATCATCATCATCATCACAAGCAGCAGAAGCAGAGCTCTAGTTAGTCTATTTGCCTATATGGTCCTTGATTCTAAATTTTCTCTGAGTGGGATGTGCTGATGCACACATGGTATCCCAGTACTTGGGATGCTGAGACGGGGGATCACATGTTCAAAGCCAGCACTGATAAGTTAGCAAGACCATCAGCAACTTAAAAAAGGGAAATAACAGCCCTTTATTAATAGAATATATTATAACACCAGAGATATGATAATGAAGAATATCTGGTCATCTGCTGCTTGTCTGATTCTTAATAGACATATATACATAGCTGCTTTTATCTTTAAAATGTAGACATATTTCAAGCCGGGCATGGAGGTGCACGCTTGTAATCCCCGCGCTTGGGAGGCGCAGACAGGAGGCTCGCACAGGTTCGAAGCCAGCAGCGGTGTCTTAAGAGACCCTGTTTCCAAATTTTAAAATAAAATGTAAAATAGGTCTGGGAGTGTAGCCCGGAGGTAGAAGGGCTTCCAGGAACCCCAGTACCACCCAAAAAAAAATGTAGACGTATTTCAGAGAAAGAGACAAATTTGCATTTTTCTTTTAAGTACACTTTGAGAAAGGAATTTTGGATTTTCTTTTATGAGCCCACTGCATACAATGTTTAACAACTTTTTTCAACCAAAAACTATTCCTGGCAGCAGGCTTCTGGAGCATGCCTATCATCCCATACTTGAGAGGCTGAGAGGAGAGGATTACAAGTTTGAGATCACCCTCAGGAATTTAATGAGACTCTCAGCAACTTAAGGAGACCCTATATGAAAACAAAACATAAAAACGGCTGGGGATATAGCTCAGAGGTAGAATGCTTCTGAGTTCAATCCCTAGTACAAAAAAAAAAAAATCATAGCTGGGTGTGGTGGCACAAGTACTTGTACAGTGGTACAAGTACAGTGGCACAGTACAAGTATTTGGGAGGCTAAAACAGGAGAATTATAGGTTCACGCCCAGTTAACACAATGCTCAACAATTTAGTGAGATCCTGTTTCAATTATATTTGTGTGTATGGTACTTGGTGAGGCCCTCTGTAACTTAGTGAGACCTTGTTTCAAAACAAAGAATAAAAACTAGGTCTGGGTATGTAGCTTGAAGATAGACTGCCTATGGGTTTCATTTCTAGTACTGCAAAAAATAAAATTAATTAAAAGTAAAAAGGACATATAAATATATATGGAAAGAGACAGTGTAATTAATGTTGACTTTTCTCAAGATTTGACTGAGAATCCTTTTCTCTTGCTCCATATTGTCACCATAGAAGTTCCGATTGCCGGGCATGGTGGCGCACGCTTGTAATCCCCGCACTTGGGAGGCTGAGACAGGAGGATCGCA
This sequence comes from Muscardinus avellanarius, assembly GCF_963383645.1. NCBI lineage: Eukaryota > Metazoa > Chordata > Mammalia > Rodentia > Gliridae > Muscardinus > Muscardinus avellanarius. The sequence continues at coordinate 114,529,853 of NC_137790.1, forward strand.
CGGGTTCAAAGTCAGCCTCTGCTACTTAGTGAGGCGCTCAGCAACTTAGTAAGACCCTGTTTCCAAATAAAATATAAAAAAAGGTCTGGGGGTATATCCCAGAGGTAGAAAGCCTCTGGGTTCCACCCCCAGTACCACTAAAAAATTTTTTAAAAAAGTTCCTTTTCAGGCCTAAGATGTCAGCAACTTTACATTATAAACTCCTTGCTTTTTTTTTGGCACAAGACTTCTCTTTGTGAACTTTTGCTTACAGCTACTCACTGGACACCTGCTAAAGTCTCTACAAAGTCAGCACCTTCAAAACTCAGCTCACACCTCCTCTCCAGTGTTTTTTCCTCTGGGAATGGCGTCATCCATACATCTGCACCCTCTGGAAACCTAGGAATTATTTTTTATTCCTCCATCTCCTACATCACCAATATCCAAATCACACCCTGTTGGCTTTATTTCCTGTAACAGGGAGGCGTCTGCTGCTCACATCTCAGCCACCATTGTTTTCCACCCGGACCGCTGCTGTTGGCTGCCAGATGATGTATCCATTGTTGATTTTGTCCTCTTTCAATCCACTGCGCATATAGATCCAGAGAAAATACCTGGTGGAGGGGGGACTGGGTGTGATATTATAACCATAAGAAAAAGTGACTCTTCAATCCTGCAAAAAAACTTGCTTAAAAATCTTAAATGATAAGCTGGGCAGGGTGATGCATGCTGTAATCCCAGTACTTGGAAGGCTGAGAGAAAAGGATTGCTATTGCTTTTTTTTTGCAGTACTGGGGATGGAACCCTTCTTCTTCTGAGCTACACCCTCAGCCCTATTTTTTTTTTTATTCTTTATTTTGAAACAGGGTCTCACTAAGTTGCAGAGGGACTCACTAAGTAGTAGCTGAGGTTGTCCACGAACCACGATCCTCCTGTCTCAGCCTCTTAAATATTAGGATTACAAGCATGTGCCACCAAACCTGGCAGGATTGCAATTTTAAGGATAGCTTCAGTAAGCAGTGAGACTCTCATCAACCTAGTGAGACCCTGTTTCAAAATAAAAATAAAATAGGTCTGGGAGTATAGTACAAAGGTAGAATGTCTCAAGCTCAATACCCAGTACCACAGATAAAGAAAAATCTTTTTTTTTTTTTTTTTTTTTTTTGGTGGTACTGGGGTTCCTGGAAGCCCTTCTTCCTCCGGGCTACACTCCCAGACCTATTTTTACATTTTTATTTGGAAATAGGGTCTCCTAAGCCAGCGCGCGCTGCTGGCTTCTAACCTGCGCAATCCTCCTGTCTCTGCCTCCCAAGCGCCGGGATTACAAGCGTGCGCCACCACGCCTGGCAAGAAAAATCTTAAATGACTTCTCTTCTCCCTTTTCATGTTACCTTGTATTTTTACTTCAGGTTGTTCATTAGGATTATAAATATATATTGCTTGTGTTCTTTTAAATTAATGTCTGTTCCTCCTACTCTAATTTTATATACTCCATTAAGGGCAGGAATTTTGCCCATTTTAGTCTTCATTGTAATGCCAGCATCAATCCCAATGCCTGGCACATAGTAGGCATACTAAAAATATATGAATGAATGGAGGCTTATTCTTTTTTTTTAATTTTATTTTTTATTGGTGCACTATATTCATACATCATAGTGAGATACAAACTTTTGTAGACATACATGCACACATTGCCCAGTCAGCCCCCACCCGATCCCCACCCCATTCTCTCCCCATCCCTCCCTCCCATGCTTGGCTTAATGGTTGACATCTAGTATTATAGCAATTTATCCAAAATTAAAAATGATAATCTCACATAATAGTTTCATTTGTCTGATACCAAGATTTTGATGACTTAAAGATAACATTTCAATATTTCTTTTTGCTTTCTTTCTTACCAGAGAATATTTTTTTCTATTTTTTAGGTGAAACTATCATATATTTATATATTTATTTTTCAGAAAAAAAAATCTATCCTAATATGGAATATGGACTCTAGATACCCAAAACAATCTTGAAAAAGAACAAAGCTAGAAGATATATATTTTCTGATTTCAAACCATATAAAGCTACAATAATTGAAACAGTGTAGTACTATTCTAAAGGCAGATATATAAACCATTGGAGTTAAATAAAAGCCTAGAGCTAAATTCTTCCCTATATTGTCAAGTTATTTTTGACAAGGTTTCCACAAACATTTGGTGGTGGAAATAATAATCTTTTAACTAAATATTGTTGAAACATAATAATTACATGGAAAAGAATAAAGTTGGACCCTTACCTAATCCCATATACAAGTATTAACTCAAAATAGATAATAGACCTAAATATAAATCTTAAGACTATAGACTTTTAGGAGAAAATCTGGGTCATAAAACCTCACAACATTGAAATTGGCAGTGATTTCTTGGATATGATTTCAATGGCACAGGCAACAGAAGAATATACAAACTCCCTAAAAAATAAAAAAGATATTGTATATGCAAAGACAATGTAAACAGAGTTAACAGTTACTAATAGAATGGGATAAAATATTTCCAAATGCTATATCTGAAGGTATATTAATATTCCAACTAGAAATCCTAAAAATTAACAACAATAAAGGCAAACAATACCATTTAGAGATAGGTAAAAGACTAACATAAGTAATGAATCTCCACAGATAACCAATCTTAATTGTCTGTTGGATGGAAACTCTTGTTTCTCTGGTTCTGGTGTGTGTTACCTATTTCTTCTTTGTAGTTAATCTCTTTGAGTATTTTCTCTAGCGCTGGTTTTGAAGACATAAATTCCTTCAGTTTCTGTTTGTCATGGAAGCTTCTTATTTCTCCATCTAATTTGATAGAAAGTTTTGCTGGGTAGGAAATTTTTGGCTGGAAGTTGTTTTCTTTCAGAGTTTGGAATATGTTACTCCAAGCCCTTCTGGCTCTCATGACTTGGTTTGGGAAGTCTGGAGTGATTCTAATTGGTTTGCCTCTGAATGTCACTTGGCCCTTTGTTTTTGTTGCCTTTAAGATTCTCTGCTTGGCTTCCACATTGGTCATTTTGACAATTATGTGGCATGGGGATCCTCTTCTCCGATCCTGTCTAAAGGGAGTTCTATAAGTTTTCTGGACCTGTGTATCAACCTCTTGCTCTATGTTTGGAAAATTTTCTGCTATTACTTCCTTGAAGAGATTGTTGATCCCTTTGGTTTCACTTTCTTTTCCCTCCTCTATTCCAATTATTCTTAGGTTAGCTCTCTTAAAATGGGCCCATATTTCTTCAATATCAGATTCCTGATGTCGGATATTTTTTCCTAGATTAGAAACTATGCGTTCATTTTTGGAATGATCATCTTCTAAGAGCGAGATTCTGTTCTCCATGTGGTCTAATCGGTTGTTTGTGCTTTGAATTGAGGCCTTTACTTCATTAATTGCATCCTTTATCTCTTTTTGGCTCTCTCTGAGTTCTTTTCGAAGCACCTCTATTATTTCTACAGTTATTTTCCTGATTTGATCTTCTAGAAATCTCTGATTTTCTGTTTTATCGGGTTCTGATGTTGTGGGGTTGTGGGCATTCATTGCTCCAGTATTATTCCTCTTTCCCATGATTTAGGAAGTTTGTGCCTTCTCTGGGTTCTTCCCTTGGGTCACTATGACTTCACTTAAGGTGTTCTGGATCTCGAGTCTGTAGTATCTCAGACCCCACTACTCCTTTACTGGGTTGTATTACAGAGTCTCCGATCCAGAGAGTCGATAGAGGCTGCTTTAGACTGTGGGGGGGTGCCAGGTTGCACGTTCTCCTATGGTGTGATATCTCTGCCACCGCCACTCCCCCACTGGGTCAAGTCCCAGGGAGTACAGTACTGGGATTTCTCCTCTGTGGCCCGCAATTTGACTCACTGTTCTTGAGTACGCAGATGTAGCTGTACTGGATTCGGTGAATTCTCTGCTGCTGCCGCCGGTGGCAATATGGAGCTTCTGTTATGCCCTCGGCCGTGAGGCTGGCGTATTTCTTCTTGGTTTTGATTTCCACTCTGAATCCCTGCAGCATGTGCTGAGCTCAGCCACTGGGAGCTTTAGATTTTACCTGCGGTGAGAAATCCCGCCTGGCTGTTCCGCAGCGGCTCACCTCGGCTTGCTGTAGCCGTCCGGTGACGTCGCCGCTGCCGCCGGCAGTATGGCGCTGCTGCCGCGGTCTCGGGCGTGAGGCCGTTGTATCTCCTCTGTGGCTCTGAGCTCTGTTCTCAGCTTTCTCTCTGGAGCCTGGTGATTTTTTTGTTTCTCTGGTGATGGTGTTTTCTGGCTATGAAAGGCACTGATTTTGTGGTAATGGAGATTGGTTTGTTAGCGGGGCTCTTAAGCCCCGCTTTTCTCGGTCACCATCTTCCCGGAAGTTGGAGGCTTATTCTAAAATCATCATTTTAGCTCCACTCAAAAGCTCTCTACTATTGCTAGTAATGAGAGAAACTAATCAATATGACTTTCAATTATGGATAGCAATAAAAAAAGCCAAAAAATACTGTCACTGAAAATGGATTTTGCTAGCATGATTAAAACAATCTGGTTATGGTGGTGCATGCCTGTAGTCTCAGTACTTGGGAGATTGAGACAGGAGAATCACAAAATCACAAGTTCGAAGCCAGCCTTAGCAACTTAGCAACACCCTGTTTCTAAATAAAAAATAAAATAAGGCTGGGAGTGTAGCTTAAGGGTAGAATGACCCTTGATTCAATTGCCAGCACTGAAAAATAAAATAAAATATTAAATACAATATACTTTACATTTTAAATTTTTAATATTGTCACTTTACCAACATCATTACACAGATTAATTCTTTGCAAGAGTAAACACCTTTGCAAAATGGGTGTCCTTTTTTCATGGGGGACTAGGGACTGAGTCCAGGAGCATTCTACCTCTGAGCTACACCTCGGCCCTCTTTGCTTGGGGGGGGGGTGATACTGGGGTTCCTGGAAACCCTTCTACCTCCAGGCTACACTCCCAGACCTATTTTTATACTTTTTTTATTTAGAAACAGGGTCTCTTAAACCAGTGTGGCTGGCTTTGAACCTACGCGTGGGGATTACAAGCGTGCGCCACCATGCCAGGCGCCTTTTTGTTTTTTACTTTGAAACAGGTCTTGCTAAATTGCTGAGGCTGGCCTTGAACCTTAATCCCCAGTCTCAACCTCCCAAGCACTGGATTACAGGAGTGTGCCACCATGCCCACCCAGCTCTTGGTAATAACATATTTCTAATAACATATTTGCCATTTATTCTGATGTGTAAAAACTTATTATGGATTAAGGCTATCATCTCAATAGTAAATATTTTCCCATTTTCTTGTTTATGATGTTTAGAAATAAAAGAAGCTTTATTTAATTTTGCTTTTGTTATTTATATCGTGTGTGTGTGTGTGTGTGTGTGTGTGTGTGTGTGTGTAGTACTGGGGAATGAACCTAGGGACATTCTACCTCCAAGCTACACCCCCAGTACTATTTTTTATTTTTGAAACAGGGTCTTACTAAGTTGCAGAGGACCTCACTAAGTAACTGAGGCTGGCCACAAACCTGTGATTCTCTCTTGTCTCCCAAGTACTGCCATTACAAATGTGCACCACCATGCCCAGTTTATCTTATTTTTATAAAGTCAATTCTACCTTTTCCTCTATAATCTGCACTGTTTATATAATGCTTAACACAGGGAAGCAGGCTTGTTCTCTCCATGAGCATAAGAATCTTCTATGCATCCAGGCATGTTCCTTCAGCTATTTCTTCCACCATTCTCAAGACAAATCATTCATTCATTCACTGAAACCATTCATTCATTAATTCATCTATTTGTGTGTATTTGTGTGTGTTATATACTAGGAATTAAACCAGGGTGGGAGAGTTTGTCACCAAGATACACCCCCAGTTCTTTTTATTTTCTATTTTGAAACAGGGTCTCACTAGATTGCTGAGAGTCTGGCTAAGAAGTCATTGTGATTTTTCTATCTCAGTCTACAAAGTACAGATTACAGGTATGGGCCACTATGCCTGGCTTTGATTAGTTAATTTAGAAATCTGTCATTTTTTCAGCAACTACTGTGTGTGTATCAGACACTGTGCAAGGAACCAGGCAAAATGAACATAATCTCCATCTTCTTGATGGAGCTCGCAGGGAGAAATATAGGCTTTTGACATATAATCACTCACATGTGTACAACTCTGCACTGACCAATGTTAACAGCCTCTGAGGGAGCAGAACATAATTCCTATAATGACCGCTCCAATTTGCTGAGTTGTAAAATCAGCCAGAAAGGGTCGGCAGCCCTCTGTAATGGAAGATCCTGCTACTCTTGACTTGTCCCTCCCTGCGCCAGCATTCATGGGCTCTATCTGACTTTCTCTCTTACTTTCACTCTAGAATTAGGAGCATGAGTTCATCCTCACCACTCAAAACACACCACATGTCTGTTAGAACAGCTGAAATCCAAACACAACACCAAATTCTGGAGAAGATGTGGAGCAGGTGGAAATGCATAATGAAAGTCACTTTAGAAGAGTTTGGCAGTTTCTTACAAAAATGAATGTTCTTTTGCTATGTAATCCAGCAACTGCATTACTTGATATTTACCCATTAGACCCTGCACACAAATGTTAATAGCAGTTTTTTTTTTTTTTTTTTTTTTTTGCAGTAGTGGGTATGGAACCCAGGGACATTCTACCTTCAAACTATATCCTCAGCCCTATTTTTTATTCTTTATTTTGAAACACAGTCTCACTGAGTCGCAAAGGGCCTCACCAAGTAGCTGAGGCTGTCAGCGAATCACGATCCGCCTGTCTCAACTTCCCAAATGCTGGGATTACAAGTATGTGCCACCATGCCCGGCTGTTAGTAGCAGTTTTATTCATAACTACCAAAACATAGAAGCAACCAAGATAGCCTTTGGTAGGTAAACATAGAAACTGGTTCATTAAGAAAATAGAATATTATTCAGCACTGAAAAGTAAAAAGCTATTAAGCCAGGAAAAGGTGTGGCCAAACCTAAATGCATAGTATTAAATGGAAAAAGTTAATTTGAATAGGCTAACTACTGTATGATTCCAACTATTCTGGAAAAGGTAAAACTTTTGAAACAGTAAAAGGGTCAGTGGTCCCTGGGGGTTAATGAAGAGGGAGGGATATATACATGAATACTGAAAATTTTATTCTGTGTAGTACTATACTAGAATGGTGGGTTCATGCCATTATAAATTTTTCCAAACCCATAGCATGTACAATACCAAAATGTAAATCATTTTGGGTGATAACGATGTGTGAATATACCATTGACTGTAACAAATGTACCAATCTGGTACGGAATTTTGGTGGTGGGTGAAATGGTGTGTATATGGGGGTAGAGGATATATGGGAAATCTCTGTACTTTCCACTCAATTAAAATGAACCTAAAACTATTCTATAAAATAAAGCTTATTATCTGGGTGTGGTGGCACACACTGGTAATCCCAGCATTTGGGAGGCTGAGACAGGAGCATCAAAGGTTTCGGCCATCCTCAGCAACTTGGTGAGGCTCTTTGCAATTAGTGAAACCCTGTTTCAAAATAAAATAGGAGCCGGGCATGGTGGCACACGCTTGTAATCCCAGCATTTGAGAGGCTGAGACAGGAGGATCGTGGTTCACAGACAGCCTCAGATACTTAGGCCCTCTGCAAATCAGTGAAATCTTGTTTCAAAATAAAGAATAAAAAATAGGGCTGAGGGTGTAGCTCAGAGGTAGAATGCCTCTGGGTTCCATCCCCAGTACCGCAAAAATAAAAATAAAATAAAATAATAAAATGGGACTGAGGGGTGTAGCTCAGAGACAGAATGCCCCTGAATTCAATCCCCAGTACCACAATAAAAAATAGATAAATAAATAAATCTTATTAACACAGTGTGAGCAGCAAGTAAATTAACCTTTCTCTGCCTCAATTTTCTCGTATGTAAAATGGATATAATTATTCTGCTGCACATTTTGTGGGTTATTAAAATGGTGACAGAAGCTGGCACATAGGAAGTGCTTAGAACAGTGCCTGGAACATAGCACACAACCAAGAAAAGTGCACTACTCTTAGCTGGGGTGAATAGATACAACAAGTTCACAGAGACTCATACGTAGAGGCCAGAGTGTGTCAGGACCTCATATGGCACAATCAACTATGAGGATTTTTAGGAGAAAGAAATTATATCTGGGTAAAGGGATCGGGCAGCCTTCAAGGAGATAGGAAGATTTGGAGATGGGAGATTTTGATATGAAGAAAAAGTTTTTGAACAAGGAGGTAAAAGACCTCTATAATGAAAATTATAAAACACTAAAGAAAGACATTGAGATCTTAGAATATGGAAAGGTTTCCCTTGCTCTTGGATATGCAGAATAAATTTTAATAAAATAGTCATTCTACCAAAAGTGATCCACAGAGTCAATGCAATTTCTATCAAAATACTAATATCATTCTTCACAGACCTAGAAAAATCTGTCATAAATTTCATGTAGAGAAACAAGAGACCTAGAATAGCCAAAGCAATTCTGAGCAATTAGAATCATGTAGGAGACATCACAATGCCTGACTTCAAATTATACTACAGAGCTATAGTAATTAAAACAGCATGGAATTGGCACAAAAACAGACCCAGAAACCAATGAAACAGAATAGAAGATACAGAAACAAATTCACATACTTAGCCAATAGATTTTCAACAAAGGTGCCAAACACATACATTAGAGAAAAGACAGCCTTTTCAACAAATGTTGTTGAGAAAACTAGTTATTTAGTTGTAGAAACATGGAACTAAATCTTTACCTCTCACCCTGCACAGGGTCAACTCAGGATGAACAAAGACCTGGAAATTAGACCAGAAGTTTTGAAGCTACCAGAGGAGGGCATAGGTCTAACACTACAACATATAGCCACAGCTCAGGAAATTAAAATAAACATTAATAAATGGAATAGCATTAAACTAAAAAGTTTCTTTTTTTGTGTGGTACTGGGGTTCCTGGAAGCCCTTCTACCTCCGGGCTACACTCCCAGACCTATTTTTTATATTTTTTTATTTGGAAACAGGGTCTCTTAAGCCAGCGCGGCTGGCTTCAAACCTGCATGATCCTTCTGTCTCCACCTCCCAAGCACGGGGATTACAAGTGTGCGCCACCACGCCTGGCTAAACTAAAAAGTTTTTGATCCTCAAAATAAATCATCATGGGTCTAAAGAGCCTAAAAAATGGGAGATCTTTGCCAGCTATCCCTCTAATAGAGGACTAATATCTAGAATATGCAAAGAACTTAAAAATTTACACTATAAAACACAATCAAGAAATGGGTGATTAAGCCGGGCGTGGTGCACGCTTGTAATATCAGCATTTGGGAGGCTGAGACTGGAGGATCGTGGTTCGCGGACAGCATCAGCTACTTAGTGATGCTCTCTGCAACTCAGTGAGACCCTGTTTCAAAATAAAGAATAAAAAATTGGGCAGGGGGTGTAGCTCGGAGGTCAAATGCTTCTGGGTTCCATCCCAGAACCACAACAACAACAAAAAAGAAATGAGTGATTGAACTAAATAGATACTTCACAAAAGAAGAGATACAAATGGCCAATAAATACATGAAAAAAATGTTCAACATCATTAGCAATCAGAGAGACGAAAATCAAAACTACGCTGAGATTCTATCTAAACCCAATCAGAATAGCAATCATCAAGAAGTCAAAAAACAATAACTGTTGGCAAGGATGTATGAAAATTGGAATTCCTCTACACTGTTGGTGGGATTACACATTAGTTCAGCTGCTATGAAGATCAGCGTGGAGATTCCTCAGAAACCTCGGAATGCATCCACCATATACCACTCCTGGGTATCTTTCCAAAGGGGCTGGAATCAGACAACTACAGTAATATCTGCATGGTTATAACATAGCAGCACAATTCATAATAGCCGAATTATGGAACCAACCTAGGTATCCATCAACAGATGAATGGATTACAAAATTATGGGATATTCACACAGTGAAATTCTACTCAGCAGTAAAGAACAAAATTATGTCATTTGCGGGAAAACGGATGAACATGGAGAAGATTGTGTTAAGTGAGATTAGCCAGTCACAGAATGTGAAGGGTCATGTGCTTTCTCTAGACAGTGGAAGCTAGGGAGTAATTGGAATACCAGAGGGACTCCAGATAACGGAGAAGAAACCCCAGTGTAGCCAGGGAGGTGGCCTAGGGGAAGAGGAGGGGGGAAGAGTGAGGATCACTGAAGGAATCATGGCCACCGGCTTTGTGTACATAGGTGAAAATATCAATACTCTGTAAGAGGGAGGGAAGATTGGGAGGGAATGGAGGGGGGGCACCAAGTACCGTGTGCACGTATATCACTCTTAACATGATTTATGTTATTGAGACTATAATGCACTGATAAAAGCATATACAAAAAAAGAAAAAAAGTGTTTGAGGGTAGGAGGGATGAATTTCCAGAAAGAAGAAATGACACTCATTCCATTTGCGTGCATGCCTTAAGAAGAGGAAAGCTTAGAGGACTGGCATAAGATAAAGCAGGACCCAGGCGCGGTGGCACATACCTTTAATTCCAGTACTTGGGAGGCTGAGCCAGGAAGATCGAAGGTTTAAAGACAGCCTCGGCAACTTATGGAGACTCTTTTTTTCAAAATTTAAGTAAAAATGGGGTTAAGGATGTAGCTCAGAGGCAGAATGCCCTTGGGTTCAAGCTCCACTACCACCACCACCACCACAACAACAACAACAAAAATAAAGCAGCTGGGCGTGGCGGCACATGCTTGTGATCCCAGTGCTTGGGAGACTGAGACAGGACAATTGTGCAGGTTTGAAGCCAGCCTCAGCTAAATATAAAATAGGTAGTGTAGCCGGAGGTAGAAAGCCCCTGGGTTCCATCCCCAGTATCACAAAAAATAAAAATAAAAAATAAAGCAGGATTGACCACTTGGCATTATATTTTGAAGAGCTTTAAATGATAAGGTTATATTATTTCACTATCTAGTATATAGGCAGAATAGCAGTTTTAAAGAGATACAAGATCAGAGGCTATGATTAGATCCATCATCATTCTACAGAAAGATGCCTCACAACTTAATACCTTAAGCCAGGCACAGCGCTGCAGACCTGTAACCCCAGCCACTAGGGAGGCTGTGGCAGCAGGATTGCAAATTTGAGACCAACCTTAGCAATTTAGTGAGGCCCTGTCTCAAAATACAATTTAAAATGTTTCTTTTTCAAGGGCTGGGGATGTAAAGTACCCTTGGATTCAATTCTCAATACTTAAAAAAAAAAAATTAACACCTTTTATTTGCACATCGGGTTCTTAACAGTACTATCCACAACCAAGAGCTAGAAGCAACCCAAATGTCCATCGATGATTGAATGGTTAAATAAAATGTGTCATTTGCCAGGTGCAATGGCACACACCTGTAATTCCAGCTACTACTCAAAAGGCCAGAACAAAAGGATCACAAGTTTGAAGCCAGCCAGGGCAACTTAGGGGGACCCTGTCTCAAAGTAAAAATAAAGAGGGCTGTGGTTGTGGCTTAGTGGTAGCACTCCTGGGTTCAGTCCCCAGTTCTGGGGGGAAAAAGTGTCATATGAATACAGCATAGTATTCCACAGCCTTAAAGGGAAAGCAAATTCTGTTATATGCTACAACATGGATGAACCTTGAGAACATTATGCTAAGTGAAAAATACAAACAATATATGATTTCATTTGAAAGTAGTCAAATTCATAGAAATAAAAAGTGGAATGATGGTTATCAGGGTCTGGTGGGAGAAGAAAACAGAAAATTCTTTAGTAAGTATAGAGTTTCAGATCTCCAGAATGAACAAGTTCTGGAAATCTGTTTCACAACAATGTGAATATATGTAACTGAAACATACACTTAAAAATGTCAAGATGGGCCGGGCGTGGTGGCGCACGCTTGTAATCCCCGCGCTTGGGAGGAGGAGACAGGAGGATCATGCTGGTTCGAAGCCAGCACGGCTTAAGAGACCCTGTTTCCAAATAAAAAAAATATAAAAATAGGTCTGGGAGTGTAGCCCGGAGGTAGAAGGGCTTCCAGGAACCCCAGTACCACCAAAAAAAAAAAGAAAAAGTCAAGATGGTGAGTTTTATGTGTTTTGTTTTTTTTATCACAATAAAAATAATTATAACTTGCTGCTGGCAACTTCAATATTGACCATTAATTTTGCACCAGACATAGTGGTGCATGCCTATAATATCAGAGCTTGGGAGGCTGAGACAAGAGGATGAAAGGTTTGAGGTCAGTCTTAGCCATTTAGCAAGATGTTCAGCAATGCAGTGAGACCTTATTTCAAAGTTAAAAAAAAAAGCTGGGGCTGTAGTTCAGAGGTAGAACCCTGCATCCTCCCCCCCACACACACACCTGGTAATGATCCCTAGCACCAAAGTAAAATAAAATAAGACTAGGGGTGTAGCTCAAGCATGACCCTGGATTCAATTCCCAGTAACACACACACACACACACACACACACACACACACACACACACCAACTAATTTTGCAGGGTTTTTTGTGGTGGTGGTAGAAGTAGTATTGTGGAAGCTAGCCATGAACCTACAATCTTCCAGTCTCAGCCTCCCCAAGTACTGGGATTACAAGTGTATGTCACCCCACTTGGCTAATTTTGCATTCTTTTGAAAGAAAAGTCAGCCTTATCAGCATTCATTAAAGTACTAATAGTGTTAAATTTTTTTATGCCCTCTCCCCTTGAAAGCGAGCATGTCTTGAATTAGTGTAGCAGATTTATAATTTTCTGGAAGTGAAGCTCAAACCAGTGTGAATTTAGCACCAGAGTGTGTAAAACATTAAGAAACAATAGGTTTCAAAGATGGTAGCATCGAAACATGATGTAACATGCATTTAATTTATTATTATTATTATTATTATTATTATTATTATTATTGGTGGTGGTACTGGAGTTTCTGGAAGCCCTTCTACCTCCGGGCTACACTCCCAGACCCATTTTTTACATTTTTATTTGGAAACAGGGTCTCTTAAGCCAGCGCGGCTGGCTTCGAACCTGCACGATCCTCCTGTCTCCGCCTCCCAAGCGCGGGGATTACAAGCGTGCGCCACCACGCCCGGCCTGTAACATGCATTTAAGACAAATGTTGAGATCACAGTTATACTTTAGGGAAGAAAAAGTTGTAAGCATATACGAAATAAGTATAAAACACGACTCAGTTGTAAATGTTAACACTATTACATGAAAATGTCCTTGGATAAGAATTCGTGGGACCCAGCCAGAAGTTAAAGAGAAGGCCTGATTGCTGTGATTATATGTCTGAATCCAATATCAAAATATCTGTAACTTTACAGCAGAATACTATCCTGGTGGTTTGGAGCTTAAGAAAAGTGTATGCTTATCACGAGGATAAGCAGTCACTGCACAGAGAAACCTCGTCATTCATACAGAAGAGCTTGGGCAGGGAAGGGAAGGAGGGAAGAGCACACATATCTGGAGATGGGGGAAGGAAGGAAACGTGCTTTGACAAAGCATATTCTTAGGTCTTTTTTTATTTTTTTATTTTTTTATTCTTTATTTTGAAACAGGGTCTCACTGAGTTGCAAAGGGCCTCACTAAGTAGCGGAGGCTGTCCTCAAATGGATCAAATCTGTGATCCAAGTACTACTACTACTACTAATAATAATAATCTAATAGTAATAGCTTATTTTTTATTTTCTTGTGTGGTACTGGGGATGAAACCCAGAGGCTTTCTACCTCCGGGCTATACTCCCAGACCTATTTTATATTTTATTTGGAAACAGGGTCTCACTAAGTTGCTGAGAGCCTCACTAAGTAGCTGAGGCTGGCTTTGAACCTGCGTGATCCTCCTGTCTCAGCCTCCCAAGTGTTGGACTTACAAGCTTGCGCCACCATGCCCAGTTTAGGTCTTTTTAGAAATGCAAATGTAACTGGTTAAAAAGAAATAAGAAGCAGAGGGACGGGGTGGCACAGGCCTATAATCCCAGTACTTGGGAGGCTGAGATAGGAAGATTGCAGGTTCAAGGACAGCCTCAACAAGCAGTGAGACTTTCATCAATCAAGTGAGGCCCTGTTCTAGAAACAAATATAAACTAGGGCTGGGAGTGTAGCTTGGAGGTTAAATGCCCCTGGCTCAGATCCCAGTTCCACAGATGAAAGAAAAAGAAATAGAAAGAAAGGAAAGAAGGAGGGAAGGAAGGAAGGAAGGAAGGAAGGAAGGAAGGAAGGGAGGGAGGGAGGGAGGAAGGAAGGAAGAAAGGAAGGAAGGGAAATTAGTTCAGTTTTTGTTTTTAATTTTAATGTTTTGCACTGGGTAAGGTGGCATAAGCTATAATCTGAATCCTTGGGAGATTGAGACAGGAGGATCACGGGTTCAAAGCCAGCTTCAGCGATTTAGTGATGCCCTCAGTAACTTAGCGAGACTCTGTTTCTCAACAAAAAATTAAATGTGTCTGGGAATGGAACTCAGAGGTAGAATGCCACTGGGTTCACTCACTTCCCGGTACCATAAATAACTTAACAAACAAACAAGACCTTGTTTCAAAATAAAAAAATAAGGGCTGAGTGTGTAACTAGGAGGTAGAATACCCTTGTCAAAAAAAAAAAAAAAAAAAAAAGGTGAGAGTCATTGTGATTTCTTCTTCCCTGTGCAGAAGAACCTCCACACCTTGGGACCTAGATATCTGGGTCCCCTTGCCTCCGGAGCCACGGACAGCTTCTTCTGTGGTATTGAGGCTGCACAGCAGACCATCCCCACTTTAACTGAGAAGGTTTGTGCCTGTGGGGAGAAGAGTCTGGGATTAAGGGTGCACCGGAGGGTTTCTATTTATTATTATTATTATTATTATTATTATTATTATTATTATTTGGGTGGTACTGGGGTTCCTGGAAGCCCTTCTACCTCCGGGCTACACTCCCAGACTTATTTTTTTATTTTTATTTGGAAACAGGGTCTCTTAAACCAGCGAGGCTGGCTTCGAACCTGTGCGATCCTCCTGTCTCCGCCTCCCAAGCGCGGGGATTACAAGCGTGCGCCACCACGCCCGGCGTTGGAGGGTTTCTAAATAGGAGAAATGCCAAGAGGCGCCTGTGTTGCTCTATGAATTCTTGGGAATTCTTTTGCTTTTCTTTGTTATTTTCTTTTCATTTCTTTTTCTTTTCTTCTCTTTCCTTCTTTCCTTCTTTCTTTCTTTCTTTCTTTCTTTCTTTCTTTTTTTTGTGTGTATGTGTGTGGTACTGGGGATTGAACCCAGGGATATTCTACCTCTGAGCTACACCCCAGCCCTTTTTATTTTTTATTTATTTATTTATTTTGTGGTACTGGGGATGGAACTCAGGGGCATTTTATCTCCACACTACACCCCCAGCCCTATTCTTTATTCTTTATTTTGAAACAAGGTCTAATTGAGTTGCAAAGGGCCTCGCTAGTAGCTGAGGCTGTCTGCGAATTGTGATCCTCCTGTCTCAGCCTCCCAAATGCTGGGATTACAAGCATCCGCCACCATGCCTGGCTATTTTTTATTTTGAAATAGTGTATTGCTAGGTTGCTGAGAGGCTCACTCAATTACTAAGACTAGACTCAAACCTGTGATCTTTCTGTCTCGGCCTTCCTGGTACTGGGATTGCAGGCCACGTGCCCAGCTATGTGAATTCTTGAAAATCAACCACCACATTCATGACCTTGGGAACCTGGCCAAGTTTTAGGGCCTAAACCTGGATTGAAGGGAGTAGATGGCACTATCAGAGAATGCCTGCTGCCCCAGGTTGAGGCCAGGTGAGTAGGCCTGGGCACAAAGCCAGGCAAGTAGGGCTGACTTCAGATAGGCAAAGCTATTGGATGGCTCCAAGGAACAGATTCCTACTGCCCGGTTACTGCTGCTAACAGTTAAAACTGTTACAATCCCTAAGAACTCAACTTTAGGAGACCCCACCTTATACCACATAAGATGTATTAAAAGGTACTATGTCTCACATTAAAACAATTTCTTTAGCCAAAAATAATTGAGTTTTTAAGGGGGATGTGGTGGAACATGCCTGTAACCTTGGTACTTGGGAGACTAAGACAGGAGGATTGCAAGTTGAGGCCAGTCCTCAGAAATTTAGTGAAATTCTGTCTTTTGTGTGTGTGTGGGGGGGGGGGGGGTCTGGGGATGGAACTCAGGGGCATTTGACCTCTGAGCTTCACTTCCTGCCCTATTTTTTATTCTTTATTTTGAAACAGGGTCTCACTGAGTTGCGGAGGGCCTCACTAAGTAGCTGAGGCTGTCCGAGAACCGCAATCCTCCGGTCTCAGCCTCCCGAATGCTGGGATTACAAGCATCTGCCACCACGCCAGCGAGATTCTGTTGCAAAATAAAAATAAAATAGGGCTGGGAGTGTAGGCAGAACACCCCTGGGTTCAATCCCCAGTACTGCAAAAACAAATAATGCATAAATGCATAAAATAAAAATAAAAAGGGCCGGGGTTATGGCTCAGAGAGAGAGAATCTCTCTGAACTCAATCCTTAACCACCACAAACATAAATAAGCAAGTAAATAATGAGGCTTTATAATTGTATTCTTCAGATAATTTTGCTATGTCTAATTCATGTTTGGCTCTAGCTTCTGAGTACAATGTTGTGCATATTATAAATTTTTATCAATTTCTTATTGTTTTCAATACGATATAAGTTTTGGAACACTAAATTTAGTGTCTGCTACAAAGGGCATGCTACAAATTACACACTACTGCATACAAAGTAATAATTTGTCTTGTTCTCCTTGTTTTGTAAACTGGGAGTTGAAGTCAGGGGCATTCTACCTCCTCCAGCTGCACACCCAATCCTTTTCACTTTTTTTTTATTTTTTGTGTATGTGTGTCTTGTACTAGGGATGGAACCCAGAGGCTTTCTACCTCCAGGCTAAACTCCCAGACCTATTTTGTATTTTATTTGGAATCAGGGTCTGATTATGTTGCTGAGAGCCTCACTAAGTAGCTGGGTCTGCCTTCAAACCTGTGGGATCCTCCTGTCCCAGCCTCCCAAGTATTGGAATTACAAGCATGTGACACGCCCAGCTTTCCTTTTTACTTTTTATAAACAGTCTCATAAGTTGCTGTCCATACACACACCGGTGACCTGGAACCTGCAATCAAAGTACTGGGATTGAAGGCCTATACCATGAAGCCCAGCCCCAGCATTAATTTTTTAATTTTATTTTTTTGTATTGGGGATTGAACCCAAGGCATTCTACTATGAGCTACATCCTCAACCCTATTTTATTTTTTATTTTGAAACAGGGTCTTGCTCAGTTGCTAAGAGTCTCACTAAGTTACCTGTAATTCTCACGTCTCAGCCTCTCGGTTACTGGGATGACAGGTATGTGCCACCAGGCCCGGCTAATAGTTAATAGCTGTATTCATCCTTTTGGTGATCCGAAAGTGATGGCTTGAGCCATCTGCACCCTGTTGTGTACATTTTGTTTGTTGTATTTAGACTTTTCACTCTGTTACATTTTTAAGAAATCTTAAGTGTTAAGCCCGGCATGGCGGTACACGCTTGTATCCCAGTACTTGGGAGGCTGAGACAGGAGAACTGCAGGTTCGAAGCCAGCCTGGACAAGCCTTAGCAAGGCCCTCCGCAACTTAGTGAAACCCTGTTTCCAAATAAGAAATAAGATTGGACTGGGGATTCAGCTTGGAGGTAGAATGCCTCTGGGTTCAACCAGTGCCACACAAAAAAAATCTTAAGTGTTTACCAACAGCTGTCACAGACATTTCCATTTTCAATTAAGGGCAAAGGAACCCATTAGTTTTTGTTGCATCTGACGTGATTTTTCGGGCTCTGACTGCTCATGTTCTGGGAAGATGACTTTATGTAACCAATGCTATGTTCTACATCACGTCCCATAGTGGGAAGACAAGCATCGTATGCACTGCGGGAAGTGTTTCACTGAAACATCAGGAGCACCGAGGATTCCAGTAAGGGGGAATTGTGGGCAGAATGCCCTGGGCTGGAGTGACAGCTCAGTGAAGTGTAGCTCAATAGAGGTCACACTAAGTCAGGCGTGGTGGCGCAAGTGTAATCCCAGCATTCCGGAGGCTGAGACTGGAGGATCGCGGTTTGCCGATGGACTCAGCTACTTAGCGAGGCCCTCCTCAATTTAGTGAGACCCTGTTTCAAAACAAAGAATAAAAAATAGGACTGGGGTGTAGCTCGGAGGTAGAATGCCCCTGGGTTCCATCCCTGGTACCACACACACACACACACACACACACACACACACACACGATGGTTATTTATTTATTTATTTATTTTTGTGTGTATCTTAAAACAGTATCTTACTATGTTGCTGAAAGTTCTGCTACATTGCTGAGGCTGTCCTCAAACCTGTGATTCTCCTGTCTTGGCCTTCCAAGTACCAGAATCACAGGCGTGTGCCAGCTCACAAGACATTTTTTTATTTCCTACGATTTCTTTTTCTTTTTTTTTTTTTTTTGGTGGTACTGGGGTTCCTGGAAGCCCTTCTTCCTCCGGGCTACACTCCCAGACCTATTTTATATTTTTGAAACAGGGTCTCTTACGCCAGCACGGCTGGCTTCGAACCTGCGCGATCCTCCTGTCTCCGCCTCCCAAGCGCGGGGATTACAAGCGTGCGCCACCACGCCCGGCAATTTTTCCGACGATTTCAACCCAGGGATGCTCCACCACTGAGGTATGCCCAGTCCTTTTTATTTTTTAATTTGAAACAAGGTCTTACTATGTTGCTGAGGATGGCCTTGAACCTGCTATGCGCCAGTCTCAGCCACCCAAGTGCTGGGACTACAGGTGTGCGCCAGCCTGAAATCTTGCTAATGAAATCTTCAGTCATGGTGGAGGGGCTTTGCTAGTGAGTGAAGACGCAGAGACAGCTCCCTACATTTGTGGTAGGTGTCCTCCTCCTCTTGTCCCTCCTCTTTTTTCTTCTGTTACTAGGGCTTAAACCCAAGGTCACATTCTACCTCTGAACTATACACCCCAGCACTTTTTATTATTTACTCTGAAACAGAGTCTTGCTAAGTTGATGAGGCTGGTCTCGAACCTGTGAGCTTCCTGTCTCACCCTCTGAAATACTGGGACTACAGGTAGGTGTCACCATGCCTGACACTCCCTGGGTAATTCTAATACCGCTCTGTGGCCCAGAGGCTGCGCCCCTCTAACTTCACCGCGGGCATATTGGCATATTGGCCGCGCTGTAATCCATCTCGAGTTTGCTGAGCTCAGGCCTCCCACAGGCTGCTGCAGCCGTCAGCTGAGTGCTGCAGGGACACTAGGTACCACCGCAGCCCAGTCCCAGGAGACGCAGGCCTTTTCTGATGCATGACTTGGCTCCAGGACTCCCGGACAGCCTTGGGGAGCTCAGGGGCCCAAGCCACTCCCTGCCGCCTCCCTCCCCAACTTCTTCATTGAGGTCAGGCAGGCGGCTGTCTGAGGCTCTCCCAGCCTGTCCGCCTGCCTGCGCCCAGCTTTCCTCACAGGTGTTTCCCCTAATAAAATCCTTTCACAGTGAATCCTATTTTGGTGGCTGACTCTCAGAGGACCCAAAATAACTACACTTTCTAAGTTGAGAACTACTGATTTAGATCCTCTGTACTCAGAATATTTGGCACTAGCTCGGAAATAGAGAGCTTAGAATACTGTTAAGCATGATCCTTGGAATAGTCTCATAACCAGGCAGCTGATTTCCTATAAAGTTATAGGCTGCTCTTCAATTTGCCCTCAAAATAGGGCACAGGCTGAGTGTGGCGGCACACGTCTGTAATCCCAGTGCTTGGGCGGCGGAGACAGGAGGATCGCAGGTTTGAGGACAGCCTCAGCAATTTGGTAAGACCTTCAGCAACTTAGCAAGACCCTGTTTCAAATGAAAAGTAAACAGGGCTGGGGATAGGTCAGATGTAGAATGCCCCTTAGTTTGCAGTGCTGCAAAAAAAAAAAAAAAAAGTCTATCACCGCTTTAATTCGGCCAATTTGTAATTATTATTCTCTAAATAATGCCATACCCATAAAACCTGAAGAAAAAAGGAAAAAAAGCGATTCTCACTTTGATTTTCTTTTTCAAATTAAGACAATAAAATGCCTATTTTTATTTTTCTGTTACGTTTTACATAATCGAGCACTTTTTTTTTCTGTACCTGAGATTGAGCCTGGAGCCTTGTATATGCACTTTACCACTGAGATATACCCCTAGTCCTATTTTATCTTTTATTCTGTAACAGCTAAGGCTGGCCTCAAAGATGTAATCTTTGTCTTAGTCTCCCAAGTACTTAGATTTCAAGTGTGCACCACCACACCTGACCTTTTTCTTTTTCTTTCTTTCTTTTTTTTTTTTTTTTAACAAAGCCAAAAATATTTTTAGGTTCTAAAGTACTATCCACTGATGTAGTGATTTTTATGTTTGGTTTGGTTTGGTTTGATACTGAGGTTTGATACAGAGACATTCTACTTCCCAGCCTTTTAAAAAATATACTTTTTGAAGGAAGAGCTTTCTTTCTTTTCTTTATTCTGTGTGTGTGTGTGTGTGTGTGTGTGTGTGTGTGTGTGTGTGTGTGTGCTAGGGATGGAACCCAGGGGCATTCTACCTCCAATCCAAGCTACACCCCCAGCTTGATTTTTTATTCTTTTTTATTTTATTTATTTATTTACTTACTGTGGTGCTAGGGGTGAAACCCAGGGGCTTTTCTACCTCCGGGCTATACTCCCAGACCTATTTTTTATACTTTATTTGGAAACAGGGTCTCACTAAGTTGCTGAGAGCCTCACTAAGTAGCTGAGGCTGGCTTCGAATCTGTGCAATCCTCCTGTCTCAGCCTCCCACGCTCTGGGATTACAAGCATGCGCTACCACTCCAGCTCTATTCTTTATTTTTGAATCGGAGCTTCACTAAGTTGCAGAAGGCCTCACTAAGCAGCTGAGGCTGGCTGAGAACCGGATCCTCCTATCTCAGCCTCCCAAGTACTAGGATTACAAGCAAGTGCCACCATGCCTAGTGACTCAGGAGCTAAATTGCTGAGACCAGCATTACACTCTGTTTGTTTGTTTGCGGTACTGGGCATGAAACCCAGGGGCATTCCACCTCTGAGCTACACTTCCAGGCCTATTTTACTCACTAAGTTGTAGAGGGCCTCACTAAGTACCTAACGCTGGCTTTGAACCCACAATCTTCCTGTCTCCGCCTCC
Organism: Muscardinus avellanarius; assembly: GCF_963383645.1. Lineage (NCBI taxonomy): Eukaryota > Metazoa > Chordata > Mammalia > Rodentia > Gliridae > Muscardinus > Muscardinus avellanarius. Next base: position 114,551,054 of record NC_137790.1, read on the forward strand.
CAAGTACTCGGATTATAAATATGCGCCACCATATCTGAGCTGCTTTTGAAAAGGGTAATTCAAACTTGTCCACTCGTGAGTCTTTGGAATCCATGTGTAATTCATTCTAATCCATGCAGGTAAGACTATCTACTTTCTATTTAACTGTGATCGTCATGTTTTCATATACTCTTCCTGTCTGAAGGAGAGAGATTACCAAGGAAAACACAGAGGTAATTGAAGGAATTTGTTCTGCAAACTCCAGAGTCCGTTTCCTGGTGTAAATCCCACACTGCTGCTCCTGAGCTCAGCAGGTGCTGTCACACCCCAGGCCTGTGCCTCACTGGTCCCTCTTTCCAGACTGCCCATCCCTTCCAGGTCCTCAGGGCTCCTTGCTTTCTTCTTTAGGCCATTCTCGTGTCAGAGAGGCTTTCCCTATAGACGCCTCCCCTCCACTCCTCTTTACCCCGATTCTGCTTTATGTTTCTTCATAGAATTGATCATCACCTGTTAGCATTTGGTGGCTAATTTACTCTGTCTTCCTGAGAGGATTTAAGCACCATGTGAACGAGGACTTTGCATGCTCATTCGTACACACCACCATTGACTCCACACTAGAACAGTCCCTATACATGGTAACTGTTTGGTAAATATTTGTTAAATAAATTGTAGCACCCTTAAATAATAGTCACCTTGCGATCTTTGTACAGAATGAAAACTATCTATACAATATCCTTCATTACTTTTAACTGATAACATGTTATTTTTCTTTTAATAAGATAGCTAAATGACTTTCCAAAACCATTACTTTCTTCTGCAAAAATATAGTTGTCTTGGGATTCCAATATACCTTCCTTCAACAAATATATCTGAAACATCATAAATCATCACAGCTGGAATGTAAGTTGTGCTAACTGCTCTAAATGCCCTACAGAGGTTGATTGATTTCATCTCCTAATAACCCTATCCCACAGGCAGATATTCCCATTTAACAGATAAAGAAGCCAAAGTACGAAAAGGTTGTCATCAATCTAAGGTCACCCCGTTAACTGATGGCAGAGTCAGGTTTCAGGCCCAGGCTTCAAGCAATCTGGCCCAGATTCCAGCTCTTAGCAACTCCCCTCCACAGCCTTTTTAGTACATGAAAGAGAAAAGCTGGGCTTTATAGTTGGAGAAATACTGATGTTTTTCCATTACTTCACTTTCTACTTACAGTGGGAACATAGCACTGCGGTTATTTAAAGTGCCCCAACTGTCTCTTTTCTTTGAGTTTTTAGAAAACTCAAGGGGGCGGGAGGGAGAAGGTTCATTGCTTAAGCCATAGACGGCCAGAAAGCCTGAGTAAGGATGGATTGCTGGCTGCCCCTTCCTCCCACCTCAGCAGTTTTTTATATCCAAGTTGCACCACACTGAGTTTTCAAATCACCCTGGCAGTTCAGCTTGGGAATACATTTCCATAATAGAAGCAATTAGCTCGTAGAATGGTTTCCTAGAAGAAAGTAGCAAAATCTTTATAGCTCTGAGCATGGGTAGCCTCCTCTGAATTGGCACTTTCTGAGGAACGAAACCAGGCCAAGCGCACCCTGGACCACAGCTTTCTCATCCCCAGTTTGTGTTATTCTGGTCAAAATGATAAGGACCTCTGAGGGCATGAGATTCCTTTCTGAAGTAGGCATCACTGTTTTTTGTTATTCCAGATATTTAATGAATTTGAGAAGTAGAAGTAGTCTGATTATAATGTGCAGTGCGCTGACATTTTTGCCAAGTCCACCTGGGAAAACAACTTGGCAGTATTTCCAAGTTTCAAAAGCAGGTGTGAAATAAATGTAAGGTTTATAGGGTGATGAATACCTAAGCCAGGCTCTCGGATGAATATTTATTCGCCACTAAGCACCGTGTGCCAAGAACCCGTGCAAACATACGCTGTGGGTTTCAAGTACCTCTGCAAATAGCTAGTTGTGTGTCCTGCCAATTTTGCTTCATTTTCTGGTGCAAATGGCAGCTGTGTCAGTAAGTGCCATTTGATTTGACTGGATTGCATTAGATTCCTTTTTCATACTAGTAATTTGGGATTTCAGAAAAGTGAAGGTGTTGAAAAGTGTTCACAGATTTTGAAATTTCCCATTAACATTTTTAAAGAGCAAAGAGTCTGACATTTCTCCTGAAGCAGCTGCTTTAAATCACTATTGATTGCTTTAACACCTAGTTCTGAAAATAAATAGAAGCCCTTGCTCACAAATGTTCAAACCACGACTTAGTAAAAGTTCTTAGTAAAAGTTCTCAGATAACTAGGTCCAGCCTTTGCTCCCAAATAGCTGACCAAATCTTGTGCTTTAGTGGTAATCTCTGGGCCTTTCATCATTGGCTATTCCAATCTTATATTCGTTTGAAAGTAAGTAGAAGTCGGGCGTGGTGGCACACGATTGTAATCCCCTTGCTTGGGAGGCTGAGACAGGAGGATCGTGAAGGTTCGAAGCCAGCCTCAGCTACTAAGTGAGGCTCTCAGCAACTTAGTGAGACCCTCTTTCCAAATAAAATATAAAATAAGTCTGGGAGTATAGTCTGGAAGTAGAAAGCCCCTGGATTCCACCCCCAGTACCACACACAGAAAAGAAAAGAAAGTAAGTAGACAACAACCAACCACCAGGTGCAGTGACACACCCAAAACCCCAGTACTTGGGAGGCTGAGACAGGAGGATCACCGGTTTGAGGTCAGCCTCATCAATTTAGTGAGACTGTGTTTCAAAATAAACAATAAAAAGGGCTGAAGGTATATATCAGAGGTAGAATGCCCCTGTGTTCAATCTTTAGTACCAAAAACATATATTTATAAATTTATATATTTATAAAAAGATTTGTAAAGAGATCCCATCTTTACAGTGCATATTGCCTCCTGGTAACTTGATTAGAATCAAGGTTCTTAACAAGGTTACACGGGCAACCTACAATGTTTGCCAAATCCACCGAGGTTATCACCAAAGTGGATTGCAAACCTGTTTATAGTCTACCTTGGGAGAAGTTTTTGTATCGAAACATTGAGGCCTGGCATGCATGCCTCTAATGCCAGCTACTTGGGAAACTGAAGCAGAAGGGTGGCAAGTTTGAGGCTAGCCTGGGCAAATTTAGAAATAATCCCTCAAATTAAAAAAGAAAAAGGACCGGAAATGTGTCTTGGTGGTAGAACACTTGCCCAGTATGTGTGAGGTCCCGGGTTCACTCTACAGGACTGCCAGAACAAAACGGTTCCACCTTCTAATGAAACTTTGGTATATACACACATTGGAATTTTACTCAGCCATAAAGAAGAACCAAATTATGTCATAGGCAAGAAAATAGATGGAACTAAGGAATATTATGCTAAATGAGATCAGCCAGTCTCCGAACATCAAGGGTAGAATATTTTCTCTCCTATGTGGAAGCTAGAGAGAAAATAGAAACAAAAAGGACTCCATATAAATGAGGAGAGACCAGTAGAATAGCGGACGGGAACTGGGGGAGGGAGGTGGAAGGGGAAGAACGAGGACTGAAGAAGAGAACTGTTCGGATAAGGTCAAGTCCATACAGGAAGCTTTCACTACAGTCTCGCTGTGTATGGGGAGGGATCAGAGGGAGAGGGGGAACAGGGGACGCGCCAAGTGCTGTGAGCGTGTGTGTCTGTGCACGTTGAACCTCACTGCGATGCATAATCACAGCACCAAGAAAAGCACAAAAACTCCAGTCTGAGAGCAAAGAGGAAAAGTGAGATTGCACTTGGTGCTAAATGTCAGGTAGAGCTCAGGACAGCTGTCAAAGGAACCAAGGTACTATTCACGGTGGCAACGTAAGCGCCACGCCTGGTTAGTGTTCTAATGTTAAAACACAAGGTCTTGGACCTGGGTGAATTCAACATCAACAGAAGGGAATGTTCAAATTACCCTGTTGTCCAAGCAAGGGGCCCTCAGCTGTGGAAGTGAGCATCTTCTCCATGTCTTTTTTTGAGGAAAAGAAGCTGGAAGCCAAACAAACTCAAAATTTGTTTCATGTTCTGTGATTCAGATGTGTGTGTGTATATATATATATATATATATATATATATATATATATATATATATATATATTTCCAGTACTGGGGATGGAACCCAGGAGCATTCTACCTCCAAGCTACACTCCAAGCACTATTTTTAATTCTTTATTTTGAAACAGGGTCTCACTGAGTTCCAAAGGGTCTCACTAAGTAGCTGAGACTGGCTACAAAGCATGATCCTCCTGTCTCAGCCTCCCAAGTACTGGGATTACAAGCGTGCATCACCACGCCTGGCTGTGATTCCGTTGTTTTTTGGTTTTTTTTTTTGTTGTTGTTGTTGTTGTTTTTTGCGGTATTGGGGATGGAACCCAGGGACATTCTACCTCTGAGCTATACCCCCAGCCCTATTTTTTTTTTATTCAAAATTGAAACAGGCCTCACTAAGTTGCAGAGGGTCTCACTAAGTAGCTGAGACTGTCAGCAAACCGCGATCCTCTAGTCTCAGCCTCCTGAATGCAGGGATTACAAGCCTGCACCACCACACCTGGCTAATTCAGATATATTAATGCAAACCCTGGTGATACTTTTAAGACCAGAAGTAAAGTTAAAGGAATAGAAAATAGAAGAAATGGGAATTAATATGGGAGAAAAAACATTAAACCTAATACAAGGGGAAATGAAAGGGGAGCAATAAAAACAATTATTTTTTTCAATGGTATGTCCCTAGCCACTACAAAAAAAAAAAACCCACCTGATTAGAAGTGATACCTATGCTTCCAAAGATACTGCTACTCATATAATACTTTTATTTCATTTGAGGTTTTTAATAACATCAGCCTGTACACTTGTCATACCTGATTTAGTCTGCATCAAATTGTTCCAGCAATAACTGGAGGCATACTGAGGGTTTCTGTCAATGCTCTGATGGATGGCTTTTCCCCACTTCTATTATTTTGATTAGTTTGGTAGTTTTCTTACCTCTGAATGGATTCCAGTGATGGAAAGTTTGGCTTTGGCTTAATATTTAATATTTCGACTTTTCTAATAACATCGTCTTAAGGCTCCAGTTATTTCAAACACACATTTCCTGCCTTTTGGTTTTGTTGTAATGTCAATAACAAACTCTCTGAGCAGAAAATAATAGGTGTAGTAGAGAGAAATTCTGTCTACAGTTATTATGGTTGATAGTAATAACAGTTGTATTATGGTTTCTATCTGATATAACTTAGTTCATATTTATTAATCAAATATTTAATAATAATATATTGTAGCTTGTTTCTGTGTGCATTATTTACTAGTGGTGTTTTTCCTCTCCTCTCTCTCTCTCTCTCTCTCTCTCTCTCGCTCTTGCTCTCGCTCTCGCTAGGTTGATGAGTCTCAGTACTTGCTTAGGCTGTCCTTGAACCTATGATCTTCCTGCCTCAGCCTCCCCAAGTACTAGAATTACAATTGTGTGCCATGTCTGGCTGGTGTGGTCTTTTAGATGACACTCTGACTGTAGCTTGAGACAGGGGTACACAGCTAAATTACACCCAGGTTTCTGATCTGGAAAAACAGGAAAATTTTAAATGTTCAGCCTTCAGTGTGAGGCAGAAATAGATAACTAGTATGGCGGCCAGTTCAGGCGTTTTCCCCAAAGAAGCTACATTGAGAATTTTGGAAAATGGACTGTCAGTTCTATGAAAAGGAGAGCAGTACGAGATTGTCAGTTTCTATTTTTGAAGTAGTTGCACTCCCCCACCCCATATATATATTTTTGAACCAGGGGCATTCTACCTCTGAGCTACATCCCCCTTCCCACTTCTTTTTCCCTTCCTTCCTTTCTTTCTTTCTTTCTTTTTCCCTTCCTTTCTTTCTTTCTTCCTTCTTTCTTTCTTACTTTTTTTTAAGCATGTCTCACTAAGTTAGTGTGAGCTGGTCTTTAACCTGTGATCCTCCTCTCTCAGCCTCCCAGGTACTAGGATTACAGGTGTGTGCCACCGTGCTCAGCTTCCACGCCCTTTGTTTTCATGGTAATGTGGGAGTGGAGTGAGCAGAAAACCATAAAACCACCCTAACTTCCCCAGATAATAGGAGAATAATTAGCTGTTAAATAAGGACCCCAAGAGCTAAGCGTGGTGGTCCACACCTGTAAACTCAGTACTTGGGAGGCTGAGACAAGAGAATTGAAAGTTAGAGGATAACCTTAGTAATTTATTTGAAAACCTGTTTCAAAATAAAAATTTACAAAAGGGTTGGGTATGTAGCTTTGTGGTAGAATATTCCTGAGTTAAATCTCCAGTACACACACACACACACACACACACACACACACACACACACACAAAGACTACTGAGGTAGTTTTAGATAAGACACTTCTGACACTAAATGTGTGGATTTTCCTTCATGCCAAACAATACTGTAATGTTGACCTACAACTCAGTGAGGTTCTGATACTACCTGGAGCTAATGTCGGGTCCCACAGGTGAAAGGCAAGATGGCTCCTACTTCGGATGCCAATCACCAAGTCGTAAGTCTTAGGTCGCGTGTCCTTGTGATGGATCAACTATAAATCAGACATTGACAAGACCCCTTGCTCGGGTTGTGTAACTTACTAGAACACCTCACAGAATTTGGAAAGTCAGTTACTATCAACATTTTATTACAACTCAGGAGTACCCAAATGCAAGATATGTAAGACATGTGTACAGCAGGTGTGTGGGTGAAGGAGAGGTGGTGTGGACCCTGTGCAGGCATGCCACCCTCCCAGCACCTTGATTTTGGGGGTTGCTGGGGACTGGACACAGGGGTACTCTGCCTCTGAGCTAGACCCCCCACTTTTTAACATTTTTTGTTATGAAGCAGGATCTTTCCAAGTTGCTGAGGGTATCGCTAAATTGCTGAGGTTGGCCTCGAACTTGCAATTCTCCTGTCACAGCCTCCCAAGTACTGGGATTATAGGCATGCACCCCCATGCCTGGCACACCTTGATGTTTTAACCAACCCAAGAGCTCATTGAGCCCTGTCGTTTCGGTTCTATGATGTGTCACTACAGAGGTTTGGTCACTGGTGATTTGTGCAGTCTCCAGTCCCACTCCCCTTTCTGGAGATTCAGGGGCGAGGCTAAAGGTTCCAACCCTCAAATCACAGCTTGGCTTTCTGATGGCCGGCTCCCCTCCTGAAGCTGAAGACTCCCAGCTTCATCCAGAGTCATCTCATTAGCAAAAACAGTCCTCTCACTCAGGAGGTCCCAACGGTTTTAGCAGCTCTGTGCTGGGAATCACAAAGACCAAATATCTTGTTATGATTCCACAGGTGCATTTTTCTTTATTCTCCTTCTTCTTTTTTTTCTTTTTTTCTCTTGGTCCTGGGGATTGAACTCAGGGACATTCTACCTCCAAGCTGCAGCCCCTGTGCCCCCTCCTTTATTTTGGAATCAGGTCTCGCTACGTTGTTGAGGGTCTCTCTCTACTTGTGAGGCTGGCCTCGAACCTGCGGTCCTGCTGTCGTAGCCTCCCTGGTACTGCGATTACAGGCTTGGGCTGCCACACCGGGACAGAGGTATGTTTTTCATTGCCTCTTTTTCAAAACAGGTTTCAAGTAGCTTGTATAAAGAACATAAATATAGTCAACATAACATTGACATAGAAAATAAAAGCTGCAAAAAATAGACTGTATTGCATTTATGGTATTTGATGATAGTGGACAGAATGATAGCCTCCCAAAGAAATCCACATGGTGATCTTTAAGGCCTGTGAAGGCGTATACTACCTGGCACCAGAGAATTAAGATCACAAGTGGAACTGAATTTGCAAATCAGCTGACCTTAAAATAAGGAGATGATCCTGGATTACTGAAATGAACTCAATGCAATAACAAGAGTTCTTAAAAGGGGAACAGGAAGACAGAAGGGACAGAGACAGAGATGGCATCATGAATAGGAATTAACCCAGGAAGTGTCCAGGACAAGGCCAGGCGGCAGTGTTTAGCATGGCTTCCCTGAACAGAGAGGTTCACTTTGGGCCCCAAACTCTCCTCTTCCCTCACTCAGAAAAGTATGTAGAGCTATCCATCACAAAACAATTTTTGTTGTAGTTACTGGTGATTGAACCCAGAAGCATTCTATCTCCCAGCTACATCCTAGCCCTTTTCATTTTTTATTTGGAAGCAGAGTCTCACTCAGTTTCTGAAGGCCTACCTAAGTTACTGAGGCTGCCCTTGAAGCTGCAATTCCCCTGTCTTAGCCTCCCAAGTACTGAGATTACGGTCTACCATACCCTGCTTCATAAAACAAATTTGGCAATTTTTAAAAAACTGGGTTTGAACTCAGGAGCATTCTACCTCTGAGAGACACCATCAGCCTTTTTATTTTTTATTTCAAAATAGAGTCTTGCTAGGTTTTTGAGGGTCTTGCTAAATTGCCGAGGCTATCCTTGAGTCTGTGACCCTCCTGCCTCAGCCTCCCAAGTACTGAATCACAGGTGTGCACCACCACACTGGCTGCAGTGATTTGCTTCTTAAGGAAACCTTCTTGAAGAACTATTTTCCCATACATCACTTTATTTTTTTTTATTTTTTATTTTTTTTGGTGGTACTGGGGTTCCTGGAAGCCCTTCTTCCTCCGGGCTACACTCCCAGACCTATTTTATATTTTTGAAACAGGGTCTCTTACGCCAGCACGGCTGGCTTCGAACCTGTGCGATCCTCCTGTCTCCGCCTCCCAAGCGCGGGGATTACAAGCGTGCGCCACCACGCCCGGCCCCATACATCACTTTATAAAAGCATCCTGACCTCACCGCTTTCCCGTCTTCCTCCCCTCTTGCCACACTTGCCTCTTTACTGATCTTCACATTCCTCTGCAAGCTGCTGCCTCATGACCTTGTGCTTCTCTTTCCAGATTTTCCAGATTGTTCCCTCAATTTCCAGATTGTTCCTTTCCAGATTGCTACTCAAAGTCATCTTAAGAAGAAAGCCTTGCCAAGCATGGTGACGCACACCTGTAGTCGCAACAGTTGAGAGGCTGAGACAGGAAGACAGCAAGTCCTCAACTTAGCAAGACCCTATTTCAAAATAAAAATGAAAATAGGGCGGGAGGTATATAACTCAGTGGTTTAATGGCCCTGGATCCAAACCCGAGTACCACAATAAAAAAAAGGGGGAGGGTGGCTTGAAGTAGAATGTCCCTGAGTTCAAGCCAAGCCTTCCTCTTCACACAGCCCTCCCATCACTCCCTCCCCTTTAGCTGATTTGTACTCTTCACGGTCTCTGTCACTAGCTTCAATTTTATATATTTGTTACTGCCTCTACCCTGCAGATGTAGTCTCCACAAGAACAGGGACTCTGACTTTTTTGAAGGGAGAGATTACTGGGGATTGAACCCAGGAACACTTCTCTCAAAGCTACACTCCTAGCCCTTTTTTATTTTTTATTTTGAAACAGGGTCTCACTGAATTGTGGAGGGTCTAAGTTGCCAAGGCTGGCCACAAACCTGCGAGCCTTCTGTCTCAGCCTCCCAAGTCCCAGATTACAGGTGTGCGCCACTGCGCCCGGTTAGGACTCTGACTTTTTATTCAGTATTTACCCTGGCTTCTAGAACAATGGCAGGCACACAAAGCTCTTGGTAAATATGTAATGAGCGAACATATGAATGCTTTCCAGTTACTTCTCTGTCCCAGAGGAGTGTTCATCATAGATTTTTCTTATTGTTCCATTTTTGTTTTATTTATTTATTTATTTATTTATTTATTTATTTATTTGGTTGTACTGGGGTTCCTGGAAGCCCTTCTACCTCCGGGCTACACTCCCAGACCTATTTTTACATTTTTATTTGGAAACAGGGTCTCCTAAGCCAGCGCGCACAGCTGGCTTCGAACCTGCGCGATCCTCCTGTCTCTGCCTCCCAAGCTCGGGGATTACAAGCATGCGCCACCACGCCCGGCCTTATTGTTTCATTTTTGAAACAAGATATATGTAATTCAGTACACTTAAGCACTCTGGTGCCTGGGTAGTTCCCTGCTGGTCCTCTACTTGATGGGACTTTGAATAGCCACACTTTTTTTTTTTTTTTTTTGTGGTACTGGGGTTTCTGGAAACCCTTCTACCTCTGTGGTACACTCCCAGACCTATTTTTTATTTATTTTTAATTTGGAAACAGGGTCTCCTAAGCCAGCCTCGCTAGCTTCAAACCTGCGTGATCCTCCTGTCTCCACCTCCCAAGCACGGGGATTACAAGCATGCGCCACCACGCCCGGCAACAGCCACAACTTTTGATGTCTGTATGTTTGCCAGAGTCAATAACAATTGTTCCAGTCACCTATCACTACTTCTTTGAATTCTTAACTATGTGTGTGTGTGTGTGTGTGTGTGTGTGTGTGTGTGTGTGTGTGTTGCTGAGGTTTGAACCCAGGACATTTTGCCTCTGAGCTACATCCTGAGCTCTATTTTATTATTTATCTTATTTCTTTTCTTTTGTTTTCTTTTTGTGGTGCTGGAAATTGAACCCAGGGACATTCTACCTCTGAGCTACACCCCCCAGGTCTATTTTTTAATTCTTTATCTTGAAATAGGGTCTCACTAAGTTGCAAAGGGCCTCACTAAGTAGCTGAGGCTGGCTAAGAACCTGAAATCCTCGTGTCTCAGCCTCCCAAGTACTAGGATTACAAGTGTGCACCATCACACCTGGCTTTATTTTATTTATTTTTGAAAGAGAGTCTCACTGAGTCACAGAGAACCTTGCTAAGTTCCTGAGGCTAGCCTTGAACCTAATTTTCCTGTCTCAGCTTCTTGAGTACTAGAATTATATGTGTGTGCCACCACCGCCAGCTTAAACTGGCTTTCTCATAACTAATGGTTTTTATGACTGTTGTTTTCAAACTCTTTAAACTGAAGTTCCTTTGTTCAAAGGATGAGCAGAAGCTGAGTGTCATGGCACACACTTATAATCCAGTACTGGAGAGGCTGAGACAGGAGAATCATAGGTTCATGGCCAGGCTCAGCTACTTAGTGAGGCCCTACACAAATTAGTGAGACCGTGTTTTAAAATAAGGAATAAAATATAGGTCTGGGGGTATAGCTTGGGGATAGAATGCCCTGGGTTCAATTTCCAGTACTGAAAAAAAAAAAAATGGTGAGCAGAAGTCCAACTTGCAAAACTAACTAAAGCAGCTGTGCTTGGTTTTTATTCCAAACTCACCCCTCAGCTGTTTGAGACCCCCCTCCCTTGAGACCCTTCCTCCCCAGGAAGCTCCAAGCTTTTACTCACCTAAGCTCACATAGCACGGAGACATCAGGAGTCAATCACAATAAAGCCTCCTGAGCACCATATACTCTGAGCATATACTACCCATTTATTGCTCTTGGAGTCACGGGAATATGTCTACAGGGCAAGAATGTATGGGTTCCACTGTCCTTGTGTGTGAGTATACACATGTGTGTTTGTGTCTGTAGTACTAGGGATGGAATCCAGGGCCATTCTGCTTCTGAGCTACAATACAGGCCCTTTTTATGTTTTATTTTGAGACAATGTCTTGCTAAGCTGCTGAGGGTCTTGCTATATTGCTGAGCTTGGCTTCGAACATTTGATCCTCCTGTCTCAGCCTCCCAAGTACTGGATTACAGGCGTGTGTCACCCCACCCGGCTTGTCCTTGGCTTGTCCTTGTCTTTTGAGATATCCCCTGGGTCTAGGTGATCCTGAGTCTGTTAATCCTTTCTCAGGTTCCAGAGGATCTGTCAAAAGAAACGTTTGAATCCAGGAAACATTAATGACACAATATCATTAATTAAATGAAAGGAAAATCCTATATCCTTGTTATAATTATGTCTCCTAAAGAGCTCATTTATTGATAATTGGAACAGATGTGCTTGAGTTATGAGGGGTTGATATCCCAGTAGTGTGTGAGTGGGTGGCCTGGGTTGGTAGGGTGTGGCTGGAGAGGGTGGATTCCTGGGGTGCAGCCTTGAGGATTATATATGGTTCCTTTCCCCTCCCCTCCCCTCCTGCCCCTCCTCTCCCCTCCCCCCCTCTCCTGGCCTCCATGATGTAAGCACAGCCCATGCACTCTCCCTCTCTCCTCCTGCTGCCATGTCCTGAGATATGCAGTCCCCATCCCCACATGGACTGAACCCAAAAGCATAAGAAAATAAGTCTGCTTTCCTCTAAGTTACAAGTTCAGTTTTTAGATTATAGCTGTGAAGAAGGCTGACTGGAACAATCCTCATTTTTAAAATTTCTATCATAAAAGTTATAAGTGGTGTTAAAGCTTGGGTTGAAATGTCTCCCCAGTTCTCATGTGTTGAAAGCACCGTTCCCAGGGCAGCAGGGTTCCGAAGTGGGGCCCTGGACTATTATGTCCCCAGCCTCTGGCCTCTCCCTGCTTCTGGCCGCCACTGAGTTGAGTTCAGCTTTCCTCTGCCACATCATGCCACTCCGTCGGCCCTGGAGGCGGTCGACTATGGACTGTACCTCTGGAACTGTGAGTCAAATAACTTTTCCTTCTCTATATTGTCCCTGCCGGGTATTTCAGTTACGGGGACAGAAAAGCTGACAAAACACATGGTCCTTGAAAAAAAACTTATTGAAAATCAAACAACTAGAAATGAATGAGCTAGAACTGACCCACTTCACCGACTGAGGTACAATCACAGTAACATCTCTTTAAAATTCCCTTTATTGCCGGGCGTGGTGGCGCACGCTTGTAATCCCCGCGCTTGGGAGGCAGAGACAGGAGGATCGCGCAGGTTCGAAGCCAGCCGCGAGCGCTGGCTTAGGAGACCCTGTTTCCAAATAAAAAAGTATAAAAAATAGGTCTGGGAGTGTAGCCCGGAGGTAGAAGGGCTTCCAGGAACCCCAGTACCACCAAAAATAAAAAAATAAAAAAATAAAAAATAAAATTCCCTTTATTGCTTGGGCCCACACACACTTCTACTATCAAGAAGCCCAGTATCTCATGAGGCTTCCTCTACTTTATCCCTCATTTAGCCATGGAACCCTGGGCTTACATAGACCAGCAACACACACACACACACACACACACACACACACACACACACACGTAGTTGAGAATTGAAAGGAGTAGTGCTAGATGACTACTGTCACCAATGAGCTGCTGGCCTTTCATTGTTGATGTTTTTGTTGCTGCGCTGGGAATGGAACCCAGGGGCATTCTACCTCCCAGCCACACCCTCAGCCCTTTATTTTATTATTTTAAAACAGAGTCTCACTAAGTTGCAGAGGGCCTCACTAAGTAGCTGAGGCTGGCCACGAACCTGCGATCCTCCTGTCTCAGCCTCTCAAGGACTGGGATTACCAGTGTGTACCACCACGCCTGTCTGTATCGTATACACATTTAACTACTATCATTTTCTCATATTTCCCCCTCTTCCATTCCTAGAGTTATTTTTTGTCCTTCTGGTTTCTGTTATTATGAAGCAAAACTTCAGGAAAAGAAAATCATCTTTACTGGTGCCTCACATTTCCCCCCTCTACTAGAAGGATGAAGCTCTTCCATGTCTATTCTAATTATATTAAGCTTTAAAAGTTAAAAAAGTCAAGAGCTACAAGTAATTATCTTTCCCTTAGGAGGATCAAAATTTTAGAACACTTTTACTTGTCCCTTTTCTAACTGTCTTTCCCAGTTCTCTACTCTATCATTTTCTAGGTTTCCATAAAAACTCTTATTCTAAGTTTATCTTGATGTTGTGTTGTTGCTTTGTTTTTGATGGTACTGGGGATTAAACCCAGGGACCTTCTACCTCTGAGCTATACCCCAAGTCCTTATTACCTTTTAGTTGGAAACAGGATCTAAGCTGCTGAGGGTCTAATCAAGTTGCAGAGACTAGCCTCAAACTTGCAATCCTCTTATCTCAGCCTCCCAAGTCCTAGGATTATAAGTGTGTGTCACTGCCCCCAGTTATTTTTGTTTTTATATTATCCTTTTTTTTCTGTAGTACATGGGATTGAACCCAGATGCATGCTAATCAAGTGGTCTACTACTGAACTGCACCTTCAGCTCCATTTTCTATTTTAAAAACGACTAAGAATTTTTAGATCACTGGGCTTGGTGGTGCATGCCTGTAATCCCAGTCTTTGAGAGGCTGAGACAGGAGGAACTCAGGTTCCTGGCCAGCCTCAGCTATTTAGTGAGACACTCTGAAACTTAGTGAGACCCTGTTTCAAAATAAAGAGTAAGAAATAGGGCTGGGAGCCAGGCATGGTGGCGCACGCTTGTAATCTCAGCATTTGGGAGGCTGAGACAGGAGGATCGCGATTCGCTATTATGGAGATCAGTGTGGAGATTCTAGAAAAGACTAGAAATGGATCCAGTTATGCCACTTCTGGGTATCTTTCCAAAGGGACTGAAATCAGAATATTATAGGAATACATGTCTATCCAAGTTTATAGCAGTGCAGTTCACAATAGCCTAATTATAGAACCAGCCTAGGTGTCTATCAACAGATGAATGGATTGCAAATTATGGGATAAACCGGGCACATATGCCCCTGGGTTCCATCCCCGGTACTGCAAAAAAAAAAAAAATTACGAGATATTCACACAATGGAATTCTACTCAACAATAAAGAAGAACAAAATTAAGTCATTTGTAGGAAAATGGATGGACCTGAAGAACATTATGTTAAGTGAGAGTAGTCAGTCACAGAAAGTGAAGGGTCATATGTTTTCTGACATATGCAGAAGCCAGGAAGGAATCAGGATACCAGATGATACCATCAGGATACTTCAGATAATGGAGGAGAAACGCCAGTGAAGTGACGGAGGTGGTCTGGGGAAGAGCAGGAGGATCAATGAAGGAATCACTCCCACTGGCATTATATACATATAAGAGAACAGCAGCGTCCATCTCAATACCATGTATGGGGGAGCGGGGACTCAGGAGGGAGCCCACCAAGTGCTGTGTGCATGTATGTCACTGTCACTATGAATTGCATTATGATGTGAGACTAGAGTGCACAAGTAAACGCTTTTAAAAATGGGCTGGGGGTGTAGCTCACAGTCAGAATGCCCCTGGGTTCAATCCTCAGTGCCCCTCGCCCACAGATCCAAAAGATGTATTTTATTGGCAAAAGTATAGGATATAACCAGCATTTTCACTTAATCCTCTGTCATTTGACCCAATCAAGGTACCTAAAGTAAAAGAGTAATAAATATATTTTAATATTTTTGTTAATTTTTTTTGTGGTACTGGGGGTGGAACGCAAGCGCATTTCTGAGCTACACCCCGCAGCCCTATTTTTTAGTCCTTTTAGTTTTTGAAACAGGGTCTCACTGAGTTGTGAAGGGCCTCGCTAAGTAGCCGAGGCTGTCTGTGAACTGTCATCCTCCGGTCTCCACCTCCCAAATGCTGGGATTAGAAGCGTGCACCACCACACCTGGCCCTGTTAATTTTGTGTGTGTGTGTGGGGGGGGTACTGGGGTTCCTGGAAACTTTCTACCTCCGGGCTACACTCCCAGACCTATTTTATATATTTTTATTTGGAAACAGGGTTTCTTAAGCCAGGGCGGCTGGCTTCAAACCTGCGCAATCCTCCTGTCTCCGTCTCTCAAGCACGGAGATTACAAGCGTGCGCCACCACGCCCGTCCTGGCCCCGTTAAATTTTTAAAAATTCTCCTCAATGAATTTTCCAGAATTGTAAAAAATGATTTCTTTCTTTTTTTCTTTTTTCTTTTTTTTTGTAATGAGGATGAAACCCAGGGGCATTCTACCTCCAGCCTATACCTCCAGCCCTTTTATTTTTACTTTGAAACAAGGTCTCACTAGATTGATGAGCGTCTCATCACTTGCTGAGGCTGTCCTCCAACCTGGATCTTCCTATCTCAGGCTCCCAAGTACTGGGAGTACAGGCGTGCACCACCCCGCCCAACAAGAAATGCTTTCTGATGACTGGGTAACAAATTACTTTGCATTGGGTATGGTTTTCAAATTAAAAAGAGAACCCAATTACATTTCTGATTAATAGAGGTGTTTAAATATTATTATTTTAGCACCCAATTCAGAAGAAAGCTATTGTATTAACTGTTATTTTTGCTGCTTATTTATATCATTGATATCTCTTTTTACTTTTACCTATGGCAATGAAACTGAGGTTGGGCATGGTGGTGCACACCTGTTATCCTAGTGCTTGGGAGGCTGAGGGAGGAAAATCACAAGTTCGAGACCAGCTCCAGAAATTTTGATTTTCAGCAACCTAGCAAAACTCTACTTCAAAAAAAAAAAAAAAAAAAAAATGAACAGGCCTAAGGGTGTAACTTGAAGGTAGAACATATCTGTGTTTAATCCTCACTACCAAAAATAAATAAGTAAATAAAAAATAAAGATGATGAGGGTGTAGCTCAGTAGTAGAAAGCCTCTAGGCCCAGTTCCCAGTACCACATAGATAGAAAGAAGAAAGAAAAAAAAAAGAAACAAAGAAAATAACAGAAAACTCTCAGTTTAGCTACAGTAATAATGATGTATAAATACATAAACTATTTGGCAAGCACCAGTTACTTCATTAGGAATAAGATTTCCAGTTATATTTACTAAATATTGAAAGTTATAGTGTGTGTGTGTGTGTGTGTGTGTGTGTGTGTGTGTGTGTGTCTATGCATCTGTGAGGTACTGGGGATTGAACCCAGAGGCATTCTATATCTGTACTACACCCACAGACCAGTTTTATTTCTTATTTTGAAACAAGGTCTCACTAAGTTGCTGAGCCTGGTTTCAAACCTGTGACGCAGAAATACATAACACTGAGAGACGTTCATCTCATAAATGGTCTGAAGGTATCCAAACTCAAGTCCTCCTGACTACAAGGTCTCTAGAAATAGTTAAATTGGGTCTCATATAAAGATATGCTTAAGCCGGGTGTGGAGGCGCACCCTTGCAATCCCAACATTTGGGAGGCTGAGACCGGAGGATCGCAGTTTGCGGACAGCCTCAGCTACTTAGTGAGGTCCTCTGCAACTCAGTGAGACCCTGTTTCAAAATAAAGAATAAAAAAAATAGGGCAGGGGATGTAGCTTGGAGGTCAAATGCCCCTGGGTTCCATCCCCAGACCCACAAAAAAATAATAATAATAAAATAAAATAAAATAAAGATATGCTTAAGCTGGCCGTGGTGACTCACGTTTTTAATGCCAGCACTTGGGAGGTTGAGACAGGAGGAACATAGGTTTGCAGTCAGCCTCAGCTACTTAGTGAGGCCCTTTGCAACTTAGTAAGACTCTGTTTCAAAATAAAGAAATAAAATAGGGCTGGGGGTGTAGCTCTGAGGTAAAATGCCCCTGGGTTCTATCACCAGTTAGAGAGAGAGAGAGAGAGAGAGAGAGAGAGAGAGAGAGAGAGAGAGAGAGAGAGAGAGAAAGGGAAGAGAGGGGAGAGGGGAGAGGGGAGAAGGGAGAGGGGAGAGGGGAGAGGGGAGAGAAAGAAAGAAAGAAAGAAAGAAAGAAAGAAAGAAAGAAAGAAAGAAAGAAAGAAAGAAAGAAAGAAAGAAGAAAGAAAGAGAAAGAAAGAGGAAGAAGGAAGGAGGTGGTGGTGGTGCACGCTTGTAATCTCAGCATTTAGGAGGCTGAGAGAAGGATAACAGTTCGTAGACAGCCTCAGCTATTTAGTGAGGCCTTTTGCAACTCAGTGAGACCCTATTGCAAAAAAAAGAATAAAAAATAGGGCTGGGGTGCAGCTTAGAGGTAGAATGCCCCTGGGTTCCATCCCCAGTACCACACACACACACACAAATACATACATATATATATATATACATACATACATACATACATACATACATACAAACATACATACTTAAATCCTAAGCCCCAGTATTGTGATTGTGACCTTATTTGGAAATAGGATCTTTGCAGACTTAATTAAGACATAAGCTAGAGCTGGGTGTGATGGCGCACACATGTAATCTTGGTACTTGAAGATCACAGGTCTATTTGATTTTGTGCAAGTTACTAACCTTGCTAAAACTTTTATTTATCTATTTATTTTCATGGTACTGGGAATGGAACCTAGAAGCATTGTACCTCTGAGCTACACCTCCAGCCCTATTTTTCAGTCTTTTTATTTATTTGTTTGTTTGTTTGTTGTTTGTTTATTTTTGCAGTACTGGGGATGAAACTCAGGGTTATTCAACCTCTGAGCTACACCTAACAGGGTTTCACTGAGTTGCAAAGGGCCTCACTAAATCGCTAGGTTTGGCTGCAAACCTCTATCCTCCTGTCTCCGCCTCCCAAGCTTGGGGATTACAAGCATGCGCCACCACGCCCAGCTAGTCTTTTTATTTATTTATTTATTTTTAATTTTTTTATTTTTTATTTTATTTATTTATTTATTTATTTTTGGTGGTACTGGGGTTCCTGGAAGCCCTTCTACCTCCGGGCTACACTCCCAGACCTATTTTTACATTTTTATTTGGAAACAGGGTCTCCTAAGCCAGCGCACGCGGCTGACTTCGAACCTGCGCGATCCTCCTGTCTCTGCCTCCCAAGCGCAAGGATTACAAGCGTGCGCCACCACGCCCGGCTAGTCTTTTTATTTTTGAAACAGGGTCTCACTGAGTTGCGAAGGGCCTCACTAAGTAGCTGAGGCTGTCCTTGAACCATGATCCTCCTGTCTCAGCATTCCGAATGCTGGGATTACAAGCGTGCGCCACCACGCCCGGTGCTTGCTAAAACTTTTGCCTGTCACTGCACCTTATATGTTTCCATACTTTTACAATGGTGAGAAAGACAAATGCTGCCAGCTACTGGCCCCATGGGGCTTCCTGGTATTGAGCAAAAGGCTAGAAGTTAAGTAAGAAATAATAAAAACTAAAGATGATTTCATCGTCTTCCAATGCCATGCTAGGTCATTATTTAATGGGTCCGCCCAAGGATTATTTGATTATGTAGAAGAATTTATCTTTGTTTGACTTTGCTATTTGCTTTTAGATAAGTGCCTCATATGAAGTTGCATGTTAAGTTTTAGATTTTTGTTCAGTAGAAAAAATACTCAAAGTTATAACTTTATTTTTGTAGAACACTAACATATCTCTAAGAAAATGTCTTTTCTGGTGGGCTACATATATCTCTGTTCCTCAAATGCTCTTGGGTACCAGCCTGGCCATTACACTACCTCCTCCATTCATTGAAAAAGATATTTTAACACACTCGTTCTATTTTTGCATGTGAGTCATCTTGTTCACTCTGTAGTTCGTTTCTTTTTTTCTTTTCCTTTTTTCTTTTATTGTATTTTTGGCTATGAGATATTGAACTCAGGGGCATTCTACCTTCAAGTCACACCCTTCAAGTCCTTATTTACCTTTTGTTTTGAAACAGGGTCTCACTAGGTTCCTGAGAGTCTCACTACATGTGAGGCTGTCCTTGAACCTACTATCCTCCTGTCTCAACCTCACAAATACTGGGTTTTATAGGCATGCGCCACCATGCCTGGGTAACTTTTCGAATATTGGACTTTGCCATAGAGCTAAAGTGTTATCATACAAAAATATTGACATAAAACTCAAGTGATATCATACAAAAATATTGGTAATATGGTTCCTAAGATATGGTCGATGTTGAATGAGTCTGAGTTCTCCTTTAACAGCTGAGAAAAGCCTAGGGGATTATGAAGAATCAGTCTCTTAGAAAGTGTTCCGCTTCCAAGGGGCCGATGTGCACCAAAGAAGTTGAGTGCCTCCTTCTTTCCTTTATCTTCTTCCTAGTCTCCTTAACATTCTTATTCATATCTGTTACTAAGGCAGGTGTGTGTGTGTGTGTGTGTGTGTGTGTGTGTGTGTGTGTAGTAATTGAACCCAGAGCCTTTCACATGCTAGGCAACTTCTGTACCAGGAACTACATCCCCAGCCCATTTTATTTAATATTGAAACAGAATCTCACTAAGTTGCCCAGTCAGGCCTCCAACTTATGCTACTCCTGCCTCAGACTCCTGAGTTGCTGTAATTACAGGCATGTGCCATTGATCCTAACTAGGGCAGCTACCTTAATTCAGAAATTTATTCTTGGTCCTGCCTATCACCCCCAAAGCTGCTCCTTTGTCTTCTGTCATGATGCCTTGATTATAAAATTATCTTTTGACTTAGAATTCTTTTTCTTCATCTTCTAGATGTGTGATGGTTTGGCTTTATAATGTCCTTGAGACCTCACAGAGAGGAGGCAGCCATGTTGGTACAGGGCTTTGTTGCTGAGGGTGGCTCTGGGTGTGGCCTTGGCTAGTACATATATAATCTCTCCTCCCCTTGCTCGCTCTCACCCTCCATGATGTGAAAGCAGAGCCTGGCTCTCCACTTCTCTCTGCTTAATACTGTCATGACTGGACTGAGCCAATGAAATCTCCAAGAACTGTGAGCAAGTAAATCTTACTTTCTCTAAGCTGTGAGTGGTCAGGCTCCTTGGGTTGCAGCAGTAAGAATACTCACTGAGACCCTTGGTTTAAAGTTACAGGGCACCAGGCATGGTGGCGCATGCTTATAATCCCAGCATTTGGGAGGCTGAGACAGGAGGATCGTGGTTCAGAGACAACCTCAGCTACTTAATGAAGCCCTTAGCAACTCAGTGAGACCCTGTTTCAAAAAAAAAAAAAAAAAAAAAAGAAAGAAAGAATAAAAAATAGGGCTGAGGGTGTTGTTCAGAGGTAGAATGCCCCTGGGTTCCATCCTTAGTGCTACAAAAAATAATTAAAATAAAATAAAATAATAAAGCCGGGCGTGGTGGCGCACGCTTGTAATCCCAGCATTCGGGAGGCTGAGACTGGAGGATCACAGTTCGCGGACAGCCTCAGCTACTTAGTGAGGCCCTCTGCAACTCAGTGAGACCCTGCTACAAAAATAAAGAATAAAAAATTGGGCAGGGGGTATAGCTCGGAGGTCAAATGCCTCTGGGTTCCATCCCCAGACCCACCAAAATAAATAAATAAATAAATAAATAAATAAATAAATAAATAAATAAAATTACAGGGCATGCTCTGCAGGTGGTGGGGTGTGGGGTTGTGGCCTTCCCCTGCCCTGTCTCACTGCTGCATACCCTGCAGGTCTGTGAGCCTGCGGAGCCAGCAGTTTGCCCACTGGATACTAAGTGCCTGTGAGGGGATGCTGAATCTGCTCCCAATATGATTGCGGTCCAGAGTCTGGGAAGCATGCGACCCATCTCTGTCCTGTGGCTGATGGGAGTGGTACAGCTCTGGGACCAAGGGCCTCCTGGTGTGGTAGTCATGCTGGGTCGCTAGTGCAGAGTCCAAGGGGCGCCACCCACCCACCTCTGTCTTGCCCTGTGCTGTGTACCCCCGCTGCACAGAAGAACCCCCCTGGCCAAGCACCTCTGGGGCAGCTCCGTAGCCTCACTCTGTGAGGGACTCGATCAACTTCCCCATAAACTGTTCATTGTGTCCAAATTATCATGCTTTGGGTTATTTTGTTAAAGGGGAAAATCATAAAATCATGAGAGAAAAGTATTATAGGACAGGTTTAAGTATTAACACCAAAAATATTGGGACATTATAGTTGAAGTGTCAGAATTTCTACTGGAACAATAGCTGAAGAATACCTTTAGGCAAAAGATGTTAAGAGTAAGCCAGTGTGGTGACACACACTTGTACTTGGGAGCTGAGGCAGGAGGATTGCAAGTTCGAGGACAGCCTCAACCAGGAGTGAGGCTCATCAACCTAGCAAGACCCTGTTTCCACATAAGAAATAAAATCAGGGTGGGGTGTAGCTCAAAGGTAGATTGCCTCTGAGTTCAACCCCCAGTAGCACGCGCGCGCACACACACACACACACACGTGTTAAGAGTACATTAAAATTTTTTTCTTGAGCTGGGCATCGTGGCTCACGCTTATAATCCTAGCATTTGGGAGGATCTGAGTTCGCAGACAGCCTCAGCTACTTAGTGAGGCCCTTTGCAACTCAATGAGACCCTGTTTCAAAATAAAGAATAAAAAATAGGGCTGGGGGTGTAGCTTGGAAGTAGAATACCGCTGGGTTCAATTCCCAGTACTGGTAAAAAAAATTTTTTTTTCTTAAACCAGGCATGGTGGTGCATGCTTGTAATCTAAATACTTGGGAGACGCCGGTTGTGGTGGCGCACGCTTGTAATCCCCGCGCTTGGGAGGCAGACAGGAGGATCGCACGGGTTCAAAGCCAGCCTCATCTCAGCTACTTAGTGAGGCTTTCAGCAACTTAGTGAGACCCTGTTTCCAAATATAAAAAAGGTCTGGGAGTATAGCCCGGAGGTAGAAAGCCTCTGGGTTCCTCCCCCAGTACCAAAAAAAAAAAAAAAATAGGTCTGGGAGTATAGCCCGGAGGTAGAGGGGCTTCCAGGAACCCCAGTACCACCAAATAAATAAATAAATAAATAAATAAATAAATAAATAAATAAATAAATAAATAAATAAAATACTTGGGAGACTGAGACAGGAGGATCTGGGTTTTCAGCCAGCCTCAGTTACTTAGTGAGGCCCTCAGCAACTTAGTGAGACCTTGTTTCAAAAATAAAGAATAAAGCTGGGCGTGGTAGCACACGCTTGTAATCCCCGTGCTTGGGAGGCGGAGACAGGAGGATTGCGCAGGTTCGAAGCCAGCCCAGCCGTGCTGGCTTAAGAGACCTTGTTTCCAAATTTTAAAAAAGTATAAAAATAGGTCTGGGTGTGTAGCCTGGAGGTAGAAGGGTTTCCAGGAACCCCAGTACTACTATAAAAAAAAAAAAAGAATAAAAAAACCAGGCTAAGGGTGGGTGTAGCTCAGAGATAGAATGCCCCTGGGTTCAATTTCCAGCACCAGAAAAAAAAATTCTTAGCTTGGTGGCACATATTTGTAATCCTAGTACTTGGGAGGCTGAGACAGGAGGATCCAGGTTTGAGGACATCCTCAGCAAGCAGTGAGACTCTCATCAACTTAGCAAGACCCTGTTTCCAAATAAAAATAAAATAGAGCTGAGGATATAGCTCAGAGATAGAATGAGTCTGGGTTCAATCCCCAGTAGTAAAAAAAGAAAAGAATTTTTTTTTTTTCTTAATGCACTCTCCTCAAGGAGACCCGGTCTGCTGGGCAACACATGGGAAGAGACTAGAGTGCTAAGCCAGGCCCTGTAAAGGAGAGAGCAGGCCTAGCCCTGCTGTTGAGACCTGTGGGAACCAGGCACCAGGGGCAAGGTATGAGATAACAGTGCACCATCATGCAGCTGCTCCCTTCATAATGAGGTTTATATCTATTAACTAAGATCATTAAAATCATAGAGCCGGGCCTGGTGGCACATGCTTGTAATCCCAGTGCTTGGGAGGCTGAGACAGGAGGATGGCAGGTTTGCAGTCAGCCTCAGCTATTTAGTGAGGCCTTCTGAAACTTACTGCGACCCTGTTTCAAAATAAAAAATAAAAAGTAATTGGGCTAGGGGCTTAAAAAATAAAATAAAATCGGACTGGGATGTGCTTAGAGGTAGAATGCCCCTGGGTTCTATCCCAGTACCACACACAAAAAAAGTAAAATGTGTGGTGTCATATCCACTGTATCTATCTATTAGTGATGGTGATATTCAGATTACTTTTTTCTCTTTATTTTCATTGGTGAATTATTCTGCTTTTGATAAAATAATTGAAAGAGTAGATGTATTATATTTATGAGACCTTCAATGAAGATTACTTGAATTCCATCCATAAGAAAATTGGACCATGGGCTGGGCATGGTGGTGCACACTTATAATCCCAGTATTTGGGGATCAGAGACAAGAGGATTAGAGGTTTATGAACAGCCTCAGCTATTTAGTGAAGCTTTCCACAACTTAGTGAGACTTTGTCTCAAAATAAAGAATAAAATAGGGCTAGGGTTGTAGCTCAGAGGTAGAATTCCCCTGGGTTCAATCTCTAATGCCACCAGAAAAGAAAGATGGAAGAAGGAAGGAAGGAAGGAGAGAGGGAAAGATAGAGGGAGAGATGAGAGATGAGAGATGTGAGAGAGAGAGAGAGAGAGAGAGAGAGAGAGAGAGAGAGAGAGAGAGAGAGAGAGAGAAAGGAGGCTATTAATTGAGCCATGGTCATTGCTGCCACCTTGTGGAATAGTGACAGAAATTCAAGGTTCTGTTCCCAAATTTAGCACCTCATCCAAGTATTCAGGCAGTCTTTTGTCCTTTTATTTAATACTATGTGTCCTGGCTAGGCTTTGAGAAAATAAGGCAAATAAGGCACAGTCTGTGTTCTCAAAATATATATTTCACTCATCAAGACAAAATGTATTGTTAATATGTTGTCATAGAAGAGAGAACCCTTTTCCGGGCATGGTGGTGCACATCCATAATCCCAGTATTGGGAGGCTTGAGACCGGAGGATACCAGGTTTGAGAGCAGCCTTAGCAACCTAGAGAGACTCAGCAAATTAGAAAGACCCTGTCTCGGCCGGGCGTGGTGGCGCATGCTTGTAATCCCTGCGCTTGGGAGGCGGAGACAGGACAATCGCGCAGGGTTGAAGCCAGCCGTGCTGGTTTAAGAGACTCTGTTTCCAAGTAAAAATATAAAAAATTGGTCTGGGAGTGTAGCCCGGAGGTAGAAGGGCTTCCAGAAAACCCAGTACCACAAAAGAAAGAAAGAAAGAAAGAAAGAAAGAAAGAAAGAAAGAAAGAAAGGAAGGAAGAAAGACCCTGTCTCAAAAAAAGACAAAAAATTTTAAAAAGGCTGAAGGTGTGGAATTCCCAGGGAAAAAATTAAAACCAATAAAACAAAAACAAAGAGTCCACTCTCACTGGCAGGGGGAGGGGGAGGGTAGTGGAGGAACTCAAAGGACAATCCCAAAGGGGTAGAGTCCAAAGATTCATGGCTAACCAGGCTGTCCCCATTCTATGTGGCTCTCTGTTGTGCTCATCCACTAGTGGGATTTTCCTGCCCAATCTTGCTTTTCTTCCCCACTAGCAGGAAGAACACACAGTGCTGACCAGCCTCAGAACCTCAGAGGGAATGTGCAATACCTTCCCTTTGCCTCTGTAGGCCACACTCCGCCAGGTTCCTCCTGTCCTGTGCTCTAGAGGCCGACCGTGTGGGCTGCCCCGAGCCTCCTTGACACACCTGCCACCAGGTCCATCGAGGAGGCCTGGGGAGGGGATTTGTGGGAGGAAAGAGAATTTGATTACAGTATCTATGCCCAGATTCCCTTCCATCCAGGTCATCTGGGGTTTACTGCTTTCTTCAAGAACAGGACTTGGTTTATCCCTCCCCTTGTGGTTTTCCTATGATACACTGATAGCTTGCAAGTAATCCTTTTAAATTATAGTGGGTTTTTGAGCCAGGGGTGGTGGTGCACACTTGTAATCCCAGCATTTGGGAGGCTGAGACAGGAGGATTGCGGTTTGCAACCAGCCTCAGCCTCACTACTTAGTGAAGCCCTTTGCAACTCAGTGACACTCTGTTTCAAAATAAAGAATCAAAAATAGGGCTGGGGGTGTAGCTCAGAAGTAAAATGCCCCTGGGTTCCATCCCTAGTACCACAGAAAAAATTTATGGTGGGTTTTTGTTTGTTGTTGTTGTTGTTGTTGTTGTTGTTGTTGAGGTACTGGGGATTAAATCTAGGTCTAGGTAAACACTAAGCTACATTCCCCGCCCTTTCTATTTTGAGATAGAGCGTCTCTCTAAATGGCCCTGTCAGCAGGCATCAGACTTGAGATCCTCCTGCCTCAGCCTCCCCAGTAGCTGGGATTACAGGTGTGTGCCTCCATGCCTGGTTTCCCTTCAAATCATCTTAATGTTACTGTTACTTAATGTTAGTCCTTCCTTATAGAAAATAAATAAACAAACAAACAAACAAATGCTAAATAAATTACTGGATTCAGTACCTGAACTAATGAAAGCATGAATTAATTAACGAGTGAGCGAATGGGTGTTGAGACAAATGTATGCAAACCAATTGCAGGCATATAGAACCTATTAATACTTCAGCTGAGCATGGTGGCGCGCTCCTGAAGTCCCAGTACTGGAGAAGTTGAGACAGAAAGATCACTGATTTGAGGCCAGTTTCAGCAACTTAGTGAAGCCCTCAGCAACTTAGTGAGACCTGAGTGTGATGGTGCATACAGCCTACCTGAATTGAATCAAGAGGAGATAGAAGCCGAGCATGGTGGCGCAGGCTTGTAATCCCAGCATTCAGGAGGCTGAGACTGGAGGATTGCTGTTCGAAGACAGCCCCAGCTACTTAGTGAGGTTCTTTGCAACTTAGTGAGACCCTGTTTCAAAATAAAGTATAAAAAATAGGGCAGGGGTTGTAGCTCGGAGGTCAAATGCCCATGGGTTCCATCCCCAAACCCGCAAGAAAAAAGAAAAAGAAAAAGAAAATAAAAAGAAAAAATTAAAAAGGAGATAGAAAACCTAAACTGACCAATAGGAAGGAAAAAGATAGAAACAGCAATAAAACAGCCTTTCATCAAAGAAAAGTCCAGATCCAGATGGATTCCCAGATAAATTCTACAAACCCTTTATAAAAAGAACTAAACCCAATATTTCACAAATTATTCCATAAAATAGAAAGAGATGGAAATTTTCCAAATTCTTTTTTTTTTTGTGTGTGTGTGTGTGGTACTAAAGGTGGAACCCAGAGGCATTCTGTCTCCAAACTACACCCATAGCCCTATCCATCCTTCCTTCCTTCCTTCCCTCCCTCCCTCCCTCCCTTCCTCCTTCTTTCTTTCTTTCTTTCTTTCTTTCTTTCTTTCTTTCTTTCTTTCCTTTCTTTCCTTTCTTTTCTTTCTTTTCTTTCGTCTTTCTTGCCATACCAGGGATGGAACCCAGAGGCATTCGACCTCTGAGCTATACTCCCAGCTCTATTTTTTATTCTTTATTTTAAAACAGGATTTCACTGAGTTGTAAAGGGCCTCATTAAGTAGCGGAAGCTGTCCATGAACCGTGATCCTCCTGTCTCAGCCTCCCAAATACTGGGATTACAAGCGTGCGCCACCACGCCTGGCAGAGGGAGAATTAATAAAGGAATCACTCCCACTGACTTATAGACATATGTGAGAATCCCAGGGCCAATCTCAGTATCATGTATGGGGAAGGGGGAGAGGGGTGGGCGCAGGGAAGCTCGCCAAGCACTGTGCGCATGTGTGTCACCGTCGCTGTGAACTGCATTTTGATGCAAGGCTATAATACACCTTGTAAAACTCTTTTAAAATAAGAATGGCATAGCCATACATGCATGCACATGTTTCTAGCAGTAACCAAATTATGGAACCAACTTAGGTGCCCATCAACAGAAGAATGGATAAAGAAGATATGGTATGGCCATACAATGAAGTTTTACTCAGCCATAAGGAAGAGTGAAATCATGTCATTTGCAGGAAAGTGGAAGAAAAATAAGAACTTTATGCTAAGTGAGATCAGCCAGACCCAGAACATCAAGGGCTGCATATTTTCTCTTATATGAAGAAGCTAGAGAGAAAATTGGAAAGAAAAGAGACCTCATGAAAATTATAAGAGGGGTGAGTACAGGAGTGGCAAGGAATCTGGGTTCCATTCCCAGTACCGCAAAAAGAAACAAACAAACAAACCACGTAATATAAAAAGATGTAGAGGCAAAGATATTCATTGCATCACTGTGTAGTTTGAGTATCCATTATCCAAAATGTTTTGGATTTGGGATTTTTTTTTCAGATTTTGGAATATTTGCATGTACAAGATGAGTTATCTTGGAAATGTAACCCAAAAATGAAATATAAAATACATTTATATTTATTGTTTTGTTTTTGGTACTGAAGACTGAACCCAGAAGCATTGTACCTCCAAGTCGCTGAGGATGTCCTGAACTTGTGATCATCCTGTCTCAGCCTCTCAAGTACTAAGATTACAGATGTGTGCTAACATGCTCTCGACTAATTCATGTGTGTGTGTGTGTGTGTGTGTGTGTGTGTGTGTGTGTTACTGGGGATTGAACCATTGAACCTAAGGGCATTCTGCTTCTGAACTATATTCCCAGTTTTATTTTATTTTTTACTTTTGAAACACGGTCTTACTAGTTGAGGAGGACCTCGCTAAATTGCTGAGGCTGGCCGCAAACCTGAATGCTTCCTGTCTCAGCCTCTGAGATACTGGTATTAGAAGCATGAACCACTACGTCTGGCTTCATTTGTGTTTAATATACACTTTATACACATAGCCTATAGATGATTTTATACAGTATTTTAAAAGCAGCAGCAGCAACAGCCAGGCATGGTGGTGCATACCTCTAATCCCAGTTACTTAGAAGACTGAGGCAGGAGGATCTCAACTTGCAGGCCAGCCTGGGCAATTTAGTGAAATCTTGTCTCAAAATAAAAAGAAAGAAAATTTACAAAGGGAATGGGGTTGTAGCTCAATGGTAGAGCACTCCTGGGTTCAATCCCCAGTACTGCAGGAGAGAGGGAGAGGGAGCGAGGGATGGTGGGAGGGAGGGAGAAAGGGATGGAGAGAGAGAAAGAGAGAGGAGGAGAAGAAGGAGGAGGAGGAGAAGGAGAAGCAGAGGAGGAGAAGGAAGAGGAGAGGCGGAGGAAAAAGAGAAGAAAGAAGGAGGAGGGGGGAAAGAGAAGGGGAAGAAGGAAAAAAGAAAGAATACACAATATAAGTGTTCATTAGAAGGAGACCCTTAAGCAATCACTAGTAGTACGTAATACTAGATACTGAGCTATGTATTAACTTCTTTAATCTTCACAATAGTCTTTAGTATTGTTATTATACCCATTTTAGAGATGAAGAAATAAAGACCCAAGGATTTTACTTTCACTTTTTTTGGGGGGGTGGGTCTGGAAATGGAACCCAGGGGCATTTGACCTCCAAGCTATATTCTCTGCACTATTTTTTATTCTTTATTTTGAAATAGGGTCTCACTAAGTTGTGGAGGATTGCAGTTTGAGGACAGCCTCAGCTACTTAGTAAGGCCCTTTGCAACTCAGGAGGAGGAGGAAGAGGAGGAGGAGGAGAAGGAGGAGGAGGAGAAGAAGGAGGAGGAAGAAGAGGAGGAGGAGGAGAAGGAGGAGGAGGAGGAAGAGGAGGAGGAGGAGGAGGAAGAGGAAGAGGAGGAGGAGGAGGAGGAGGAAGGCTGGGGATGTAGATCAGAGGTAAAATGCCCCTGGGTTCAATCCCCAGGACCAAAATAATAAAAATAAAAACCGGGCATGGTGGCACATGCTTGTAATTCCATTATTTGGGAGACAGAGATAGGAGGTTCACAGGTTCAAGGCCAGCCTCAGCTACTTAGTGAGACCCTGTTTTAAAATAAAAGAATTAAAAAGTATAGCTGGGGGTGTAGCGCAGAGGTAGAATGCCCCCTGGGCTATCTTCAAACCTTCAATCCTCCTGTCTCAACCTCCCAAGGACTGGGATTACAAGTGTGGCCCACCATACCCAGCTTGTTTCTTATTTTGAAACAAGATCTCACTAAGTTGCTGAGGCTGGCTTTGAACCTTCAATCCTCCTGTCTCAACCTCCCAAGGACTGGGATTACAATCCTGTGCCACCATACCCATTTATTCTCTCTTTAAGGAAATGAAGCCTGGCATGGTGGTGCACACTTATAATCCCAGTACTTGAGAGGCTTAGACAGGAGAATCGCAGGTTCAAGGACAACCTCAGCTACTTAATGAGGCCCTCCACAACATAGTAAGACCCTGCTTCAAAATAAGGAATAAAAAATAGGGCTGAGGGTGTAGCTCAGAGGTAGAATACCCCTGGTTTTAATCCAAAGGAAGGAAGAAGGACAAAAGGAGAAAAAAAAGAGAGATAATGAATACTTATTTTTATTATTATTATTATTATTATTATTATTATTATTATTATTTGTGTGTGGTACTGAGAATGGAACCCAAGGTCCTTCTACCTCCTAACTATACCCCCAGAAAATTTTATTATTATTTGGAAACAGGATCTTGCTCGGTTTATGAGCATCTCACTATTTGCTAAGGCTGTCCTCAAACCTGTAATCCTCCTACCTCAGCCTCCCAAGTACTGGGATTACAAGTATGCACCACCATGCCTGACTTGAATATCTATATTATGCTGTTAGAAATTTTTGATCAGATCAAGATAATAGTGTGCCCATAATGAATTCTTATAAATTCTACCTCAGCCAGGCATGGTAGCACACCCTTGTAATCCCAGTACTTGAGAGGTTGAGACAGGAGATCACAGGTTCAAAGCCAGCCTCTGAAATTTAGCAAGGGTCTCAGCAACCTGGTGAGATCCTGTTTCCAAATAAGAAATAAAATTGTGAGCCAGCATGGTGTCACACACTTGTAATCCCAGTATTTAGGAGGCTAAGACAGGAGGATCGCAGGTTCAAAGCCAGCCTCAGCAGCTTAGTGAGGCTCTCAGCAACTTAGTGAGACCCTGTTTCCAAACAAATTATAAAAAATAGGTCTGAGGGTGTAGCCCAGAGGTAGAAGGCCCCTGGGTTTCACCCCCAGTACCATACACACACACACAAAAAAAAAATAAATGAATGAATAAAAAGAAAGAAAGAAGATTATACTAGGGATATAGCTTGGAGGTAAAATGTATCTGAATTCACCTCTCATTACCCCCCAAAAAAATCCAACATGGTGAGACTGTTTCCAAATTAGAAATAAAACTGTACTAGGGATATAGCTTGGAGGTAGATTGTCTCTGAGTTCACTCCCCAGTACAAAAACAAAAAACAAACAAAACAAAACAAACTCAAAGTAAATAGGATGAACTATTAATTACCTTTCTCTGCCTTTCCTATTAGGTCTTTTGCCATACTGAATAGCTTGCAGGACCCCATGTGCCTCACTCATGGTCAGTGCCCTACGAAAAAATAACTGCTGGAAATAAAAGAGTAAATCCTTTTATCCTTCTTTTCTTTTTCTTTGTTCTTTCTTTTCTTTTCTTTTCTTTTTTTTTTTTTTTTTTTTTTTTTTTTTTTTTTTGGTGATGGTGCTGGGAATTGAACACTCCTAGTCGAATTTGTTATTCTTTATTTTGAAACAGGCTCTCACTAAGTTGCGGAGGGCCTCACTAAGTAGCTGAGGCTGGCCGTGAACCCACATCCTTCCATCTCGGCCTCCCAAGTACTGGGATTACAAACTTGTGCCGTCACACTGGCACAAGTAAATCCTTTTTCTTAATATATCTCCCTTGTACCTAATGTATGATTCCAGGATTTACTAGAAACTCTCTTGTTCATGATCACCTTCCAGTGCCTGGTACCAATTATAGGTAAGGTTTATTTTTATCTGTTACTTAGCTAATGTTACACAATTTGTCATAATCGTTTGTTTTGTGGCATTTGGGGTGGAACCCAGGGGCATTCTACCTTTGGACTACATCTTTGGCCTTTTTCTTTTTTTCCTTTTGAAACAGGATCTCCCTAGGTTACTAAAACTTTTTTCTGAATTGCTGAAGGTGGTCTTGAGCCTGCAATCCTGTCTTAGCATCCCAAGGACTGGGATTACAGGTGCCACCATGCCCAGCTAGTCCCAGTCTCATTCATTACTATTACCAGTTTTTCCCCCCAGTACTGAGATAGTGCCCAGGGCCTCTCGCCTGCCACTGAGCTTTATCCCCAGCCCTTTTTATTTTTGAGACAGGGTCTCAGTAAATTGCCCAGGCTGGCCTCAAATTTTTATCCTCCTGCCTCAGCCTACCAAGTAGTTAGGATTATAGGGATGTAGTACCATTCCTGGCTTACTGTTATCAACTTTGACCCCAAACTGGGCTCTTCTTCCTTTCAAAATTGTGGAACCAATAACAAGATTGAATGCAGATTAAGCAAGAAAGTAAGGTTTATTCTTGGACAAGATCAACTTCCTTTTTTTTTTTTTTTTTAACGGGTCTGAAGATGGAACCCAGGGGCATTCAACCTTCGAGCCACACCCCCTGCTCTGTTTTTTATTCTTTATTTTTGAAACAGGGTCTCACTAAGTTGCTGAGGGCCTAAGTAGCTGAGGCTGTCCGTGAACCGCGATCCTCCCGTCTCAGCCTCCTGAATGCTGGGATTGCAAGCGTGCACCACCACACCCGGCTAACTTCTTGATCCATTAGGGGTTGGGAAGTTACGGAATAAAAGAAACAAGGGCGACAAATAGGCAAATACAGGGGAGCAATGCTCAGGTGTTCTTACACTTTTATTGGTGCGATGTAATTATACATGATAATGAGGGTCAGGGTGATACAAACACACATACACACATTTTTGGGGCAGAGCAATGGCCACAGATTTCCCAGGAATTGGGGCAGCACCTCTTTTCGGTCATCCACACTTCTTTGTGCTGTTGTCTTTGGGCTGATGGTCCTGGCTGGGGTGGGGGATTCACTTCATTTAGGAGATTCAGATGGGATTTTGATGAAGGTCAGGGTTTTCTGGTTGTCACTCTGAATCCAGTCGGGGTCAGCGAATCCATCAGGCTCCCTTTCCACAAAGATAAGCCAGGTTCCAACACTGTGGAAATCTGACAATGTGATGTTGTTGGGCGGTGCAGGATTAGGGCAGGAGAATATTAGGACGACACTACCAACATAGTATCATGTCACTCAATTTAAAACAGCTTCTGTATGAAATATCCAAATTCCTCAACTTTATGGCCCTTGCTTTGTCTCTGATCAACTCTTGCAGATAATCTAAGTTACATTTGCTCTCTCCAGAGCACGAGCCCGATTTGCACCTTTGGCTGAAGTACTAGTTTTTCTCTGTTTCTTGTATTTTCACTCATATTGTAAGGCTGGGTTCATACATTCCTTCTGAGGCGGGATAGAAGAAATAAAGGTAGGTAGAGCCAGGCGTGGTGACACACACTTGTAATCCCAGTACTTGAGAGGCTGAGAATGGAGGCCTGCAGGTTCTCGGCCAGTCTCAGCTACTTAGTGAGGTCCTGTTTCAAAATAAAGAATAAAAAAATAAGGGTAAGAGCCAGGCGTGGTGGCACTCGCTTGTAGTCTCAGCATTTGGGAGGCTGAAATGGGAGGATCGGGGTTCTCTGACAGCCTCAGTTACTTAGTGAGGCCCTTTGCAACTCAATGAGACCCTGTTTCCAAATAAAGAATAAAAAATAGGGCTGGGAGTGTAGCTTGGAGGTAGAATGTCCCGGGGTTCCATCCCCAGTACTGCCAAAAAAAAAAAAAAAAAAGTAGAAAATGGGTAGAAAGGAGACATAAAGAAGGGAGAAGGAAAACTTAACTTCAATATGAAAGCCTTATTCTCTAATTCCTCATTCCTTCAACTCCCAAGCCAGTTCTCTCTTCCGGGTTCATCACACCCAAATTTCTGGGAAATCTACAAATCTTCACTTATCATCTTAAAGTTACTGGAAATCCATTCAGTTATGGTAATTATCTTCTACACTGATAATTATCCCACCAATAATAGCTTAAGCAAAAATATGGTATAGGTTGAGAAACCTGTAATTTAGGAGGCTTTCCAGCTTGTCTACTGATCAATGAAGACCATGATCAGACAGGATCTGGAAAAGGACCAGACCACAATAGCCCTCCTGAGATCTCTGGCTTGCCAGAATCCTCACCTGCCTTCCCACAGCCACCCTTCACCAATTCCTTTAAAAGAAGAGCCATGGAGCCCCAAGCCCAGGGTGTGCCACCACACCCACTTGAAGACCCTGTTTCAAAATAAAAGTAGGCCAGGGGTGGTGGCACATGCCTGTAATCCCTGTATTTGGGAGGCTGAGGCAGGATCGCAGGTTAAAGGACAGCCTCAGCAAATAGTGAGGGAGATCCTGTTTCCAAATAAGAAATAAAAATGAAGCTGGATATAATCCCAGCATTTGAAAGGCTGAGATAGTAGGATCACGGTTCGAGGGCAGCCTCAGCTACTTACTGAGACCCTCTGCAACACAGTGAGACCCTAATTTTAAAATAAAGAATAAAAGATAGTGCTGGGGGTGTAGCTTGAAGATAGAATGCCTCCAGGTTTCATCACCAGTACTGCAAAATAAATAAACAAACAAACAAACAAGTAACAAAAACAGAAGAGCCAGGGAGCCGGGCTTGGTGGACTAGACAGATATTGTAGGCCACACACAGATATTGCAGTGCAGGCTTTTCTTTTTCTTTCTTTTTTGGTGGTACTGGGGTTCCTGGAAACCCTTCTACCTCTGGGCTACACTCCTAGACCTATTTTTATATTTTTATTTGGAAACAGGTTCTCTTAAGCCAGTGAGGCTGGCTTCTTACCTGCACAATCTTCCTGTCTCTGCCTCCCAAGCATGGGGATTGCAAGCGTGCGCCACCACGCCTGGCACTAGTTTCCTTTTTATTTTCTGTCTACTATTAAGAACTGAGCATTTGTGCCGGGCGTGGTGGCGCACGCTTGTAATCCCCGCGCTTGGGAGGCAGAGACAGGAGGATCGCCCAGGTTCGAAGCCAGCTGTGCGCTGGCTTAGGAGACCCTGTTTCCAAAATGAAAATGTAAAAATAGGTCTGGAAGTGTAGCCCCGAGGTAGAAGGGCTTCCAGGAACCCCAGTACCACCAAAAAAAAAAAAAAAAAAAAAAGAACTGAGCATTTGTTTAACCTTTTTTTTTTTTTTTTTTTTTTTTTTTTTTTACAGTACTGGGGATTAAATCTAGGGGCATTCTGCCACCGAGTGACATCCCCAGCCCTGTTTTTTATTGTTTTTTGTTTGGTTTGGTTTGGTTTGGTGGTACTGGGATGGAAGCCAAGGTCTTTCTACTTCCGGGCTACACTCCCAGACCTATTTTATATATTTATTTGGAAACAGGGTCTCACTAAGTTGCTGAGAGCTTCACTAAGTAGCTAAGGATGGCTTCGAACCTGTGTGATCCTCCTGTCTCACCCTCCCAAGTGCTGGGATTACAAGCATGCACCACCACACCTGGCTTTTATTCTTTATTTTGAAACAGGGTCTCACTGAAGTGTAAAGGGCCTCAAAAATTAGCTGAGGCTGTCCGCGAACTGCGATCCTCCTGTCTCAGTCTCCCAAATGCTAGAATTACAAGTGTGCACCAACATGCCCAGTTCTACTTATTTTTAAAACAGGGTTGGCTGAGCGTGATGGCACATGCTTATCATCCCAGCATTTGGGAGACTGAGACAGGAGGATTGCGGTTTGCGGACAGACTCAGCTAATTAGTGACTAATTAATCACTGCAACTCAGTGAGACCCCGTTTCAAAATAAACAATAAATAATAAGGCTGGGAGTATAGCTCGGTTCCATTCCCAGTACTGCAAACAACAACAACAACAAAAACAAAGCAGGGTCTTGCTAAGTTGCTGGGGCTAGCCTAGAAACTGCGATTCTCCCATCTCAGCCTCCCAAGCACTGGGATCACAGGTGTGCCTCAGCTATTTGAGACTTTTCCCTCCTGTCTGATCGCTTAGAAATTGAGATGCTGTGAGGTTTGGCTTTGCTCAGAAAATCCATGCTCTAGGCTGGAGATGGGATAATTTATTAGGTTTAATAGACAAAACAAGATCTCTTTCTCTTATGTTTTGACAATATATAAACAATACAGTATTGTATCTATTATATAAGCTGCAGTATTAACTCTTAGCTTGACATTTGTTTTTTGACTTTGTTTATGAGAAGGCTCCCTTTATCAAGCAGTTCCAATATATTTTGTGGCCCCATGACAAAAGCTGAAAAAAATTCAAGGTGATGGTATCTGCCTTATACAGACTGGTAAATGGTGGTGTTCAGCTTTAGAGGAAAAGAAAAAACAAAACAAAGTAAGGATTTCATAGCTTTCCCTTTATCTTCTGATTAAGTTTTTTATTTCAAAGTCTGTTAACCTTAGATTATAGAACTGAAAGATGCTTTTTGTTTTTTCCTGTGGTGCTGGGGGTGGAACCCAGTGACATTCTGCCTCTGAGCTACACCTCCAGTTTGATTTTTTCTCTATTCTTTTTTCTTTCTTTCTTTCTTTCTTTCTTTCTTTCTTTCTTTCTTTCTTTCTTTCTTTCTTTTCTTTCTTTCTTTTTTTTTCCGTACTGGGGATGGAACCCAGGGTCATTCTACTTCTGAACTACACCCCCAGCCCTATGTTTTATTCTTTATTTTGAAACAGGGTCTCACTGAGTTGGAAAGGGCCTAAGTAGCTGAGGCAGTCCACAAACCACGATCCTCCTGTCTCAGCCTCACAAATGCTGGATTACAAGCATGCACCACCATGCCCAGCTTCTGATTTTTTATTCTTTATTTTGAAACAGGGTCTCACTAAGTTGCAAGGGCCTCACTAAGTAGCTAGCTGAGGCTGGCTGCAAACCTGCGATCCTCCTGTCTCAGCTTCCCAAATATGGGATTATAAGCGTGTACCACCACCCTGGCTTTTGAAAGATTTTTTCAAAGCTGGGCGTGGTGGCGCACGCTTGTAATCCCCGTGCTTGGGAGGCTGAGACAGGAGGAACGCACAGGTTCGAAGCCAGTCTCAGCTACTTAGTGAGGCTCTAAGAAACTTAGTGAGACCCTGTTTCCAAATAAAAAATATAAAATAGGTCTGGGAATATAGCCGGGAGGTAGAAAGCCCCTGGGTTCCACCCCCAGCACCAAAAAAAAAAAAAAAAAAAAAAAGAGATATTTCAAAAAGCTACCTTGTGAGGGTTTTTGTTCGTTTGATTTTTTTGTTGTTGTTCTGTTTTGTTTTGTTCTAGTATTAAAAATTGAGCTCAGGACTATTCTATCTCAGTGCTACACCTCCAGCCCTTTTTATTTCAAAGTAAGGTGTCCTAAATTGCTGAAAAATCTTGCTAGTTGCTGAGGCTGGCCTAGAACCTGCGATCCTCCTTGTCTTAGCCTCTCAAGTACTGAGATTACGAACAGGTACCACTAAGCCTGGCTCTTTATTTCTAAATGCTCAGATTTCAGATTTGGCTGGAGGGGCATTCCTTTTAGCTGCCCCTGCAACCTTTTGGCCTGTCGCCATCAGTCTTTGCTTTCTGGCACAAAAATATTTCAGGCTTACCGTCTACTCTACCTGTCCCATATCTGAACTGTGAATTCGTTAAGACATTCTGATTTCTTTAGGTGGAGAACGATACTAAGAAACCAAGATCTGGGCTTTAGGTTTCCTCATTGTTGCTGTGTAGCATTGCTTCTTGACTCTTTTAGTTCCCCTAGACATATCTCCTTTCTTTTTTCTTTCTTTTTTTTTTTTTTTTGTGGGGTCTGGGGATAGAACCCAGGGGCATTTGACCTCCAAGCTACACCCCCTGCCCTATTTTTTATTCTTTATTTTGAAACAGGATTTCACTAAGTTGTGAGGGCCTCACTAAGTAGCTGAGGCTGTCTGCAAACTGCAGTCCTCTGATCTCAGCCTCCTGAATGCTGGGATTACAAGCATGTACCACCATGCCCAGACTTAGACATATCGCATTTATCTTTTGGATGATGATATTTCACTCTGGGAATAAACCTTTTTTGTGTGTATGGTGGTGGTACTGGGATTCCTAGAAACTCTTCTACCTCCAGGCTACACTCCCAGACCTATTTTTATATATTTTTTTAAATTTGGAAACAGGGTCTCTTAAGCCAGTAAGGCTGGCTTCAAACATGAGTGATCCTCCTATCTCCGCCTCCCAAGCGGGGAGATTACAAGTGTGCGCCACCATGCCTGGCCCGGAATAAACCTTTTTTAAAAAATAAAATAGTCTCCTAGCTGGTCGTGGTGGCCCACGCTTGTAAACTCAGCATTTGGGCGGCCGAGACAGGAGGATTACAGGTTCACAGACAGCCTCAGATACTTAATGAGCCCCTCTGCAACTTAGCGAGACCCTTTTTCAAAATAAAGAATAAAAGCCGGGCATGGTGGCAACCACTTGTAATCTCAGCATTTGGGAGGCTGAGACAGGAAGATCACAGTTCAAGGACAGCCTCAGCTACTACTTAGTGAGGCTCTTTGCAACTCATTGAAACCCTGTTTCAAAATTTAAAAAAAAAATAGGAGGTGTAACTCAGAAGTAGAACACACCTGGGTTCCTTCCTGAGTACTGCAAAAAAAGAAAGAAAGAAAGAAAGAAAGAAAGAAAGAAAGAAAGAAAGAAAGAAAGAGAAAATAAAACCGGACATGGTGGCAGATGCTTGTAATCCCAGCATTTGGGAGGCTGAGACAGGAGGATCATGGTTCTCCAACAGCCTCAGCTATTTAGTGAGGCCCTCTCCATCTCAATGAGATCCTGTTTCAAAATAAAGAATAAAAAAAATAGGGCTGGGGAGTAGCTGGAAGGTAGAATGTCCTCTGGGTTCCATCCCCAGTACCATAATTAATAATAATAATAATAATAATAATAATAACAACAATAAACAATAAATAAAATATAGTCTCCTAGCCAGGCATGATGGCCCACATTTGTAATCCCAGCATTTAGGATGTTGAGACAGGAGGATTACAGGTTTGCAGCCAGCCTCAGATACTTATTTAGCCCCTCAGAAACTTAGACCCTTTTTCAAAATAAAGAATAAAGCTTGGCCTAGCAGCAGACACGTGTAATACCAATATTTGGGAGCCTGAGACAGGATGATCGCAGTTCACAGAAAGCCTCAGATACTTAATGAGGCCCTTTGCAACTCAGTAAGACCCAGTTTCAAAATAAAGAATAAAAAAAATAGGGCTGGTATTGCAGCTAAGAGGTAGAATGCCCTTGGCTTGCATCCCCAATACCACCAATAAATAAATAAATAAATAAATAAATAAATAAATAAATAAATATAAAAAAGAATAAAAAATTGGACTAGGGGTGTAGCCTGTAGGTAGCCTCTGGTTTCCATCCCCAGTACCTCCCTTCCCCCAACACACAGAAAAACTAGTTTTCTGTGGAGGAGCATTTAGGTTATTTCCAGTATTTCGCAATTACAGATTATTATGCAATAACCTCACACGTGTTGTGTAAACTTTCACATATGTTGCTTGAGTCAGTGGCAGTGAACCTCCAGGAACATAGCTACAAGTAAGAGTGTTAGAGGAAAAGGCAAACATCATTGAAGCTTTTTTAGATTTTTGTCAAATTCTCCTCCACAGGGGGGGAGATAAGAGGAATATGTTTAAGAGAAGGCAACTATAGGTTATAGCAATGCAACTTAAAAATCACTGAGAGTAGTTTTTTGGGTTTTTTTTTTTTTTTTTGGTGGTACTGGGGGTGGGACCCAGGGGCTTTTCTACCTCTGGGCTATACTCCCAGACCTATTTTATACTTTACTTGGAAACAGGGTCTCACTGAGTTGCTGACAGCCTAGGTAGCTGAGTCTGGCTTCGAACCTGTGCTATCCTCCTGTCTCAGCCTCCCAAGCACTGGGATTACAAGTGTGCGCCAGCACACCCGGCTCTAAGAGTAGATTTTTAAGTGTTCTCACTACAAAAATGGTGAGGTAATACATATGTTAATTAGCTCAATCTAGCCATTCCACAATGTATACATACTGTATGACTTCAGAAATATTTACAATTTTTAAGTCAGTCACAGTGGTGCATACCTATAATCCCAGTACTAGAGAGGCTATGACAGGCAGATCAACAGGTTCAAGGCCAGCTTCAGCAACTTAGAGAGACCCTGTTTCAAAATCAAAATAAGAGCTGGGCATGGTGCTGCGCGTTTGTAATCCAGCATGTGGGAGGCTGAGACAGGAGGATCTCGGTTCGCGTCCAGCCTCAGCTACTTAGTGAGACCCTTTGCAACTCAGTGAGACCCTGTTTCAAAATAAAGAATAGAAAATAGGACTGGGGGTGTAGCTTGGAGGTAGAATGCGCCTAGGTTCCATCCCCAGTACCTAAATAAATAAATAAGGAATAAAAAATAGGGCCAGGGTGTAGCTTGGAGGTAGAATGCCCCTGAGTTCCAACCTCAGTACTGAAAAATAATAAATAGGTCTGGGGGGTAGCTCAGAGGTAGAATGCCTCAACGGGCATAGTGGTGCACACCTGTGATACCTATCCTTGGGAGGCTGAGACAGGAGGATTGCAGGTTTGAGGACAGCCTAAGCAAGTAGTGATACTCTCATCAACTTAGTGAGCTCCTGTTTAAAACTAAGATAAAAAATAAGGCTTAGGGTATAACTTGGAGGTAGAATTCTTCTGGGTTCGATCTCTGTTACATACCCCCCCCAAAAAAAAAGATGTAGAATGCCTCTCAGTTTAATCCCCAGTATGCTCCTACCCCAAAATTTACAAATTAACTTTGTGTGTGTGTGTGTGTGTGTGTGTGTGTGTGTGTGTGTTACTGAGGACAGAACCCAGGAACATTCTACCTCTGAGCTACACCCCAGCCCTATTTTTTATTAAAATGAAAAGGACTGGGGTGTGTTTTTTAGATAAAATGCCCCTGGGTTCAGTCTCCAGTATCAAAATAAATAAATTTAAGAACTGGGTATAGTGACACACACTTGTAATCCCAGTATTTGGGAAGCTGAGACAGGAGGATCACAGGTTCCAGGACAGTCTGAGCAATTTAGGGAGACCCTGTTTCAAATTAAAAATTAAAATAGGAGCTGGGCGTGGTGGTGCACGCTTGTAATCCCAGCATTCGGGAGGCTGAGACTGGAGGATCGTGGTTTATGGTCAGCCTCAGCTACTTAGTGAGGCTCTCTGCAACTTAGTAAAACCCTGTTTCAAAAAAAGAATAAAAAATAGGGCAGGGGGTGTAGCTCAGAAGTTAAATGCCTCTGGGTTCCATCCCCAGACCCGAAAAAAAAAAGTTAATTAAAATAGGGCTGGGAGTCTATCTCAGAGGTAGAATACTCCTGGGTTAATTGCCAAATACCAGCTAACTAACCAAATGAATAAATGAATGAATGAATGAATAAATAAATAAATAAATAAATAAAGCAATGGTCTAGGGTTGTCACTCAGTGGTAAAGCACTAGCCTAGCATGGGTGAGGACCCGAATTCAGCCTCCAGCACCACAATAAAATAAGATAAAGTAAAATTATGATAATAAGCCAGACACCTGGGATGCTAAGATAGGGGAGGATTGCAGGTTTGAGGCCATCTTTAGCAATTTAGTGAGACCCTTAGCAACTTAGCAAGATTCTGTTTCAAAAAACAAACAAAAGAAGCTGGGGATATTGCTGGGAAGTAAAATTTCCCTGAGTTCAATCCTCAGTACCAAAAAGGAAAAAGAAAAAAAATATATATATATGTATAATAAAATATGTGCATGTATATGTATATACATAGTGCATGATAATAAATATCAAGGTATCAATATTGACAGCCTCATTTCTCTTATCTCCTAAGGATTATTTGCTATTGTCTAACTTCTGTTTGTCTCTTTCTTCAATATCAGGCTTTATTAGTGTATCAGAGTTTCGGGGTAAAGAGTCTACAGGGTATGTGTATGTTTATCCACACGCTCACATGTGTTGAAGGGCAGAGAGGAACATGCTTAAGGAGAGTAGGCAGAAAATGTCAAAGAAAGTCAAGAGTGGTGAAATTAACATCAAACAGAAAGCACAGCTGGTGTAGCACAGGCTGGTAATCCCAGTACTTGGGAAGTCGAGAGCGCGTATCGCGGGTTCCCAGCCAGCCTCAGCAACTTAGGCTCTCAGCAGCTTAGACCCTGTTAACAAATAAAAAATAAAACACATCTAGGATATAGCCCAGATGTAGAATACTCCTAGTTTCCATCCCTAGTACCACCAAAAAAAAAAAAAAAAAGAAAAGAAAAAGTAAACACAGAACTTAAAAGAAAGAATATAGAACTGACCCCAGGGGAAAAGCATGACAGTATACAAGTTTCTGGGAAAATATTAGCAGAGATTTTGAGAAATAGCTACAGTTTTGGGAGAGATTTTGAAATGATAGTAAAAATCTTACTTCATAAATTTTGCTATACAGTAAGTGCTTCTGAAGCCAGGCGTGGAGGTACACGCCTGTAATCCTAGTACTTCAGAGGCTGAGACAGGAAGATCACAGGTTCACACCCAGCACCAGCAAGTACTGAGACTCATCAACCTAGCAAAACTCTGTTTCAAAATAAAAAGCAGAGCCGGGAGCGGTGGCGCACGCTTGTAATCCCCGCGCTTAGGAGGCAGAGACAGGAGGATCGCACAGGTTCGAAGCCAGCCTCTCTGGCTTCAGAGACCCTGTTTCCAAATAAAAAATATAAAATAGGTCTGGGAGTGTAGCCCGGAGGTAGAACAGTTTCCAGGAACCCCAGTGCCACTAAATTAATTAATTAATTAATTAATAGTAAAAAGCAGAAAATAGGGCTGAGGAGTGTAGCTCAGAGGTAGAATGCTCCTAGGTTCAATCCCCCACAGTGCAAAAACAAAACAAAACAAAACAAAAAACAAATAAACAACAAAACAGGACAAACACACCCATGGACTTCCAATATTTTCCATATATTTTTAGACTGTTTTATTTGAATTTGGTATCAAGCCAGGACTGGGCCACACGGTGCTTTACAATTTAGATTACAAAAATCCTCAAAGTATCAGGAGATATTTTCTATAGAAGAAAATTAGGGACTCCTAATTTTAAGATTACTAAGAAGATTCAGTTAAATACAAACAAGGAAATTGTAAGGGAAAATAAAAATATGTATTTGAGAGGGGCATTGTGGCACACGCATGTAATCCTGATACTTGGGAGGCTGGGACAGGAGGATCTGGCTTGGCAGTCAGCCTCAGCTACTTAGTGAGGCTCTCTGAAACTTAGTGAGATCTTGTTTCAAGAAAAAGAATGAAATTGGGCTGGAGATGTAGCTAAGATGTAAAATGCCCTGAGTTCAATCCCCAGTATCGCAAAAGAAAAAAAAAATATATTTGAGGTTCTTAACCATTTTGTGAAACTCAGGTAAACTCTTAGTATAAACATTTAACATTGCCACCCCCTGAGATTGTCCTGGAATCAGAAACTCTTGTTGCCACAATTTTTTCAGCATGTTTGTTTTTTCTGTTATTGCATTTAATTTGTCTGGCTTTTTTACCTATCTGGCTTTTTTTTTTTTTTAACCTTTGAGCTATATCCCCAGATTTATTACTTTATTTTAGTTTGAAACAGGATCTTACTAAGTTACCAGGTACTGGCCACCATGGTTGGCTGGATTATTTTTTCTAAGAAATTTCTTAGTATCAAAATAATATATTTTGGCCTGGATTTTAGTGCAGGGATGGAATCCAGGGCCTCATGCATGCTAGAATGAGTGTCTTACCACAGAGCTACACCACCAGCCATGAATTTATTCTTGTGTTTTAGAAGCTCATTGAAGACAGAGATCATAAAACAATATTATGGCAATTAACAGCACAAGCCTTGGTGTTAGCCACACGTAAGTTTAAATCTTGGCTCTTCTAATCCTGTTAAAATACCAAGATGTTTTTGACAGTCATTGTGGTTTAACCTTGTTTATTCTCAATCCTCACCTATGAATGTGGTGGCACACACCTGTAATCCTAGTACTTGGGAGGCTGAGACAAGAGGATCACTGGTTTAAGAATAGCTTCAGCAAGTAGTGAGAATCTCATCAACCTAGAAAGATCCTGTTTTAAAATAAAAATATAATAAGACTGAGGTTATAAGGCTGGGGGTGTAATTTGGAGATAGAATGCTCCTGGATTTAATTCCTTCTACCACACAAAAAATGTGAGATAATAATGGCTATTTTTAGTCGGACTTGGTGGAACATACTTGTAATTCCTGTATTCAGGAGGCTGAGACAGGAAGATCGAATTCACGGACAACCTCAGCTACTTAGTGAGGCCCTTTGCAACTCAGTGAGACCCTGTTTCAAAGGGTGTAGCTCAGAGGATGAATGCCCCTGGGTTCCATCCCCAGTACCACAAAAGAAAAATAAATGAATAAATAAAAAATAATGGCTATTTTTCTCAAAGAAATATTGAAGATGTATGAAACCTCTTAGTGCAATGCCTGGCATACCATTGTGAGTTGTGTAGAATGTATCTTCATTATTATTTGGATTATGCCATGCAGCGCAGAAGGAAGTGATCGGATTTGTTTTTGGTTTTGCTTTTGTCTTGTGGTACTGGGGCTGAAACCCAGGGCCTTTCTACCTCTGAGCTACATCCTCAGTTCTATTATTTTATTTTAGTGTGTGTGTGTGTGTGTGTGTGGTACTGGGGGTGGAAACAAGAGGTTTCTCTACCTCCGGATTACACTCCCAGACCTTTTTTTTTTTTTTTCCCTCTCCTCAGAGTTAGTTATCCTCACAGTGTCCCAGACCTATTTTATACTTTATTTGGAAACAGGGTCTCACTAAGTTGCTAAGAGTTTTACTAAGTAACTGAGGCTGGCTTCAAACCTGTGTGATCCTCCTATCTCAGCCTCCCAAACACAGGTATTACAAGTGTGTGCCACCATACCCGGCTATTCTTTATTTTAAAACAGGGTCTCACTGAGTTGCAAAGGGCTTCGCTAAATAGCTGAGGCTGTCCAGGAACCGCAATCCTTCTGTCTCAGCCTCCCAAATGCTGAGATTACAGCATGCGCCACCATACTCGGCAAGTATTTAGATCTTTACTGAAAAAAAGAGGAGAGGGGGGAAAAAATCCCAAAACATAAAAGGATCCAGGGATTGGCCAGTACCCTCCTTTCTGTCTGTGTATTTTGTTTTGTTTTTCAGTGCTGAGGACTGAACCCAGGGGTGCTATACTACTGAGCTACATCCCCAGATCCCCAGGCCCTGCATTTGGGAAAATACTGGAGATTGAACCTAGGAGGCATTCTATCTCCAAGCAACACCCCCAGCCCTTTATATTATTATTATTTTTTTTGGGGGGGGGGTGAACAGAGTCTTGCTAAGTTTCTGAGGCTGTCCTCAAACCTGCATCCTTCTGTCTCAGCCTCCCAAGTGTT
Organism: Muscardinus avellanarius; assembly: GCF_963383645.1. Taxonomy (NCBI): domain Eukaryota; kingdom Metazoa; phylum Chordata; class Mammalia; order Rodentia; family Gliridae; genus Muscardinus; species Muscardinus avellanarius. The sequence continues at coordinate 114,595,742 of NC_137790.1, forward strand.
GGGATTCCTGGCTCCCTTTTATTCTTCCCTTTGAGATGGGGTCTCACTAAATTGAGGAGGCTTCCCTGAACTTTCCTTCCTCCTGCCTCTGCCTCCAGAGTTGCTACCATGACAGGTGTGTGCCACCGTGCTCAGCTTCCTGTGTGTCCAAGGACCTGCTTTGGAGGCCAGAGGTCAGCTCCAAGCCCAAATGAACCTCATTTCATTTGGCAGGGAGAAAGTGTTCGTACCCTGGGCCTCCAGAGCCTGGCCGGGAATTCTCGTTCCATTTTGAATTCCTTTGCCCCTGCTCCTCCCTGCCCCTGTCACCATGCCTCTGGAGAGTCTACAAAGTGATGAGAGCTTCCTGGGATTTCCTCAACTCTTAGACATCATCTCCTACATGAAACACCTGCTGTCTCCCTGGTCAGAGCCTCTCCTGCAGTAATATGCAGTACTTGGAGCCCCAGTCTAACTACCAGCTGTCTGCTGCCTCCCCAGTGAGTCGCAAGGTCTTGGAGAGCAAAGTCTGCCCATTTCCTGTTATCAGTATAGTTCAGTACAATGAGCTGGACATGTTTTCCCAACCCAAGAATGGCTATTACATTGAATTCACTGAAGCAGATTGTGGAGCAGCAGGCTAGAGCTTTGATGATGCCTTAAACTCTAAAGGACTACCCTAATCCCAGGACTGTAAATCAGACTCCTGCTCCCTGCCAGAGAACACAGCCTCTGGGTAAACCCCTGAGGCTCATTGTTTAAGACACGGAGGAGAAAGCTCCCAGCAAATTTCAAAAAGCTATCAGGAATTCAGAAAAGATGGTTTATTTGGGTAATAATATATAAAATGTTACCATCAAGTTTTTTTCTTCTCCATAAAAATAAAGTTCATTTTTCACACCACTCAGCTATTACGTAGAAGCGCGGTAGAAATTCCACACCCATAAGAGCAGGAAACAATCTGAAAGAATTCTGACTTTACTGGCAGACAGCTCATTTAAACTTTGTTCTAGTAGTCATGTAAAGTTAATAAATTGATAATTTATCCGGTTCCCAACATGAATATTCTGGCTCACCCAACATTATGCAACATACCATAAACTGTTCATTCTCAAGAAAATATTGCCATAGAGCTTGCTAAAGTTCTCGGTGAAGAATAAATATTTTCTAGGGTGGTTTAACAGAATGTAGGTGAAATGACATCTCAGGAAACACCAGCCAACTTGCCTTTCCCATTTGACAGGGGAAAGAAGAATGACCGTTTCAACATCCTGAGTGTCTTTAGAGGTTATCCCTTCTCGGCTCATCACTTCTGCTTGAAGAGTGCCAAAGTATCTCCACTTGACTTGATACGGCTTTTCACAAATGCCGTTAACTTTCTGAATCCTTCAGCCAGCCCCTCGCCGGTGAGGGCACAGCAGGGTTGTACATACCAGTTCCGGTCACTGCAGAGCTGCTTCACCCGGAGCTTTCTGGTAATGTCCTCGGCAGTCAGAGCTCCAGGCATGTCTTGTTTATTGGCCAACAGGACAACGGGCACATTTTTAATGTGTTCATTCTTCAAAATGTGCTCAAACTCCTTCCGGGAGACTTCCAGCCGCTTTTCATCTGTACTGTCCACAACGTACACCAGCGCATCTGTGTTCTCACAGTAACAGCTCCAAACACTTCTCATCTTCTCCTGACCTCCGACATCCCAGACGGTGAGCGGAAGGCTGTTTTCCAACTCAATCATCTCCACATTGAAGCCTATCGTTGGCATGGTCATCATGGCCTTGGCAAACTTCAGCTTGTAAAGGAGAGTAGACTTCCCAGCCGAGTCGAGTCCCAGAAGAAGAACGTGGGCTTGCCTGCCCTTCCGGCTCTTAGAACTCCACTGGCCCATCTGAGGAGGAGGCTGCCTCTTTCAAGACCTCTCTTCTGGCCAGAGATGGTGTATCCTTGCCGAGTCTTACATAAAAACGTTTAGAGGAAGAGTGAATGCTTCATGTTACAACCCAACACCAGGCACGTTTATAGGGTGGCTTATCAACCTGATCACAAGCAAACAGTATTTTATTTGCAGTTCCAGCCAATGCCGAGGACTCCGTGGTGTGAGTAATCGCCAGTGTCTTAGAGCCTCAAAGGAGACATTCCTGGTGAGTGAGTAGGATCAGGAGTGGCCTGCCTGGCTGATGCCGCAGCTTTAGCCTTTCACATACTTGAAATTTGGAAGAAATCAAAGGTTCGGACACACAAGCAGGTTGACAGCAGAAGGAAAGCAGATTTTGTTTTAACTTTAAATGTTTTGTTTAACTTTTTGTATGACTTCTGTAGTTAATTGGCTACATATCTTATCCTAATTGTAAATCAGTAACCAGGCTGCTTAAATTCTCGAGTTTATCTCCCCCTCCCTGACCAGTATCTTAAGCACTCTCCCCAGGTCCAGGTGGCTCTGTGGGAAAGGTTAGCCCCAGGGCAGAGAGCATCACCTTTACATTCTTCCAGGCAGAGAATTTATACTTTTCTGGAACTAGGCTTAGAGCCGGGAGTTTGAAACACATACTTCTGAGGATTGGTTAAAGATGGCAAATTGAATAAATACATGTATTTTTCTCTTTTCCTTCCCAATACACCACCAAAATGATAATTAAGGGGGGGAAAACCATATGAACCCATAGCAAGATGAGCAAGAGAGCCCATAGGAGGTTGAGAGATTTCATTCACATTCTGAAATACGGGCTAGGTGGAAGACAGAGATAACCGACTTGGAAGGATAATGCTGAAACTTGGCAGCAGGAGCACTGAAGACAGGCAGGAGGCACCCGCAGTGGCAGAGACAAGGGCTGGAACAGGGGACGAAAAATAGAGGGAAATAATGAGCAGTCTAAATAAGAAACAGGAGCCGGGCATGGTGGCATACTCTTGTAATCCCAGTATTTGGGAGGCTAAGACAGGAGGATCGCAGGTTCAAAGCCAAACTCAGCAGCTTAGTGAGGCTATTGGAAACTTAATGAGACCTTGTTTCCAAGTAAAATATAAAAATAGGTCTGGAGGTATAACTCGGTGATAGAAGGACCCTGGGTTCCATCCCCAATACCACACACACACACACACACACACACACACACACACACACACAATAATAAACAAGCCAGTGTGGTGGCACATGCTTGTAGTCTCAGCATTTGGGAGGCTGAGACAGGAAAATCGCGCTTTGTGGACAGCCTCAGCTACTTAGTGAGATCCTTTGCAACTCAGTGAGACCCTGTTTCAAAATAAATAATAAAAAGTAGGCTGGGCATGGTGGTGCATGTTTGTAATTCCAGCATTCGGTAGGCTGAGACAGGAGGATCGCGCAGGTTCGAAGCCAACCTCAGCTACTTAGTGAGTCTCTCAGCAACTTAGTGAGACCTTGTTTCCAAATAAATATAAAATATGTCTGGGAGTATAACCCAGAGGTAGAAAAGCCCCTGGGCTCCACCCCCAATACAAAAAAAAAAAGAATAAAAAATAGGGCTCAGGGTGTAGCTTGGAGGTAGAATGCCCCTGGGTTCCATCCCCAGTATCACAAAAACAAACAAATGAATAAATAAATAATAAAAATTAAAAATACCATGATGATATTTAACGGGTAGGGTGAGATGAACAGACACTAAGCGGCTCGTCCTCTCCAGCCAGGACCTGGGCTGAGTCAGTCTGGACCCCAGTCTAAGGACTGCTCAGGGGGACAGTCTCACTTCCTCCACCTACAAGTGAGTCAACAGAATCATTTGGTGGCAGAAACATCATTTTACCAATTCATTTTCTTTCTCAATTCATTCTATGAAGATTAAAAAACTACTAGAGCTATCAAACAGAAATGTTGTAATCCATATTTGTGATATATATGTAGTGTGTGTGTGTGTGTGTGTGTGTGTGTGTGTGTGTGTGTATAAATATATAAATTTCTCGAAGCTGGGCATGGTGGCATACGCTTGTAATCCCAGTACTTGGGAGGCTGAGACAGGAGGATCACACAGGTTCAAAGCCAGCCTCAGCTATTAGTGAAGTACTTCAGAACTTAGTGAGACCCTGTTTCAAAATAAAGAATAAAAAATCAGGCTAGGGGGTAGCTTAGAGGCAAAATGCCCCTGGGTTAAATTCCTAGCACCACACACAAAAAATTCTCAGATACATAAGTTTATTTTCACTTAATCTAAATTTCGCTGAATTGCTAATGGTATCACCAAATTGCTGAGGCTGGTCTTGAAACTACAATCCTCCTGTCTCAGCCTCCCAAGTACTGAGATTATTAGGATACACCATCATAGCTGATTTATTTTTTTTAACTTATTTTTAAATTTTTATTATAAAAAATTATTAAAAAATTATATATATATATATAATTTTTTTTCAATTTGTAACAGGGTCTCAATAGGTTTAGGAAAATCTCACTACTTGATAAGGCTGCCTGCAACCTGCAATCCTCCTGTCTCAGCCTCTCAAGTACTAATATTACAGGCATGCTATAATTTTTTGTGGGGGTATCCCCAGTACTACTACACCAGGTGTGGTACTGGGGATGGACTTCTACCTCTGGGCTACACTCCCAGACCTATGTTTAATATTTTATTTGGAAACAGGATCTCACTAAATTGCTGAGAGTCTCACTAAGTAACTGAGGCTGGCTTCGAACCTGTGTGATACCCCTGTCTCAGCCCCCCAACTATTGGGATTACAGCCATGCCTGTAATCCCAATATTAACATGTAATCCCAATATTAAACATGTAAATGTTTAAAAGAGATAATTTTATTCAAAGATTACATTAAACTAAATAACAAAATATTATCATAATTTTAAGAAAATATCCTTAAGGGACAGTTCTGACAAATATCAATTGCAAAGCTGCCAATCTTTCTTTGTCAAGTGAGAAAATTATCTGTCTACTGAAATTTCTAAATTATATTTCAGAGAAATTAGTAAATATCTTATCTCTAAAATGACTAATAATTTGAAGACTGTTTGTTTAGATTTTACCTGCTAAGACATTAAGGCATTCTAGTGCCTTAGTTACTGGTGTTTATATTTCTTTTCTTTTCTTTTCTTTTCTTTTCTTTTTTTTTTTTTTTGGTGTGTGTACTGGGGATGGAACCCAGTGGCATTCTACCTCCGAGCTCCACCCCCAGCCCTATTTTTTATTCTTTAGTTTGAAACAGGGTTTCATTGAGTTGCAAAGGGCCTCACTAAGTAGCTGAGGCTGTCCAGGAACTGCAATCCTCCTGTCTCAGTCTCCCAAATGCTGGGATTACAAGCGTGTGCCACCATGCCTGGATTTATTCTTTTATTTTGAAACAGGGTCTCACTAAGTTGCAGAGGACCTCACAAAGTTGCTGAGGCTGTGCGCAAACCTGCCATCCTCCTGTCTCAGCCTCCCAAGTACTGAGATTATAAGCATGCAGCACCTCGCCTGGCTTGGTGGGGTTTTTTTCTAATTGTAAATGTACAGGATGACACAGCTTCTTCAATAGATTCTGCTGGTGTTTCATTTCCTTTGTAGCTTTTCAACATTATTGTCAAATTATCATATGACCTAACAAAATTTAAATAAATTTGGTGCCCAGCATGGTAGCCCATGCTTGTAATCCCAGTACTTGGGAGGCTGAGGACAGGAGGATTGCAGGTTTGCAGCCAGCTTCAGCCTCTTAGTGAGGCTCTCTGCAACTTAGTGAGACCCTGTTTCAAAAATAAAGAATAAAAAATTGGGCTGGGGGTGTAGCTCAGAGGAAGAATGCCCCTAGGATCAATTCCCAGTAACACACACAAAAAAGGACTGAGAGTATATCCTGGAGGTAGAGAGCCCCTGTGTTCAATCCTGACCCTTTCTTTTTACCTTCTTTTTTCTCTCTCTTTCTTCCTTCCTTCCTTTCTTTCTTTCTTTCTTTCTTTCTTTCTTTCTTTCTTTCTTTCTTTCTTTCTTTCTTTCTTTTTTTATGTGTGTGCGTGTGTTACTGGAACCCAGGGGCATTCTACCTCCATGCTACACGCCCAGCCCTATGTTTTATTCTTTATTTTGAAACAGGGTCTCACTGAATTACAAATGCCTCTCTAAGTAGTAGTTGAGGTTGTATGTGAACCACAATTGTCCTTTCTCAGCTCCCAAATGCTGGGATTACAAGCATGCGCTACTACACCCGGCTTTCCTTTCTTCCTTCCTTCCTTCCTTCCTTCCTCCCTTCCTTCCTTCCTTCCTTCCTTTCGTTCTTTCTTCAGTACTGGGGATGGAACCCAGGGGCATTCTACCTCCGAGCTATTCCCCAAGCCCTATCTTTTATTGTTTGTTCATGTATTTATATATTTTGTGATACTAGGGATGGAACCCAGGGGCATCCTTCCTCTGTGCTAAATCCCCAGCCCTATTTTTTATTCTTTATTTTGAAATAGGGTCTCACTAAGTTGCAGAGAACCTCACTCCTGTTCCAGCCTCCCAAGAACTGAGATTACAAGCGTGCACCATCATGCCTGGCTCTATTTTTTTATTTTGATATAGGACCTCACTAAGCTGCCTAAAGGTCTTGCTAAGTTGCCGAGGCTGGCCTTGAATGTGCAATTCTCCAGTCTCAGACTCTCAGGTATTGAAATTGAAGGCCTGCACCACTACACCTGGTTCCTGGTTAATAGATCTAATATTTGTGAGAAATAATTAGGCCCTTTCTTTCTTTCTTTCTTTCTTTCTTTCTTTCTTTCTTTCTTCCTTTCTTTCTTTCTTTCTTCTTTCTTTCTTTCTTTCTTTCTTTCTTTCTTTCTTTCTCCTTTCTTCTTTCTTTCTTTCTCCTTTTTCTTTCAGTACTGAGCATTGAATCCAGGGGCATTCTACCTCTGAGCTACAGCTACATCCCCTCACCTAATTTATTCTTTATTTTGAAACAGGGTCTCACTAAGTTGTGGAGGGCCTCACAAGTTGCTAAGGCTGGCCACAAACCTGCGATCCTCCTGTCTCAGCCTCCCACGTACTGGGATTACAAGTGTGCGCCACCATGTTCAGCTGGGGTCTCTATATTTTGCTAATGTGTATTGAGACACACGTTGCTGCTGCATCAATATGGCCTAGGGAAATGTGGGCTGTACATATCACATAGGGGAGAGTGTTCATATTCCCTTCTTCAAATAAGTAAAATATCCTGTTTTTAGGGGGATATCACATTTGAGGCCAGCCTTCGCAATTTAGTGAGACCCTCAACAACTTAGTAGGACACTATTTCAGAATAAAAAGAATGTAGTTCATAGGTAGGATGGCCCTGGGTTCAATCCAAGGAAGAAAGGAGAAAATAGCCAGGAGCAATAGCATGTGCTTTTTATCACAATACTTGCAGGTTTGTGGCCAGTCTTAGCAATTTAGCGAGGCCCTCAGCAACTTAGTGAGACTGTGTTTCAGAAGAAAAATTAAAATAAGGCTGGGAGTGTAGCTCAGAGTATAATGTCCCTGGCTTCCATTCCTAATAACAGAAAAAAAAAGAAAAAGAAAAAGAAAGAGAAAGGGAGGGAGAGACAGAAGGACGGAAGGAAGGGCCTGTTTTTAATTCTAAGATGATCCATGATTCATATATGACATAAATTAATTGGAAACAACATTGGGGAAAAGCCATCTGTCCTTGTATATTTTACTGAGTCCTATCATCAGGCATAAGAAAATGCTTACCTCCAAACTAAGCTGGGTGGAAAAGAACATAAAGATAACTTAAGCCCGAGATGGTGGCCCACACTTGTAATTCCAATAGTTTGGAGCTGAGACAAGAGGTTGGCAGTTTTGAGACTAGGTTCAGTAACTTAGTGAGGCCCTCCTCAACTTAGACTCTGTTTCAAAGTAAAAAATAAAATAGGAGCCAGGCGTGGTGGTGCACACTTGTAATCCCAGCAATTTGGGAGGCTAAGACAGGAGGATCTCGGTTCAAGGCCAGCCTCAGCTACTTAGGTCCTTTGCAATTTAATGAGAGCCTGTTTCAAAATAAAGAATAAAAAATAGGGCTGGGGAGGAATCTCAGAGGTAGAATGCCCCTGGGTTCTATCCTGTTACAGAAATAAATAAATATTTAAACAAACAAACAAATAAATCAATATAGTAGGGCTGGGGATGTAGCTCAGAGGTAGAATGCCCCTGGGAACACTTCCCAGTACCACAAAAGCCAAAACCAAATCTAAATCTATTTTAGATTATCAAATAGAAAAACTATTAAGCAGGAAACAAAAGGCTTGGAGGGGTGAGACTTGAATTTTCTGAAATGGGCAGAGGAGATTTTGTTTTTGTTTTTGCAGTACTGGGGATGGAACCCAGGGGCATTCTACCTCTGAGCTACTCCCCCAGCTCTAATTTTTTTATTTATTTGGAAACAGGGTCACACTAAGTTGCAGAGGGCCTCACTAAGTAGCTGAGGCTGGCCGCGAACCTGCGTGATCCTCCTGTCTCAGCCTCCCAGCTACTAGGATTACAAGCGTGTGCCACCATGCCTGGCTTTCCCACCAGGGCATTTCTTTTTTCTTTTCTTTTCTTTTCTTTTTTTTTTTTTTTGTGTGTGTGTGTGTGGTATTGTGGGTTGAACCCAGGGGCCTTCTCCAGGCTACATTCCCAGACCTATTTTATATTTTTATTTGGAAACAGGGTCTCTTAAGCCAGCAAGGCTGGCTTCGAACCTGCGCTATCCTCCTGTCTCCACCTCCCAAGCACGGGGGATTACAAGTGTGCGCCACCATGCCTGGCTCACCAGGGCATTTCTTGATTGCCTTTCTTTGAACAACTGAAACACAATTGCTCAACTATATTATGTCATGTATTATTCACAATTAATTACATATATTAATGCTAGGGAATAAGAGAAAGAAACAGAAATTAATAAAGAGAAGGGTGAAAATCAAGAGGGAAACTCCATGCCAGGCGAGGTGGTACACACCTGTACTCCAGTACTTGGGAGGCTGAGACAGGTGATCATAGGTTCAAAGCCAGCCTTGGCAATTTACTGAGACTTTGTTCCAAAATAAAAAATAAAATAGGTCTGGAGGTATAGCTCATAGGTAGAATGCCTCTGGTCTCAATCCCCAGTACTGCAGGGGGAAAAAAAAAGAGGGAGATTGTAGATTCAGGATGAGTATTGCTGGAAGGTGGTGGAGATGCAACCAGTAGCCCAACAAGCCAGGCATGGTGGTGGCACACTCTTGTAATCCTGGAACTTGGGAGGCTAGACAGGAGGATCGCAGTTTAGTGGCCAGCCTGATGAACTTAATGAGGCCCTTGGCAACTTAGTGAGACCCCTGTTTCAAAATAAAGAATAAAAAATAGGGCTGGGGTAGCTTGGAGGTAGAATGTCCCTGGGTTTCCAGCACTGAAAAAAAAAAAAAAAAGTAGTCTAACAATCCTTTGAAGTAGATCCCGTGACCTAGGATTGGTTGTAATGAGCATCCCACTTCTTTTTTTTTTTTTTTCTTCAGTATTGGGGATGAAATCCAGAAGCATTCTACCTCCGAGCTATATCCCCAGCCCTATTTTTTATTCTTTATTTTGAAACAGGGTCTCACTGAGTGCAAAGGGGCTCACTAAGTAGCTGAGGCTGGCCTCAAACCGCGATGTTCCTGTGCCTCAGGCACTTAGTGAGGCCCTCTGCAACTTAGTGAGACCCTGCTTCAAAATAAGAATAAAAAATAGGGCAGGGGGCATAGCTTGGTGGCTGAATGCCCCTGGGTTTCATCCCAGCACCATGCACACACACAAAAATAATAAACTAAGCCGGGCGTGGTGGCACACGCTAGTAATCCCAGCATTCAGGAGACTGAGACTGGAGGATCACAGTTCGTGGACAACCTCAGCTGCTTAGTGAGGCCCTTTGCAACTTAGTGAGACCCTGTTTCAAAATAAGAATAAAAAACAGGGCAGAGGGTGTAGCTCAGAGGTCAAACACCCCTGGGTTCCATGCCCAAAACCCGCAAAATAATAATAATGATAATAATAATAATAATAATAATAATAATAATAAATAAAGCTGTCTTCCTCCATAGCTCCTGGGTACATACTTCCTCCCCTGTTCTTCCTGTGACTTGGCTTAGCTCTGCCCTGGAGTGCACATGCACACACCAGAACAGACCACTTCCTTCTATACAAAACAGTCAGTGAGCTGGGCGTGGTGATGCACACTTGTAATCTCAGTACTTGGGAGACTGAGACAGGAGGATCGTAGGTTCACAGCCAGCCTTAGCTACTTAGTGAGGCCCTCTGCAACTTAGTGAGACCCTATTTCAAAATAAAAAGAATAAAAAATAGGGCTGGGGGTGTAGCTTGGAAGTAGAATGCCCCTGGGTTCAACCTCCAGTATCACAAAAAATATATATATAAAATAAAAATAAATAAAACAGGGTCTCACTGAGTTGCAAAGGGCCTCACTAAGTACCTGATGCTGTCCTTGAACTGTGATCCTCCTGTCTCAGCCTCCCAAATGCTGGGATTACAAACCTGCACCACCACACCTGGTTTAGATATTAAGATTTTTTTTTTTTACAGCAGCTTTTGTCTAAGGCATACAAATAATGTATACAAATTATTTGGAATAATTATTGTCTTAGTTCTTTTATGCTGCTACAACAAAATATCTGAGCCCGGATAAAGATAAAGCAAAAATTTCTTTTCTCACAGTTCTGAAGGCTGAGAAGTTTAAGGTCGAGACATTGGCAGGGTCAGTGTCTGATAAAGGCTTGCTTTTCACTGATGGCACATTTTGATGTCCTCATATGGTAGAAGGGGCAGGAGACAAAAGGGACTAATTCTATCATCCTCATATGGCAAAATAATAAAAAGAATAAACCTGTTCTTTCAAGGCCTTTTTTTTTTCTTTAATTTTTTGCGGTACTAGAGATTGAGCTCAGGGTCATTCTACTTCCCAGCTACACTCCCAGCCCTATTTTTTATTCTTTATTTTGAAACAGGGTCTCACTAAGTTGCAGAGGGTCTCACCAAGTAGTTGAGGCTGGCTGCGAACCCTGATCCTCCTGTCTCAGACTTCCAAGTACAAGGATTACAAGCATGTACCACCATGCTTAGTCCAGGCTTTATTTTTTATTTATTAAAAAAATATTGTGTGGTACTAGGGATTGAAGCCAGGGGTATTCTACCTCTGAGCTATACCCCTAGCTCTTTATATATTTTTTATTTTGAAATGGGGTCTTAGTTGGGTGTGGTGGTGCACGCTTGTAATTCCATCACTTGGGAGGCTGACAGGAGGATCATGTGTTTGCAGCCAGCCTTGGCAACTTTGTGAGGCCCTCTGCAACTTTAGTGAGACCTTGTTTCAAAATAAAACATAAGCCTGGCCTGGTGGTGGCACACGCTTGTAATCCCTGTGCTTGGGAGGCTGAGACAGGAGGATCCCGCAGGTTCGAAGCCAGCCTCAGCTGGCTTAAGAGATCTTGTTTCCAAATAAAATATAAAATAGGTCTGGAGGCCAGGCGTGGTGGCGCACGCTTGTAATCCCCACGCTTGGGAGGCAGAGACAGAGGATCACACAGGTTCAAAGCCAGCTGCGCGCGCTGGCTTAGGAGACCCTGTTTCCAAATAAAAATGTAAAAATAGGTCTGGGAGTGTAGCTCAAAGGTAGAAGGGCTTCCAGGAACCCCAGTACCACCAAAAAAAAAAAAAAAAAAAAAAAAGAAGAAGAAAGAAAGAAAGAATAAAATAGGTCTGGGAGTATAACCTGGAGGTAGAAGGCCCCTGGGTTCCATCCCCAGGACAAATAAATAAATAAATAAATAAATAAATAAATAAATAAATAAATAAATAAAACATAAGCCAGGCTGGTGGTGGTGGCACACGCTTGTAATCCCAGCATTTTGGAGGCTGAAACTGGAGGATCCTGGTTCGCAGACAGCCTCTGCTACTCAGTGAGGCTCTCCACAACTTAGTGAGACCCTGTTTCAAAATAAAGAATAAAAAATTGGGCAGGGGGTGTAGCTCAAAGGTCAAATGCCTCTGGGTTCCATCCCCAGACCCGCAAAAAAAAAAAAAAAAAAAAAAAAAAAATTACGGAGGGCCTCACTAAGTACAGTCTGCAAACCATGATCCTCCAGTCTCAGCCTCCTGAATGCTGGGATTACAAGCGTGCGCCACCATGCCAGGCTGTAACTTTTGAATTTTATATTTATACATAAAAGTATCTATGCAGCCCCCAATGGGCCTAGTATCTATGGGCTTACCTACACATAGATACTCTGCACAGTGCAAGAGGACAGGGATCTGTGCAGCTGTGGGGCTTCTTTGGTGCACCCTCTACCAAATGACACTTACTGGTGATTTTTCAGGCCATATGCTCAACATCAGTTAATCAGAAAAGATGTTTTCAAAATCTCTGTGTAAGAATATGAATTATTTCCTGGGCACAGTGGTACATAGCTGTGATCCCAGTAAGTAGGGACTCTGAAGTGGGAAGAACATACCAGTTTGAGGCTAGCCTGGGCAATTTGTTGAGATCTGTCTCAAATTAAAAAAATAAAAAGGGCTGTGGATGTAGTTCAGTGTTACAGTGTAGTGCCCACTGCCCTAAGGTTAGGGTCTCGGGGCTCTGGAGAAAGGTTAAGTGTGCTGTCCGCCTGTTCCCCAGCCTCCGCCCCCCAGATACAATCAGACACAACAGGGAGTTAAGTCAAAGCAGGAACTGTTTATTACATTTACACGGTAACTTATAAAACAAAGACTGCAAGGGGGAATTCCAAGGTGGGGGGCTATCTACCAATTAGCTTAAAGGTCACTTCTATCACGCAGGCTTCTTAATTCTACACTGTTCACGCGCTGATCATGCACGGGCTCATACCCTTAGCCTATCATATGATAGTATGTTAATTCACACCCTTCTTTGGCCTCTCCATTGGCTCTCCCGTCCAGCGCCATCTTTAGACATTTGTCCTACAGCACAGTGCTGTCTAGCAAGTGCAAGGCCCTGGAGTCTATCCCCCAAAATAATATGAATTATTTTTTCCTGTATTTTCCAAATTTTCTATCATGAACATAAAAGAAATGCGTAATTTTTGTCATGTGTTCACTCATTCCTTTATACATGTATTCAACCAACTTCCATTGAGTGTTGCATGTGCACGTGTGTGCATGTGCACATGCATGTTCTAGAAACCCATATGTGATGTGTTCTCAGAAATACAGAGCAAAAAAGAGGGAACCTGTAATTGCATCCATCTTCTTTGAATGGAGCAGAGTGTAAACAAGGAGTAATCCTTGCCTTCCAGGTATTACAGAGAGATATGTAGAAAATTAATCAATACAACAGAATGATGTAAAAGCTACAGGCAACGAGCAATGTGCTATGGGGATAAGAAGAAAAAAATTAATTCTGGGACATATCAAGGAAGGTTTCATTGAAAAAAGATATCTGAAGCTGGGTGCTTTGATATACATCTTAGGACTTGGGAGTTTGAAACCCAGGGGCATTTTACCTCTGAGAGATATCCCCAGCCCTATCTATCTATCTATCTATTTATTTATTTATTTATTTATTTATTTATTTATTTATTTCTGGTGGTACTGGGGATGAAACCCTTCTACCTCCAGGCTACACTCCCAGACCACGCCCGCTTTATTCTTTATTTTTGAAACAGGGTCTCACACCGAGTTGCAAAGGTAACAGGGAAACAGTAACAAAGGAAACAGGGTCTCACACTGAGTTGCAAAGGCGAAGTAACTGAGGCTGTCTGTGAACTGCAATCCTCTGGTCTCTGCCTCCTGAATGCTGGGATTACAAGCATGCACCACCACACATGGCTTGGTTAAACTTTTTTTTTTTCTTTTTCTTTTCTTTTTTTTTTTTTTTTTTTTTTTTTTGCGGGTCTGGGGATGGAACTCAGGGGCATTCGACCTTCGAGCTACACCCCCTGACCTATTTTTTATTCTTTATTTGAAACAGGGTCTCACTAAGTTTCAGAGGGCCTCACTAAGTAGCTGAGGCTGTTCATGAACCATGATCCTCCTGTCTAAGCCTCCTGATTGCTGGGATTACAAGTGTGTGCCACCATGCCCAGCTTGGTTAATCTTTTTTTTTTTTTTTTTTTTTTTGGTGATACTGGGGTTCCTGGAAACCCTTCTACCTCCAGGCTACACTCCCAGACCTATTTTTGTACTTTTTAAAATTTTGGAAACAGGGTCTCTTAAGCAAGCACAGCTACTTAGCGAGACCCTGTTTACAAATAAAGTATAAAATAGGTATGGGAGTGTAGCTCAAAGGTAGAAGGCCTCTGGGTTCCATCCCCAGTACCACCAAAAAAAAAAAAAGCTTTGATCAAATTCCATGGTGGGACACACCTGTAATCCCAGTACTTCGGAGGCTGAGAGAGGATTGTAGATTAGGCAGCCTCAGCAATTTAGCAAGTTAGTGGGACCCTGTTTCAAAACAAAAGATAACAAAGGTCTGGGGGTGTATCCCTGAGGCAGAATGCTCCTGGGTTCAATCCCCAGTACCACATTCACACACACAGAAAGTTTCATGCTCAAAGTTTTCCCATCCATAAATGTGTGGGGAAAGAGTGTGTTGAAAAAGCAGGTCAGTCAAGGACGGATGCCATTAGTTGTCTTTTGCTGCATAACAATATTACTATCAACCTAAGACTTCACCCTTTTGTTATCCCCATGCTTATGAGTCACGCCTTCAGGAACAGCTGAGCTGGCTCCTCTGCAAGACTGTAATCAAGGTGCTGCTGGCTCACTGCTCTCCCAGGCACAGGACGAGCGTCCATGTCCATGCGGTTACTGGCAGCAGCCAGGTCTCTTCAGGATGACAGGCTCTGACCCTCAGCTTCTTGCTGTTGTCTAGAAGCTGCCCTCTGCTCTTCTCCATAGGAAATCTCACAAGCCAGTGGCTTGCTTCTTTGTTTTTATTTTTCAGTACTGAGGATCGAATCCAGAGGTGCTCTACCACTGAGCTAACCCATAGGCCCTCCCTTTTTTGGTACTGAGGATTGAACCTAGGAGTATTCTGTCTCTGAGCTACATCCCCAGCCTCTGGTTTCAATCACAGTTCCAGCAACCAACCAACAACAACAAAAAAAAAAAAAAACAAGAGAGAGAGAAAGAAAAATGGGCTAAACTACTACATGGTATCAATACCCAGAGATGATGATTAGTTTCTTACAAATTCTGCCTTAAAGATCTTTAAATGGCTGGGCGTGGTGACGCACGCTTGTAATCCCCACGCTTGGGAGGTGGAGACAGAAGGATCGCACAGGTTCAAAGCCAGCCTCTTTGGCTTAAGAGACCCTGTCTCCAAATAAAAATATTAAAAAAAAATAGGTCTGGGAGTATAGCCTGGAGGTAGAAGGGTTTTCAGGAACCCCAGTTCCACACACACACACAAAAAAAACTTCTTTAATATAAAAATCCCACAAAGTAAAGCTAAACCATAATTTTTTTTGTGTGTGTGGTACTGGGGGTAGAACCCAGGGGCTTTTCTACTTCTGGGCTATACTCCCAGCCCTATCTTATACTTTATTTGGAAACAGGGTCTCACTAAGTTGCTGAGAGCCTCACTAAGTAGCTGAGGCTGGCTTCGAACCTGTGCCATCCTCCTGTCTCAGCCTTATAGCGTGCACCATCACGCCTGGCCTAAAACTAAACCATATTGTGTCTTAGTATCTGCTCTTATTATAAAGTGAGTATCCATGCTCTTATCACAATTATTAGTGATTAGTGAGCAGGTTTTTTTTTTCCCCCAGTACTGGGGATAGAGCCCAGGGGCATTTTACCCCCGAGCTACACCCCCAGCCCTACTTTTTATTTTCGTGTGTGTATGTGTGTGTGTGTGTGTGTGTGTGTGTGTGTGTGTGTGTGTGTGTGTTTGTGTGTTACTTGGGGTGAAACCCAGGGGCTTTTTCTATCTCTGGGCTATACTCCCGATCTACTTTATACTTTATTTGGAAACAGGGTCTAAGTTGCTGAGAGCCTCACTAAGTAGCTGAGACTAGCTTCAAACCAGTGCGATCCTCCTGTCTCAGCCTTCCAAGCTCTGGAATTATAAGCGTGTACCACCACGCCCGGCTTATTGTTTATTTTGAAACAGGGTCTCACTGAGTTGCAAAGGGGCTAAGTAGCTGAGGCTGTCCATGAACCATGGTTCTCCTGTCTCAGCCTCCCAAACGCTGGGATTACAAGCGTGCGTCATGCCCGGTTTAGTGAGCAGTTTTTGTGCTAGAAAATGTACTGGGTGCTTAGATAGCATGTGAGCAAAAGCAGGCAAGGTCTCTGCTTTCAAAGAGCTTCCAGTGGGGGGAAACAGGCATGGGACAGACAACTATGCTAATAACTGTATGATTATCAATGGTGAGTGCTACTGAGACTAGAAGAGTGCTTTGAGGAAAACGTAACAGAGAATTCAAGCTAGCCTGCAGGTCCAGGATTGATGGGGGTAGTGACATTCAAGTGCAGACCAGAAGGAAGGGTCCCCGACAAGAGGTGGCGTAAGCTCACGTCAGAAGAGGAGCCCTGAAGGGAAAGGAGACCGAGGCGCGCGAGGGAGCAGCGGGCAAGAGCGCAAAACCACACAAGCGATCTTGTAGGGCCTGACAATGACACATGGCATGCCAGTGAGGTTGTCACAGCCATCAGAGATGTCATCCACGAGAGGGAGATGAAATTTTCAAGGATGACAGGTTTCTGTATTAAGCAACTGGGTGGTCATTGTTACCACTTACTAATAAAAGGGAAAACTAAATGGGATTAGATCTGGGGGAAAGATCAAGAGGCTTCAGTTGATAAGAGATTCTCCCTTCTCCTGCCTATGTTAATAACAATAATAAAACAATGTAGCCAGGCATGGTGGTGCACGCTTGTAATCCTAGTACTTGGGAGGCTGAGACAGGAGATCAGGCAGGTTCGAAGCCAGCCTCAGCTACTTTTAGTGAGGCTCTTAGCAACTTAGTGAGATCCTGTTTCCAAATAAAATATAAAACAGGTCTGGGAGTGTAGCCCAAGGTAGAAGGCCCCTGGTTCCATCCCCAGTATTACACACACACACACACACAGTAGAAATTAGGTAACAATTGAACCATACTACTTTGCTCTCTCTAGCTCTCCCGCATTCTCTCCCCCTCCTTCCCCCTCTTTCTGTACGCGCGTGTGTGTGTGTGTGTGTGTGTGTGTGTGTGTGTGTATGGATTGAACCTGGGGGGCACTCTACCTCTTAGCTGCATCCCTAGCCTTATTTATTTATTTATTTATTTATTTGGTGGTACTGGGGTTCCTGGAAGCCCTTCTACCTCCGGGCTACACTCCCAGACCTATTTTTACATTTTTATTTGGAAACAGGGTCTCCTAAGCCAGCACGCACGGCTGGCTTCGAACCCGCGTGATCCTCCTGTCTCTGCCTCCCAAGTGCGGGGATTACAAGTGTGCGCCACCATGGCCGGTGAGCCTTATGTTTTTTATTCTTTATTTTGAAACAGGGTCTCACTAGGTTGCAGAGGGCCTAAGTACCTGAGGCTGGCCACAAACCTGCAATCCTCCTGTCTCAGCCTCCCAAGTACAGAGATTACAAGTGTGCGCCACCACACCTGGCTCCCACTTTGCTTTTAAATGCATTAGGAGGGAGAGTATATCTGCGAAGGAAGCAGATCCAGATGCTACGGAGCAACCTCTAGACTTTTTCTACAACTTACTTCAGAAGGGATGTGCTAATGATGTTACCTTAGTTTGGTAATTTTCTTAATCAACTCTAACAAGTTAGTACTGAGCAAACCAAGTATCCCCAGTCAACTAATCTTATCCCTATCAATGCAGTAGCTATCAAAAAGCCTAATCTTTGGTACCAGGAACAAACAACCTTCAGAATTCGCAGACATGCTCCCCATGGTGGCATGCAACTGTAATCCCAGTACTTGGGAGGCTGAGACAAAAAGATTGCAGGTTGAAGGACAGCCTCAGCAACTTAAGACTGCTTCAAAATAAAAAATAAAAAGGACTGGAGGTATAATTTGGAGATAGGATGTACTTAGGTTCAATTCCCAGTTCTAAACCAAAAACATTTCTTTTAGGAATATAAGAGCCCATTTCTCAGTTATATATGGATACCAGGCAACTGTTTTTCAAAATTTTTTTTATTTTTTATTTTTGGATACTTGGGTGTGGGGAACTATTAAGGTCTTCCCCTTATCTTTACTAATACTTCTGACTGTTCTTCCACCCAGAGTCAACAGGTTTGGGGTCATGGAGGTTTCAAAGTAATTAAGACTCTCTCAGAACTAATGATGCTATTGTTCTGTCTGAGCTAAGATTAGGTTTGTGTTGTTTGTGTTGCATCAGGGTATTGTTTGACCTGTGGATACTTTGGACTTGTCTTTCTTGTATTCCGGGGTAACCTGAAGCTAGAAACTGTATAAAGAACCACAAGAAAATAAACCCGATGATTGGCCAGTAGAGATATCGACCCAGGAGTGGACTGGCGACCCTTCCATGCTAGAATTAAATATTCTTCTAATTAAATTCTTAGAGTTATATTCTTTCATCCTCGCTTCTCTCTTTGGAACCCGTACTTTTGCCGGCAGGCTCTGGCACTTGGGATTAAAGCCAGGGGCATTATACCTCTGGGCTACACCCCTTGCCATTTTAATTAAATTAATTAAGCTGGCCATAGTGACACATGCTTGTAATCCCAGTACTTGGGAGGCTGAGATAGGAGGATCACACAGCTTAGAAGCCAGCCTCAGCTACTTAGTGAAGCTCTCAGAAACTTAGTGAGACCCTGTTTCCTAATAAAATATGTCTGGGAGTATAGCCCAGAGGTAGAAAGCCCCTGGGTTTCATTCCTAGTAACACACACACACACACACACACACACACACACACACACTCACAAAATTATTTATTATGGAACAGGCCTTCCTAAGTTGCTGAAGGTATAAGTTGCTGACACTGGTCTTGAACTTACGATCCTCCTGTCTCAGCCTCCCAAGTACTGGGATCACAGGTGTGCACTACTGTGTCCAGCAAGAACTAGTTTAAACAGTCATCCAAATTCTATGACATTAAGGGAAAACTTATTCCACAACTGTAAGTTAAAATGAAATTGTTTAAAATCTCTGAGTATGTTTGACCTATCACCATTTGTTTCCATAGCTTGGTTATTTATTTATTTATTTATTTATTTATTTATTTATTTATTTATTTATTTATTTTTGGTGGTACTGGGATTCCTGAAAACCCTTCCACCTCCAGGCTACACTCCCAGACATCTATTTTTTATATTTTTATTTGGAAACAGGGTCTCTTAAGCCAGCAAGGCTGGCTTCGAACCTGTGAGATCCTTTCGTCTCTGCCTCCCAAGTGCGGGGATTACAAGCATGTGCCACCATGCCTGGCTAGTTTGGTTAATTTTTAACATGGTTAACTTATAACTTGTGTGGTACCTATTCTCTGATCCCCAACAGGCATCCTACTTTTATTGTGCAACCATTTATATGACTTGGATCATGTCCACCTTACATGTAAACAGCACCAACGATGACTCAGGAAACAAGTGCTGTGTGGCACTTTCCAAAAGTTTTTAAAGACTGAGGGGCAAGAAGATTAATTCACTAACCCCAGGGACAGAAACTGCGGTAGTATCTTCTTAGGGAAACTGGCAGATTTGGGAGCAGGTCTGGGAGAAAGAGTTGGTTTTTACTGGCTAACCTTCCACTAATTCTTCCTCCCCTACCTCCCCCTTCCCCTTTTCCTCTTCCCTCCCACTCCTCCTCCTCCTCCTCCTCCTCTTTTTTGGATTGAACCCTGGAACATTCTGCCTCCCTGCTGCAGTCCCAACCCTTTTTATTTATGTTCTGAAAGAGGGTCTCTCTAAATTGTTCATGGCTAAATTGTTCATGGTTTCTCTAAGTTGCCAAGGCTGTCCTGGAACCTGTGATCCTTCTGTCTCACCTCCTGGGTACAGGGATTACAGGTATGTACCACAATACCCATCTTGATTTTTATGTATTTATTCTTACCACATGAATGTTATTACCTTACAACCACCACAAATCACAATTTAAAAATAAAAAGTGAGAGCCAGGCCTGGTGGTGTGATCCCTGTGCTTGGGAGGTTGAGACAGGAGGATCACACAGGTTTGAAGCCAGCCTCGGGTACTTAGTGAGGCTCTCAGCAACTTAGTGAGACCCTGTTTCCAAATAAAGTATAAAATAGGTCTGGAATTATAGCCCAGAGGTAGAAAAGCCCCTGGGTTCCACCCTCAGTACCACACACAAATATAAGAAGTGGGTGTGATGTCATGCCTATAACCCTAGTCCTTGAGAGGTAGATACAGGAGGATGGCAGGCTTGAGACCAATGAGGTAATTTAGTGAGAACCTATTTCAAAATATAAAAAAAGTCTGGGGTGAGCTGGGTGTGATGGCACATGCTGGTAATCCCATTGCTTGGGAGGCTGAGCCAGGAAGATCACAGGTTCAGGGTCAGCCTCGGCTACTTAGTGAGGCTCTCCACAACTTAGTGAGTCCCTGTTCCAAAATAAAGAATAAAAAATAGGGCTGGGAGTATATTTTAGAGGTATGATGCCTCTGAGTTAAATCCCCAGTACCACACACACACACAAACACAAAAGTGCTGGGGTATAGCTCAGAGGCAGAAGCTTCCTGGGTTTAATCCCCAGTACTCTTCTTTACACAAAAGTTACATTAAAAACAAAACTAAACTGGGTTCACGTTTGTAATCCCAGCATGCTTGTAATCTCAGCATTTGGAAGGCTGAGACAGGCTGAGACAGGAGGATTGTGGTCCGTGGAAGCCTCAGTTACTACTTAGCAAGGCCTATTGCAACTAAGTGAGACCATGTTTCAAAATAAAGAATAGAAAATTAGGGCTGGGGTGTAGCTCAGAGGTAGAATGCCCCTGGGTCCCATTCCCAGCACTGCAAAACAAAACAAAACTAAATTAAACTGGGCACAGTGAGGAATTCCTGTAATCTCAGTATTTGGGAGGCTGGGATAGGATCACAGGTTTGAAGTCAACTTAAGTGAGGCTCTCAGCAACTAAGTGAGACCCTTTTTTCAAATAAAAATAAAATAGGGCTGGGGTGTAGCTCAGAGGTAAAATACCTCTGGGTCTAATCCCCAGTACCCCCCTGAAGCCTACATAAGTAGTTTCCTATGAAAAAATAGTTATTGGTGCATTGTAACTATACATCACAGTGAGGTTTAAAGTGGTATGTTCTGCCAGGTGTGGTGGTGCACGATTGTAATCCCTGCACTTGGGAGGCGGAGACAAGAGGATCGCGCAGGTTCGAAGCCAGCTGCGCTGGCGTAAGAGACCCTATTTCCAAATAAAAAAGTATAAAATAGGTCTGGGAGTGTAGCCCGGAGGTAGAAGGGCTTCCAGGAACCCCAGTACCTCCAAAATTAAATAAATAAATAAATAAATAAATAAATAAATAAATAAATAATAAAGTGGTACATTCATGCCCATACACACACTTGGCATGTTTCCCTCCACAGCCCATTCCACTCCCCCTCTTCCTTCCCTGTACAAGTTAGTGATCTTGGTATTGAGACCTTCATTCTATTCCTTCCTTATTCCTCCTTTCCCTTCCCCAATTCCCTCCAAAGTCAGGGTAACATTTTCTCTCATGGATTTTCATATAAGCCTCGGAGACAGTATTTTCCCCAGAGTTCCACAGAACTTAGTGATATTTTTACTATAAAATTCTCTATTAGCCAGACATGTTGGCACACATACCTGTAACCCCAGTTCTTCAGGAGGATCACAGGTTCAAGTCAACCTCAGCAATTTTGTGAGACCTTGTTTCAAAGTAAAAAATAAAAGCCGGGCATGGTGGTGCACCCTTGTAATCTCAGCATTCAGGAGGCTAAGACAGGAGGATTGTCATTCTCAGCCAGCCTCAGCAACTTAGTGAGGTCCTTTGCAAGTCAGCGAGACCCTGTTTCAAAATAGAGAATAAAAGGGACTGGGTGCAATGGCTGGGTGCAATGGCATACTCTTGTAATCCCAGCATTTGGGAGGCTGAGAAAGGAGGATTGTGGTTCACAAACAGCCTCAGCTACTTAGTGAGGCCCTTTACAACTCAGTGAGACCCTGTTTCAAATAAATAACCAAAAATAGGGCTGGGGGTACAGCTCGGAGGTAGAATGCCCCTGGGTTCCATCCCCAGTACCTTAAACATAAATAAATAAAGGCTAGAAGTCTAGCTCGGTGATGGAGCACGCCTGGGTCTAATCCCCAGTACCACAGAAAAATTAAAATCTCATATAAAAACAAAGCTGAACCTTCAGATATTCAATAGGAACAATTCAATTCTCTTCATTTCTTGGTCATAACACCAACAATAAACTGAACTCTTCAAATTCCAAATCTTTTTTTTTTTTTGTAGTGGGAACTGAACCCAGAGGCATTCTACCTCTGAGCTACACCCCCAGCCCTATTTTTTAATTTTTACTTTGAAACAGGACCTTGCTAGGTTGATGAGAGTCTCACTACATCTCACTACTTGCAGTGGTTGTCTTCGAACATTCAATCCTCCTGTTTCAGTCTCTTAAGTACTGGGATTACAGGAGTGCACCATCACACCCAGTTCCAAATGTCTTTTTTTTTTTTTTTTTCAGTATTGAGGATGGGACCCGGGGGCATTCTACCTCTGAGCTATACCTCTGGCCCTATTTCTTATTCTTTATTTTGAAACAGGGTCTCATTGAGTTGCAAAGGGCCTCACTAAGTAGCTAGGGCTGTCTACAAATCACCATCCTCCTGTCTCAGCCTCCCGAATGAGGGATGAAAAGCACGTGCCTCCATGCCAGGCTTCCAAATTTCTTTTTAATCAAAAGTTTTGATCTCACTCCAATGATTTTTGTTAAAGCTGCTACCAAGAAATAAAATGGGCTAAGCCAGGTGTGGTGATACACACACCTGTGTTTCAATCCCGTACAGAAAAAAAGAAGAGAGAGTGGGAGATATTAAGACAGAGATGGAGAGGAAGAGGGAAGGCAGGCAGACAGGCAAAATTGAATTATGTTGTACTGTCTCTTCTTTCATGATCTCCAACAACTGTCTGACCACCAGTGAAAATGTGTTTCTTTGAGCCAGGCGTGGTGGAGCACGCTTATAATCCCAGTACTTGGGAGGCTGAGAGAGGAGGATCACAGGTTCACAGCCAGCCTCAGCTCCTTAGTGAAGCTCTTTGCAACTCAGTGAAACTCTGTTTCAAAATAAAGAATAAAAAACAGGGCTAGAGGTGTAGCTTGGAAGTAGAATGCCCCTGGGTTCCATCCTCAGTACTGAAGAAAAAAAAAAAAAAAGCTTTAAAAAAATAAGTAAAATTTCCAATTGATCCTTAATGAGCACTTAGGTCTGAGAATCCCAACCCTTTGCCCCACGTCTACCGCATCCCACCCTGGTGCCTCAGAGAGTTATCTCTGTGTTAACTATAGTCAAAGATATAATTTATCAAGCCAGGAGTGGTGGCACTTGCCTATAATTTCTGTACCTGGGAGGCTGATTGAACATTCAAGGCCAGCATGAGGTAACTTAGTAAGATCTTGTTTCAAAATGAAAAATAAAAAGAGCAAATGGAGCTGGGCATGGTGGCACACGCTTGTAACCCAGCATTCAGGAGACGGAGACAGGAGGATCGCGGTTCACGGACAGCCTCAGCTACTTAGTGAGGCCCTTTGTAACTCAGTGAGACCCTGTTTCAAAATAACGAATAAAAAATAGGGCTGAGAGTGTCGTTCAGAGATAGAATGCCCCTGGGTTCCATACCCGGTATCGCAAATAATAAATAAATAAAAATAAAAAGGGAGCCGGGCGTGGTGGCGCACGCTTGTAATCCCCGCGCTTGGGAGGCAGACAGGAGGATCGCGCAGGTTCGAAGCTAGCCGCGCGCGCTGGCTTAGGAGACCCTGTTTCCAAATAAAAAAATGTAAAAATAGGTCTGGGAGTGTAGCCCGAAGATAGAAGGGCTTCCAGGAACCCCAGTACCACCAAAAAAAAAAAAAAAAAAAAGGGTGGGGAGTGCAGCTCAGAGGTAGAATGCCTCTGGCTTCAGTTCAATCCTCAGTGTCTGTCTCTGTCTGTCTGTCTCTCTTTCACTCACACACACACACACAAAGAAATTAAAAAAAGAAATTAAATAGCTCCTCTAGGTCACGTGGGTACTGATAGTTTTCTGCCGCTGTAAATGGTTCTGATACTCATGAATTAACAAGATAGTATTACTCGTCACTAGTAGATTTGATCTGCCTACAAGTTAAATGTTTCTTCAATGCTTCTATTTATAAGTGGAACCACAAACCTGGAAGTCTAATTTGGGATCAGTATGGTAGGTTGTGTTCTGCCATGTAGGACGTCAACATTTGATTAGGAAGATCTTAGGGCTCTATCCCACTATCTAATAAGCTCTAAATAAGATGGTCTAACACGTTCCAGACGCTCCTTCTCATTAGTCACGGGCCCGCAGCCTTTAACAGATCCTAATGAGATTGCCAGAGTAAGTACAAAAGTATCTAGGACTTAACAGTGTAGTGGAGTCAAGGCATTAAAAGATCTGTTAAATATTCTTTTGAAGTTCATTGTAAGGTGAGGAGTGACAGCTAAATTTACATAGCACATCAAGCTCTAGACCTCTGACTCTGAAGGCATCTAGACAATCTGCTGAAAGTCTATTTGAGGAGCTCTCTAAGAGACTTCATGTTGACAAACTATAAATAGAGAAAGCTGATAAATCCTAGCCAGGCTGGTGGTACATGCCTGTAATACCCACACTTGGGAGGCTGAAATAGGAGGATCACATGTTTGAGGCCAGTCTCAGCAATTTAGCAAGGCTGTTCAAAATAAAAACTTAAAATTTTTTATTTTGTATCTAAGAGGTAGAATGTCCCTGGGTTCAGTCCCTAGTACAAGAAAGAAAGAAAGAGAGAAAGAATGAGCTAGCTGATAGATCCTGTAAGGTATGTCTGTCTGTCTGTCTTCCTTCCTTCCTTCCTTCCTTCCTTCCTTCCTTCCTTTCTTTTTTGTGGGTCTGGTGATGGAACTCAGAGGCATTCGACCTCTGAGCTATACCTCCTACCCTATTTTTTATTTTGAAACAGGTTCTAAGTTGCAGAGGGCCTAAGTAGCTGAGGCTGCCCGCAAACAGCGATCCTCCTGTCTCAGCCTCCCGAATGCTGGGATTACAAGCGTGCATCACCACACCCGGCCAGGTATGTATTTCAAGACTAATTTATATCCCTTGAAAGCATTCAATCTTGTACTTTTTTTTTTATTATGTTTCAGAATGATATGTGTATACATGGTACTATATGTCATATATAATCTATGCTCAGTAATAGAGAAAAAACTAATAAATGCACCAGAGAGTCCTATTTATATGTCATTTTACAAAGCAGTCATCTGTTTCCGGGCATCAGTTTGTTTTCACTAAAGTTATTACAGTCATATTCATGAGAATTTTCACCAGTCTGATTACCACTACTATTCTCAAGTCTCAAAAGAAAACCTATAATCTAAGTATAAAATATTACTGGAGGTAGGAATTTATCATTTTCACATATTTAAAAGAGAGCTCTCACACTATATACTTATATATTATTTCAAATAAAATAGAAAAAAAAAAAAGAGCTCTAGCTGTAATCCCAGTACTTGGGAGACTGATCACAGGTTTGAAGCCAGCCTCAGCAACTCAGTGAGGCTCACATTAGCTTAGTGAGACCTTGATTCCAAGTAAAAAAGAAAATTGCCGGGCGTGGTGGCGTACGCTTGTAATCCCCGTGCTTGGGAGGCAGAGACAGGAAGATTGCACAGGTTTGAGGTCAGCCGCCTACGCGCTTAGGAGACCCTGTTTCCAAATAAAAATGTAAAAATAGGTCTGGGAGTGTAGCTCAAAGGTAGAAGGGCTTCCAGGATTATGAATTAACATGTTTTTCCCCATTGTTCATTGTGAAGGAATGTCTCTAGACAGGATGACAAAATACAGATTCAAAATGTGCATTGGTGTTTTGTTTACTGGTATCAGAGATGGTTCCAAGGGGTCAGTCTGGATATGATGAGACACCCTACTCCTGATTGGACTTGCAGGGGCAGGGCTTGAGATCTCAGCCAGAATGCCTGGCATGTGGGCAGGAATTAGGAGCAGAGAAGCACAGTTAGTGGAGACACACGTTGCCTCTGTGGGAATGTACCCAAGAACTAGGACAGGCCTGAGCCTCCAAGGAGCTAGAAACACAATGGCAGAGTATATGAGATGTAAGCTAACACTAAGAAACTAAAAAAAACTTAATGGGCCCAATGGAGTCAGTCTTTGTATAGAATGTCATAAAGAAAATGGTATTTAAGTGGTGCACACCTGTAATCCCATTATTTGGGAGGCTGAGACAAGCAGGATCACAGGTTTAAGGAAAGCCTCAGCAATGTCGTGAGGCTTTCAGCAACCTAGTGAGACCCTGTTTCCAAACAAACAAAAATAAATAAATAAAAATAAAAAGGGCTTAGCTGGGCGTGGTGGCACATGCTTGTAATTCCAGCATTTGGGAAGCTGAGACAGGAGGATCGCAGTTTGTGGATGCCTCAGCTACTTACTGAGACCTTTTACAACTCAGTGAGACCCTGTTTCAAAATAAAGAATAAAAAATAGGGCCGAAAGTATAGCTCTAGAGGTAGAATGCCCCTGGGTTCCATCCTTAGTACCTCAAAAATAAATAAATAAATAAATAAATAAATAAATAAATAGGACTGTGGGAATGGCTTGGAGATAGAATACCCCTGGGCTCAATCCCCAGGGCACACCCCCCCCCCCAGCACACACACACACAATAAAATCGTATTTGAGAATACTCAAGAGAGAAACTAAATACAGAGAATAGAGTAGGAAAATATCATATAAATCTATTAAAATATGGAACTGGATATTACTGGAAATTCTGTCTTGAAATATGAATTATTTGCTACATTTTCAAGTAAGATATATATAATCATGATTTACAAATCCATTGCAAATTCATGACATGATCTAGTACTGTGATGCCTAATTACCCTTATTATATTATTATTATTTTTGGTGGTACTAGGGATTGAACTCAGGGGCTTTCTACCTCAGACTTCTATCCTTAGCCCTACTTTATTCTTTAATTTGAAACAGAGTCTCAATAAGTTGCTGAGGCTGGCTATGAACCTTGAATTCTCCTATCTCAGTCTCCCAAGTACTGGGATTACAAACATGCACCACCACACTGTGCTAATTATCCTTATTTTAACTCTGTTCTTACCTTAAAGCTGAAAATACTTTTTCTTTTTTTTGCTGATGAGTCTCACTACTTGCTGAGGGTATCTTCCAACCTGCAATTCTCCTATCTCAGCCTCCCAAGTACCGGGATTACAGGGATGGGCCACCACGCCTGGCTGAAACCACTTTATAATAAGCTCTGTTAGGCCAGTTCTGGTAGTTCTTGAAGGATGTTCCAGGAAGTAGAATATCTAGTGTCACCTGAGCTCTTGTTAGAAATTCAAATCTTGAGCAGCTATTCAAGATCAACCAAAATAGAAGTACTGGAGACTGAGCTCATCAATCTGGGTTGTAGGCCTCCTGCACAATTCTGATTCACTCTGGGGTCTGAGAATGTTTTGGGTACACTGCCTTAAACATTTCAGAACTAATCTGGGCATGGTGGCACACACTTGTAATTCCAGTACTTGGGAGGTTGAGACGGGAAGACGACAGGTTTGAAGCCAGCCTCGGCAACTTTACAAGGGCCCTCTGCAACTTAGTGAGACCCTGTTTCCAAATAAATAAAATTGGACTGGGGGTGTAGCTCAGAGGTAGAATATCTCTGATTCAATCCTAAGTGCCAGAAAAACAAAACATTTCAGAACTAAACTGTTTTAGAGGTATGGCAGAGTTCTGTGAGAGAGGCCAAAGAGAAGAAAGGATCAACTAGACACAGTGGGGATTTTACAGCTGGGCAGGCCTGGGATCAAACTAGGGACCCAGCACTATCTAGTTGCATACAGTCCTTTTTTCTTTCTTTTGTGGTACTGGGGACTGAACATAGGAGCATTTTATTCTATTTTTTGTTTGTTTGTTTGTTTGTTTGTTTGTTTTGAAACAGCACCTTGCTAGGTTGCTGAGAATATCCCTATATTGCTAAGGCTGTCTTTGAACCTGAAATCCTGTCTCAGTCTCCCAAATAATAGGATTACAGACCTATGCCACCATGCTCAGCTGCACAGCCTCATCTTTATATACAACAATGCTCCAACATGCAAATGCAATGTTCCTTCAATTAAGTGAATATTTGGGAAATAAAAGTTTATATGAACTTTTCATCACTTGTACTTTAAGATCTAAATTCAAGTAAATTATTTCCAGGCACAGCGTGTTTGCCATAGCCCAGTGGAAAGGACAATGGTACTGAAGATTTTAAAGGTTTACTTAAAAGGTTTTTAAAAATATTTTTATTTTTGTGGTACTAGGAGTGGAACCCAGGGCCCTTCTACCTCCAGGACCTATTTTAATTTTTATTTTGAAACAGAGTCTCGCTAAATTACTGAGGCTATCCTTGAACCTGCGATGCTCCTGTCTCAGCTTCCCAAGTACTGGTATTACAGGCATGTGCCACTGTGTCCGGCTAAGATTATGGTTTAGATAGCTTTATTATTTTTGTAGTGCTGGGGATCGAACACCGGGCCTCACACAGGCTAGGCAAGTGCTTTTGCATTAAGCTACATCCCTACTTTTCCTCCCTTTTTAAGGTATTCCAACTCTCTTTCTCTTTC
Source organism: Muscardinus avellanarius (assembly GCF_963383645.1). Classification (NCBI taxonomy): domain Eukaryota; kingdom Metazoa; phylum Chordata; class Mammalia; order Rodentia; family Gliridae; genus Muscardinus; species Muscardinus avellanarius. The sequence continues at coordinate 114,624,472 of NC_137790.1, forward strand.
CACAGAGGGAACTCAGTTGTCTAGATGGTTTAAATTCATTGACTTCTTCCTTTAAAGTTTCCCTTTTTATGCCTTTAAAAAACGTTAAGAAACATTTGCATTAGAAATGTTTATTTCTGCACGTGGTTCCACCAGAACAAAATTTACTACAAAGGCTCAGAAGTCCTAAGTTCCCGAATGGGATTGTATTAGGGTCTTTTCTCCTACCTCGCTGTACCGAAACACATCTAATGCCTCTCTATTCCTTGCTACTTCACAAACTCCTGTACATTTGAGGTGCTATTAACTGGTATTTAAATATATTCACTTCCTCGTCCTCTTTTTCTGAAAAATTTGAGTATTCTATATTGTCATTTTAATTTACCTCTGGCAACTATGTTCTTGGTAAAGACGAAATCCTTGTAGCTCATTTCTTTTCTCAAAAGAATCACAATGTTACGCTACTGTGTCGGGTGCCACGGGTTCCGGCCCTCCAGAAGTTAGTGTTTTATGGCTAAGTAGCTTCTTCAATTATATACCTATAAAGGGGTATCATCAACAGGGCACGTGGCGCACGCCTGTAATCTCAGTATTCGGAAGGCTGAGACAGGTTTGAGGTTGGAGAACGTTAATTTAGAGAGATTCTGTAGGAAAAAAAGGGGGATGGGGTGTAGCTCAGAGGCAGAGTTCCCCTAGGTTCAATACTCAGTACCCCCTAAAGTAAAGTGGTATCATCACAGGCTCATTACCTCTTCCCAAGTTCCTACCTGTTGCAAGTACTTGGTCAGAGAAGATGAATCCGATCTGCCTAATAAGCAAGGTCCCTTTCCTTTTCGACCATGGCCCTCTTCCCTCTGCTCCCCGGAACGCACGCCGTCCCCCCAGTCCTAGCACCGCGGCCAGGTCCTCGAGGGCCCGGCCCCAGCCGGCGTGGAGCCCTCCGCAGCTCTACTTGCAAATCGAGCGGAGCGCTCAAGAAAAGCCCTGCAAGAGAGGGCGCCCGGGGGAAGAAAAGAGCGTCGCCTTCAAGAGCTTCGGGCCCGGCGTCCAGACGTCTGCAGCTGCCCGGACAACCACAGCAAACCAACTCGTCCCGGCCGCGCCACCTCGCCTCTCCTTTCCCCACCCGGACTCGCCTCGAGCCTACTTTCGCTTCCACCCCTTCTCTCTCCCTCTCTCCCCGAAGCCCGGGCAGCCCGCCCGGCCGCCGCCGCACCCCGCCCCGCCCTGCCCGCGCAGCTCGGGCCTTTTCCTCCCAGCGTCGCTCCCTTCCCCTTTCCGTCGGCTCTTCCGCCCCCGCTCTCCATCGCCCCTTCTGATTGGGCGAACGCGCCGGAGCCCGGCCGGCCAATCGGCACGCCGGCCTGGCGGCAATGGGCGTGGCCGCGGCGCCGGGGCCCTCAGATCGAGGCTGCTTCCCCCTCGGCCGGCAGCGCATTCCGCCGCCGTTGCCGCCGCCGGCCCTGCGGTCGCCTTCGCCGTGCTGCCGCCGCGCTGGGGTTAGGGAGGGTGGGGGGCGGGCGGGGAGAGGTGGAGGCCGGCGAGGGGAGGCAGGAAGCGGCCGCACGGAGGGAGAGCGGCGCGGGCGGCGGCCGGGTGCCTGGGAGTGTCCGTGCGGCGCGGTGGTTGGGGCGGATCCCGCGGGGCCCGGGCGGGGGAAGGAGTCACCGGCCCGGCCATGGCGGACAACGAGAAATTGGACAACCAACGGCTCAAGAATTTCAAGAACAAAGGCCGGGACTTGGAGGTGAGGCCGGGGGCGCCGGGGCGCGGGCCGCGGCCTCGCCGGTCCCCGCCGGGACTCGCGGCGTGGGGGGCGGGCGGGCGCCGCCGCGGGCCCGCGGGGGAATGGCGCTGGGCGGCCGGCCGGTGACGCCGCTGCGAGCGCGCCGGGAAGTTTGTGCCGGGCCTGCTCCGCCTCCGCGGGCGGCGAGCTGCCGGGGCCCGGCCGGCGCGGCCTAGGCCTGTCCCGCGGAGCCGCCGCCGCCGGGGCGAGGGGCCCCCGCTGGGCTCGGCCGGCGGCCGGGAGGGGGTGGGCTCGCGCGTGGCCGCCGAGAGGGGCGCGCAACTTCCTCAGCGACGCCCCAGGCGGCCCCACTTGGAGGCGTTCTTTCTGGTCTTCCCGACTCCCGCTTTACCCTTGCCTACCCCCAATATCCAAACTACGGGAGTCAACTTCTCCGTTGCGAATAAATAAATAAATAAATAAAACACCCCCGGCGAGAGAGGCCCTCCTGGATGCTCACAGTGCCTTCCAGCGGCCTGTGTTTTACTCTGGATAGAGCAGATTCAAGATGTGGCTCACGGTGTGCCCTCTTCCAGGCCAAGGATGCCCCTTATTTCAGCTTGCCCACCAATCTTTTTACCCCCTCCTGAGAAACTACCAGCTGCATTTTTACATTTAAAGTCCAAAGGGTCATACAAAGCTGTCATCCTCTACAGTATCCTTTCCCTCCACCTGCTGGTGGTGGTAGTGGGGGATGGGGTGGGCTTTAGAGTGGCACCACCACGTTTTATTATTTAAAAAGGGGGAAAAAAAGCTTCATTGTCTTAGATACAGCTGCTCCCGGAGGTTTTCAGTCGGCATAAAGTGTATGTGTTAAACACGCGTACACGGCTGAGATTTTTGATTAAGATGCTACTTCTCTTCGGCTATAAAAATTTAGCTATTGAGGTTTCTTTTTCCTTTAATTCATTTTGAGTCAGTTTAGTTTTTTTTTTTTCCCCCTTCCGTACTGGTGATTGTTCAACTTAGGGACATTCTATCTCCAAGCTCTAAAAATTCAGTGTAACCATTGGCTTTTTTTTTTTCATTTGATTCATTTTGGGTCAGTTTAGCCTTTTGTGTTTGTGTGTGGTACTGGGGATTGTTGAACCCAGGGGCATTCTATCTCCAGGCAACACTCATATACTCTCTCTTTTGAAACAACATTTTGCTAAATTGCAGAAACTGGCCTTGAATCTGCAGTCCTCCTGTCTGCTTCCCAAGTCTGGGATAACAGGCTTGTACTTCCACATCCTCTGTGATTCCTCCTCCTCCTCCTCCTCCTCCTCCTCCTCCTCCTCCTGTGATTCCTCCTCCTCCTTTTTGTGGTACTTGGGGGTGGAACCCAGGGGATTTCTACCTCCCCACTACACCTGCCGCCCTATTTTATAATTTATTTGGAAACAGGATCTCACTAAGTTGCTGAGAGCCTAAGTAGCTGAGGCTGGCTTCGAACCCGTGCGATCTTACTGTCTCAGCCTCCCAAGCACTGGGATTACAAGCATGCTTTGGCCACCACAACCTTCCTTTCTTCTAATGAAAAAAAATTAACATTATTGAAACAACCCACATGCCATAAAAAACCAGCCTTTATGACATTGAGTAAATTTACCTTCTTGTAGAACACTGAAAAGTTTTTTACTAGTTCGAATTTTTTTTCCCAGCAATGGACATAAAACAAGGGCATTCCACTTTTGAGCTGCAATCCCAGTCCTATTTTATTCTTTTATTCTTTTTATTTTATTTATTTATTTATTTTGTGATACTGGGGATGGAACCCAGGAGCAATCTACCTTCAAGATACACTCTCAGAACCTATTTTTTATTCTTTATTTTGAAACAGGGTCTCATTGAGTTGCAAAGTGCTTCACTAAATAGCTAAAGCTGTCCTTGAATCGGGATATTCCTGACTCGGGCCTCCCAAATGCTAGGATTACAAGTTTTGCCACCACACCTGGCTATTCCTTTTTTTTTTTTTTTTTGGATGGTACTGGGGTTCCTGGAAGCCCTTCTATCTTCGGGCTACACTCCCAGACCTATTTTTTATATTTTTATTTGGAAACAGGGTCTCTTAAGCCAGTGCGGCTGACTTCGAACCTGTGCGATTCTCCTGTCTCTGTCTCCTAAGCGTGGGGATTACAAGCGTGTGCCACCACGCCCTGGCTATTCTTTTATTTTGAAATAGGGTCTCACTAAGTTGCTGAGGCTGGCCCAGAACCTGCATTCCTCCTGTCTCAGCTTTTCAAGTCCTGGGATTACAAGTGTATACCACCATACCTTGCTTAATATGAATACTTTAGAATGAGGGGGGGGCAAATTATAAAACTTAATTGATAAATTTTATAAGGGCACAAAATCCAGAAAAATAACCATTAGGTGCCAGACAAATCATTTTCTTTTTCCCTCTCATATTTCTAATAGATTCATTGAGATGTAATACACATGCCATATGATTTAACCATTTAGAACTTTTGGTGTATTCATAGTTGTGCAACAATGACTACAATATTAGAACATTTTCACCACCCTAAAAAAAACTCTCCTTCATTAGCAGTCACTCCATTTCCTAATTATCCCATCCCAAGTAACTACTTTCTGTCTCTAAAGATTTGCCTTTTCTTGTTGGACATGTTTGCACATGCTTGTAATCCCAGCATTTGGGAGGCTTAGACAGGAGGATTCAGGTTCACTGCCAGCCTCAGCTACTAGGTGAGGTCCTTTGCAACTTAGACCCCGTTTCAAAATAAAGAATAAAAAATAGGGCTTGGAGTGCAGCTCTGAGGATTGGAGGTAGAATGCCCCTGGGTTCCATTCCCAGTACTGCAAAAAATAAAAAGTAAAAAAGGATTTGCCTATTTTGGACATTTCATGTGAATGGAATTATACAATTTGATATTTCCTGACTATCTTCTTTTAAGGTATGTTTTCAAACTTCATTTGTGTTCTATTATTGGTTTTTTGATTTTTTTTTTTTTCCTACTGGGGATTAAACCCAGAGGCATACCTCTAACCTACACTCTCAGCCCTTCATTTCCTTTCCTTCCCTCCCTCCCTTCCTTCTTGTATGTATGTATGTATTTTGCAGAACTGAGGATGGAACCCAGAGGCATTCTGCCTCTGAGCTACACTCCCAAGCTCAACATTTTTATTCTTTTATTTCGAAACAGGGTCTAAATTGAGGGCCTCGCTAAGTAGCTGAGGTTGGCCTCAACCTGTGATCCTTTTGTCTCAGCCTCCCAAGAACTGGGATTATGAGCATGCACCACCACACCTGCCTTTGTGGGGTGTTTTTTTTTTTTTTTTTTTGGTGGTACTGGGGTTTCTGGAAGCCCTTCTACCTCTGGGCTACACTCCCAGACCTATTTTTACATTTTTATTTGGAAACAGGGTCTCCTAAGCCAGCGCGCGCTGCTGGCTTCGAACCTGCGTGATCCTCCTGTCTCTGCCTCCCAAACTCGGGGATTATAAGCAAATTCCACCACACCTGGCTGCCTTTGTGTTTTAACAATGTATTAAGTGCTTGCTTCATTCCTTCATATGGCAAAAGGATATACCACATTATGTTTTATCAGTCAGTTGACATTTTCTTTGCTACTACTTTCTTAGCTGCTGTTGTTGTTGTTGTTGTTGTTGTTGTTGTTGTTATTATTATTATTATTATTATTATTAGGTACTGGGGATTGAACTCGGGGGCATTCTACCTCCAAGTTATACCCTCAGCTCTTTATAGTTTGTTGTTTTGGAACAGGGTCTTGCTAAGTTTCTGAGGCTGGTCTTGAACCAGTAATCCTCTTGTCTCAAGTACTGGAATTAATTATAGGGATGTGCAACCAGGCCTGACTAAATTATCCCTGTTTTTTGAGAGGGGGATTGCAGTATTAGGGATTGAACCTAGGGGCATTCTACCTCCAAGATATACCCTCAGCCCTATTTTTTATTCTTTATTTTGAAACAGGTTCTTGCTAAATTACAGCAGGCCTTACTAAATAAGCAAGGCTGGCTGAGAACCTGCGATCCTCCTGTCTCAGCTTCCCAAATACTGGGATTACAAGGGTGTGCCAACAGGCCTGGCTATCCTTGTTTTTTAAATTGATCTTTCCCCTTACTATGTATTTTTTGATAGTTTAGTAAAAATGGGGTTTAAGTTCTGGTTCTACATTGGAATATTGTTGTATGTAACTAAGAAAAAAAAAAACAAGAGCTGGGCATGGTGATGTATACTTGTAATCCCAGCATTTGAGAGGCTGAGATCAGAGGATCGTGGGTTCAAGGACAGCCTCAGCTATTTAGTGAGATCCTTTGCAACTCAGTGAGACTGGTTTCAAAGAATAAAAAATAGGGCTGGGAGTATAGCTCAGAGGTAGAATGCTCTTGGGTTCCATCCTCAGTACTGCAAAAAAAAAAAATAATTAAAAAAATAATAAGATAAAATAAAAAACTAAGCTAAAGACATGAATGTATTCCCTGCCACATAGGAGGCCAAGGTGGGAGGATTAAAATAAGATAAAATAAAAAACTAAGCTGAAGACGTGAGTGTAGTCTCTGCCACATGGGAGGCTAAGATGGAAGAATGTCTTGAGTCCATGCTTTTTTTTTTTTTTTTTTTTTTTTTTTTTGGTGGTAGTACTGGGGTTCCTGGAAACCCTTCTACTTCTGGGCTACACTCCCAGACCTATTTTTATACTTCTTTAAAATTTAGAAACAGGGTCTCTTAAGCCAGCACGGCTGGCTTCAAACCTGCGCTATCCTCCTGCCTCCGCCTCCCAAGCGCAGGGATTACCAGGGAGTGCCCGGCAAGTCCATGCTTTTTGAAACCAGCCTGGGGAATGTAGTGAAACCCCCTATCTGATAAACAAAAAGCCTGCCCCACAAACAAAAAACTATAAATACATATTAGGCAGACTTATTTATTTTGTTTGCGGGTCTGGGGATGGAACCCGGACATTAGACCTCCAGGCTACACCCCCTGCCCTATTTTTTATTCTTTATTTTGAAACCAGGTCAGAATTGTTGCAAAGGGCAACTAAGTAGCCGAGGCTGTCCTTGAACCAAGATCCTCTGGTCTCAGTCTCTATCCTCTTGTCTCAGTACTGGGATTACAGGCAGTAGTGTGTGCCACCACGCCCGGCTATATTAGGCTTTTTTTGTGTGTGGTACTGGGGATGGAACTCAGGAGCTTTCTATCTTTGGGCTACACCTCCAGACCTATATTATATTTGGAAACAGGGTCTACCAAGTTCCTGAGAGCCTCACTAAGCTCTCTTGAAACTGAAGCTGGTTTCAAACCTGTGATCCTCTGGTTTCAGCCTCCCAAGTACTGGGATTACAAACATGTGCCATCAAGCCTGGCTCTAGGCAGATGTTTTCAAAGGTTCATCATGGGTACCCTTTGATGATTGAGGTCTCTGTAAGTATGTGTGTATGTGTTAATGCTGGTAATTGAACTCAGGGGCATTCTACTTCCAAGCTACACCCCCAGCCTGATTTTTTATTATTTTAAAACAGGGTCTCACTAAGTTGCAGTGGGGCTCACTAACAAGCTGAGGTTGTTTGTGAACCCAGATCTTCTGGTCTTAGCCTCCCAAGTATTTGGATTACAAGTTTGTGCTACCACACCTGGTTCGAAATGGTGTTATTCTAATGAAGAGTTATGCTTTCTGCTCATTGTGACCTACTCAAGATTATGTGTACTGGATTGGGGGCATAACTCAGTGGCAGAGCCCTACATGAAGCCCTAGGTTTGATTTCCAGCACCACACACTAAGATTCTGTAAAATCATATACCTTGTTTTTTGTTTGTTTTGGTGGTACTAGGGGTGGAACCCAGGGACTTTTCTACCTCTGGGCAACACTCCCAGGCCTATTTTTATACTTTATTTGGAAACAGAGTCTCACTAAGTTTCTGAGAGCCTCACTAAGTAGCTGAGGCTGGCTTCCAACCTGTGCCATCCTCCTGTCTCCGCCTCCCAAGCGCTGGGATACAAGCGTGCGCCACCATGCCTGGCTCACATACACTTGTAATAAGATAGAAATGTCTGTTGTTATAAGCTGAGCATGGTGGCGCACGCTTGTAATCCCAGTACTTGGGAGGCTAAGACTGGAGGATCACAGGGTCGTGGTCAGCCTCAGCTACTTTAGTGAGGCCCTCTGCAATTTAGATCCTGTTTCAAAATAAAAAATAGGGCTGGGGGTGTAGCTCAGAGATTGAATTCCCCGGGTTCAATCCCCAGTACTGGGGGGAAAAAAAGTCTTTTTTACTGTCTTTAGAGGATATAGAGGATTCCACAATGGTCTGTTTTGTGTGCTTATTGCACCTACAAACATGGTTACATATATAATGTATGTAATGTACAACAAATTTTTATAATCCTGCTTTTTGGTTTGCGTATTACAATGACACCTGTTTCATGGGATGGTCTTTGGAAAGAAGTATGGACCAGTGCTGCAGAATGAATTTTAATTCAGTATTTCCAAATACAGTTTTTATTTTACATTTAGAACATACTTGTTTGGACTAGCTGCTCTTCAGTGCTTTTAATAGCCACATGTGGCTAATGGCTATTTTCCTGCATGGCACCTGTATAGAGGACAGCAAATAGAGTGAGGTAATTGTAGCATTTTGGGACTGGTCTGACTGTGCTTGATTATCAGTAATGAATACTAGAGTCAGCTGGGTGTGGTGACCAACACCTCTAGTCCCAGGACTTGAGAGGCTGAGAGGGGCAGATTGCAGGTTCTAGGCCAGCCTCCTTATCAACTTTATGAGGGCCTCTGCTACTTAGACCCTGTTTCAAAATAAAAAGGGCTGGAGGTGTAGCTCAGAGGTAGAATGCCCCTCGGTTCAATCCTTAGCACTTCCCATCCTCCAAACACACAGTACAGAGTCCTAGAGTTAAATTTGGTGTGTGTGACTTTCTAGGAAATCACTTAAGATTTTTTTTGTAAAACTAGAGGTGCTCGATGGTCTGTTAGGAAGATACCTGGCCATTCTCTGAGCATTTTATCTTTAGCTTTTCTTTTGAGTGTGGGAGAGGACCTAATAGGAATCAGTGTAATTCTTACTCTGTTATTTGCATTTGGCTTCTTTTGTGTTTGTAGGTATGTAATTTAAGTTACAGCGAAGTCAGTGAAGTGTGTTGTGTGTGGGTTTTTTTTTTTTTTTTTTTTTTGGGTGTTACTGGGGATTGAACCCAGGGGCATTCTACCCCCAGCCCTGTTTTTTATTCTTTATTTTGAAGAAGGGTCTCATTGAGTTGCAAAGTGCTTAAGTAGCTGAGGTAGGCTTCAAGCCTGTGATCTTTCTGTCTCAGTCTCCCTACTACTGGGATTACAAGTGTGTGCCACCACACCTGGTTTACAGTGAACTATTAATGGGTTTTTTTTTTTTTTTTGGTAATTGTTCATTGAAGGACAATTGGGCAACAAGGAATTAGTGACCCTTCTCCAGTTATAAGTTCTGAATGTTAAAGTTGAAACTGATTCATAGCATTCATACTGAATCATTTTTATTCCCTTTCATTATACCTTTCTAGCTCCTCCAAAATAGGGGGTCATCTTAGTTTTCTTGAAACAAAAACATCAAAGGAAGTATATGTGTGTATCATTTTTGAAATAATTTTTAGGAATTATTAGATTATTCCCACCAATACTTGGCCTCTTCCCTGCAGTGTGTTAATAACTATAGAGAAAGGTACATAGATTAACAGAGGAAATGGGCAGTAACCAAACTTCCAATGAGAAATTTGTCAGGATAAAGCAAATTAAGCTCACCCAGTTTATTTGTTTTTTTCAATGTGTGTGGGGTGGTACTGGAGATGGAAACCAAGGGCCTTCTACTTCTGAGCTACACCTCCAGCCCTATTTTATTTTATTTTATTTTATTTTATTTTATTTTGAAACAGGGCCTCACTAAGTAGAGGCTGGCCACCAACCTGTGATCCTCTTGTCTCAGCCTCTCAAGTACTAGGATCTATAAACTTAACATCATGAGTCCCAGCTCAGTTTATGGTTTTAAAGTACAGGGGAATTCTCTAGTAGAGTTCCTAATAATCATGCAGGTTTTATAAAAGAGGACTCAGGTTCAGTGTGTAAGATATGTTAGAAAAATAATTAGATCTTAAGAACACACCTACCCTAAATATAAAAGAATGTTAAAATACTATACAATCAGAAACTTGTGATTGTCACTACAACATAGAATATGAAGTTAGTCTGTGCTTTAAAGAAAGTTGCTAGCTGGGCATGGTGGCACACGCTTGTAATCCCAGTATTCGGGAGGCTGAGACTAGAGGATCATGGCCTCAGCTACTTAGGCCCTCTGGAACTTAGTAAGACCCTGTTTCAAAATAAAGAATTAAAAAAAAAAAAATAGGACAGGGGGTGTAGCTCCAAGGTCAGATGCCTCTGGGTTCCATCTCCAAACTTGCAAAAGAAAAAAAAAAGTTGCTTTGTTGATAAGAGTTGATAAAGTTGTTCGCAGTTTTGGTTTTTTGAAACAGCCCCGGAGGACCGGGCATGGTGGCACAAGCCTGTAATCCCAGTATTCTGGGGGCAGAGATCTGAGGATCTCAATGGGCAGACAGCCCTAGGTAGTAAGAGCACTGTTCAGCTGTTAAGTCATTTGCTTTTAGACTGGCCTCTCATCACAACTGTACTTAAAATAGCTGCTGTCTAATTTTCATATAATCTAAGCATGTGACAGTGTGAACCGTCTGGTAGAAATAACAGTTAAAAATTAAATGATTGTAAAACCGGCTTATAAGGCAGCCAATTTCAGATTTTTTTTTTCTTTCTTTTTTTCGCGGTACTGAGGATGGAACCTAGGGGAATTCTTCCTCCAAGCTACACCCCCAGCCCTATATATTAATTCTTTATTTTGAAACAGGGTCTCACTAAGTTGTGGAGGGCCTCACTAAATAGCTGAGGCTGTCCACAAACTGCGATCCTCCGGTCTCAGCCTCCAGAATGCTAAGATCACAAGAGTGCGCCACCTCGCCTGGCTTTTAAGTGTGTGTGTGTATACCCCCTGGAACACAGGGGGTTTTCTATCACCAGGTTATACTCCCAGACCTATTTTATACTTTATTTGAAAACAGTTTCACTAAGTTGCTGAGAGTCGCACTAAGTACCTGAGGCTGGCTTTGAACCTGTGCAATCCTTCCTGTCTCAGCCTCCCAAGCACCAGGATTACAGCTGGTGACACCACGCCCGCCTCTTTTAAGTTTTTATATGGAAATAAGGTTTCCCTAGGTTGATAAGAGCCTCACTATTTGCTGAGCTGTCTTAGAACCTGTGATCCTCCTGTTTCAGCCTCCCAAGTACTGGAATTACAGGTGTGCACCACCACACCCAGCCTTCCCTCCTTCTCTTCCTTCTGTCTTTGCATTCCTTTTGCATTCTTGTGTCTGTGTGTGTGTGTGTGTGTGTGTGTGTGTGTGTGTTACTGAGGATTGAACTCAGGTGCATTTGACCTCTGAGCCACACCCCCTGCCCTATTTTTATTCTTTATTTTGAAACAGGGTCTCACTGAGTTGCAGAGGGCCTTACTAAGTAGCTGAGGCTGTCTGTGAACCGCGATTCTCCCGGTTTCAGCCTCCCAGATGCTGGGATTACAAGCCTGCGCCGCTACGCCCGGCTTCAGCCTATTTTTTAAATTTGTATTTGGCAGTGGTCTTCCTAGTTTGACAAGAACATTACTACTTGCTGAGGCTGTCCTCGAATCTGCAGTCTTTCTCAGCCTCCCAAGCTAGGATTACACACCCCTCTTTGAAGAATACCTTTAAATACTAAAGAATACAACCCGTTTTCTATTATTTGTATTTAGGTTTTCTATAACACAGAGTTGGTGGAGGCTCCCTTTTTTTTTTTTCTTTTTTTTCTTTTTTGTGGTACTGAGGATTGAACCTAAAAAGGGCGTTCTGCCTCTGAGCTATATCCCCAGCCCTATTTTATTCCTTATCTTGATGCAGGATCTTACTAAGTTGTGGGGGACATCACAAGTAACTGAGGCTGGCCGAAAACCTATGATCCTTCTGTCTCAGCCTCCCAAGTACTGGGATTATAAGCATGCAAAATAATGCCCAACTCAAAGGCTCCTTATTCTACACTTAATATGAGAACAATCTTTGGATTGGCACCTACAGAATAAGGACAGTAAATGTGTTTGTAATGGGCTTAGTTAAATTTTCAAAGACTTGGGGCTCAAGATTCCTTAAGTACTCTCAGAGTTTTTAATGGATGCCTATGGATAATTTCTGTTTTACAAACTAAAATTAAAAATTTTTAAGTATTTATTTTATTTTTATTTGGAAACGGTCTCATTAAGATGCTGAGAGCCTCCCAAGCACTGGGATTACAAGTGTACTCCACCATGCTTGGTGTGTTTAAACATACAAAAGTGCTGGATGTGGTGGCGCATGCCTGTAGTCCCAATACTTAGGAGGCTGATGCAGGAGGATCGAAGGTTCAAGGACAGCCTCAGCAAATAGGGAAACTTTTTGCGGTTACTGGAGATGGAATCCAGGGGCATTCTACTTCTGAGCAACACCCCCAGCCCTATTTTTATTCTTTATTTTGAAATAGGGTCTCACTGAGTTGCAAAGGGCCTCACTATGTAGTAACTGAGGCTGTCCTCGAATCGCCATCCTCCTGTCTCAGCCTCTCAAATGCTGGATTACAAGTGTGCGCCACCATGCCCAGACAAATAGGGAAACTCTTAGTCAACCTAGTGAGAACCTGTTTCAAAATGAAAATTAGAGCCGGGCGTGGTGGCACATGTGCTTGAGAGGCTGAGACAGGAGGATCACACAGGTTCAAAGCCAGCCTCAGCTACTTAGTGAGGCTCTCAGCAACTTAGTGAGACCCTGTTTCCAAATAAAGTATAAAATAGGTCTGGAAGTATAGCTTGGAGGTAGAAAGCCTCTGGGTTCCACCCCCAGTACCACAGGGGAAAAAAAAAGTTAAAATTAGGACCGAGCATGGTGGCACATGCTTGTAATCTCAGCATTCAGGAGGTTGAAACAGGAGGATCACAGTTCGAAGACAGCCTCAGTTCCTACTTAGTGAGGCCCTTTGCAACTTAGTGAGACCCTGTTTCAAAATAAAGAAGAAAAGTAGGGCTGGGGGGGTGTAGCTCAGAGGTAGAATGCCCCTGGGTTCTATCCCCAGTACCACACACCAAAAAAAAAAAAAATTTAAAATTATGCCCGGATGTGATTATGCACACTTGTAATCCCAGTTCTTGGGAGGCTCATATAAGAGGATCAAAGGTTCATGGCCAGCCTCAGCTACTTAGTGAGGCCCTCTGCAACTTAGTGAGACCCTGTTTCAAAATAAAGAATAAACCCAGCATTTAGGAGGCTGAGATAGGAAGATCGAGGTTCGCGGCCAGCCGCAGCTACTTAGTGAGGTCCTGTGCAATGCAGTGAGATCCTGTCCCCCCCACCCCAAAAAATAAAAATAAAAAATAGGGCTGGGGATGTAGCTCAGAGGTAGAATACCCCTGGATTTTATCCCCAGTAGTGCAAAAAAAAGCCAGGCATGATGGCTTATGCTTGTAATACCAATACTTGGGAGGTTGAGATAGGAAGATTGTAGGTTTGTAGCCAGCCTCAGCAACTTAGTGTGGCCCTTTGCAATTTAGTGAGACCCTGTTTTAAAATAAAGAATAAGCTGGGCATGGTTGACACTTGTAATCCCAGTATTTGGGAGGCTGAGACAGGAAGATCGTGGTTCTCAGACAGGCTCAGCTACTTAGTGAGGCCCTTTGCAACTCAGTGAAACTCTGTTTCAAAATAAAAAATAGAGCTGTAGCCCTATTTTAAATATAGGAGCAAAGCTCAGATGTAGAATGCCCCTAGGTTCCATCCCCAGTACTGGAAAAAAAAAAAAAAAGAATATAGGGCTGGGAGTGTAACTAGGAGGTAAAATGCCTCTGGATTCAGTCCCCAGTATCACCACTATCAACAACAAAATACAAAAATGATGGACTCTTTACATAAATATAAAAGTTTAAATGCAAAATAACGTATTTTCCAAAACCAAAAGTATTTATTGAGGATGGCTGTAGTTAACATTTTTTTTAAGTTGATGTTTGGCTTTAGAGAGGACACATGGCTGGGCATGGTGGTGCATGCCTATAATCCCATTACTTGGGAGGCTAAGACAGGAGTATTGCAGGTTTGCAGCTAGCCTCAGCAACTTAACAAGTCCCTGTTCGAAAATAAAAAATAGTGCTGAGGTCTTAACTCAAAGGTGGAATATCCTTGAGTTTGATCCCTGGTTCCAAAATAAAGAAAAGGCCGGGCATGGTGGTGCATGCTTGTAATCCCAGTACTTGGGAGGATGAGACAGGAGGATTGCAGGTTCTTGGCCTGCCTCAGCGACTTAGTTTCTCTGTAACTTAGACCCTGTTTCAAAATAAAGAATAAAAAAATAGGGCTGAGGTAGAATACCCCAGGGTTCAATCCCCAGTACCACCACAAAAAAAAACCAAGATTTTGATGACTTCATTTTTATTGGTGTATTAAAATTGTCCATGATGAGATTTATAATGATACATTTATTATATTTCCTTCCCCTATCTTCCCTTCCCCTACCCTTTTCCCTCATTGTGCATGATAAATTCATAGTGACCCATTCATATGTGCATGGAACAATATTTGGTCTGTTTCCTTCCCCATACCTCCCCTGCTCATTCCCCCAGTCCCCTCCCGCCACACTGGTCTCTACTAATTTACAAGAGGTGTCCCCTTCCTTCCTTGCCGTACTGGGGAATGAACCCAGGGCCATTCTTCCTCCGAGCTACGCCCCCAGCCCAATTTTTTATTTTTTGGTGGTACTGTGGGTGGAACCCAGGGGCTTTTATGCCTCTGGGCTATATACTCCCAGACCTATTTTATACTTTGTTTGGAAACATGGTCTCATTAAGTTGCTGAGAGCCACCTGAGGCTGGCTTCGAACCTGTGTGATCCTTCTGTCTCAGCCTCCCAAGCGCTGGGATTACACGTGTGTGCCACCATGCCTGGCTTTTATTTTATTTTTTTTAAATAGGGACTTAGTGAGCTGCAAAGGGCCTCACTAAGTAGTAGCTGAGGCTGTCCATGAACTGCAATCCTCCTGTCTCAGCCTCCCAAATGTTGGGATTACAAGCATGCACCACCACGCCCAGCAGGAGGTCTCTTTTCTTTCTCTCTCTCTCTCTCTCTCTCTCTCTCTCTCTCTCTCTCTCTCTCTCTCTCTCTCTCTTTTTTTTTTTTTTTGTGATTCTAGGGGTGGAACCCAGGGACTTTTCTACCTCTGAGCTATACTCCCAGACCTATTTTATACTTTATTTGGAAACAGGGTCTCACTAAGTTGCTGAGAGCCTCACTTAGTAACTGAGGCTGGCTTTGAACCTGAGCGATCCTCCTGTCTCAGCCTCTCAAGCGCTGGGATTACAAGTGTGCACCACCACACCCGGCTTCTTTTTTTTTCTTCTCTCTAGCTTCCACATGAAAGAAAACTTGAAGCCCTTTATTTCCTAAGTTGGGCTGATTTTAGCATGATATTCTCTAGTTCCATCCATTTTATACAAATGACAAAATTTTGTTCTTCGTGGCTGAGTTAAACTCCATTGTGTGTCTATGTACCACATTTTCTTTATCCTTTTTTTTTTTTTGGCACTGAAGATAGAACCCAGAGGCATTTTACAACTCCAAGGTACAAACCCCAGCCCGATTTTATTTTTCACATGAAAACAGGGTCTCAGTAGGATGCTGAGAATCTTGCTAAGTACCAATGCTGATTTTGAGCTTTTGATCCTCCTGTCTCAGCCTCCCAAGTACTGGGGTTACAAGCATGTGCCACCACACTTAGCTTATCCATTTAACTTGACAGACACCTAGGTTGGTTCTGTAACTTAGCTATTGTGAATGAATTGTGCTGCTATAAACATGGATATGCATGTATTATTATAGTAGTCTCACTTTAATTCTTTTGGAAAGATACTGAAGAGTAGAGTAGCTGGATCATATGGTGGTTTCATTCCTAGTCTTGAGGAACTCCATACTGATCTTCATAGTGGTTGTGCTCATTTAAAATCCCCTCAGCATTGTATGGGCATTCCTTTTCTCCCACATCCTTACTAGCATTTATTTTTGTTTGTATTCTTTATGACTGTCATTCTGACGAGTGAAATAGAATTGCAGTTTTGCATCTCTAATTGCTTAGGATGTAGAACTTTTCTCATATATTTGTTAGCCTTATGTATTCTTTTGAGAAGTGTTCATTTAGTTCAACTACCCATTTCTTGATTGGGTTGTTCTGTGTTTAGTGTTTCTAAGTTCTTTTTTTTTCTTTTTTCTTTTTCTTTCTTTTTCAGAGTAGAGATTCCAATTTAATTACTAGTTCTTAAAAACTCCATGTTCTGCTTATACAGTAGAAGCCCTTACATGTCACCTTCTTCCACTGGGAAAGGAAAAAGAGGAGACTAGAACAAAGGGAGTATTTCCAGAGAAAGAAAAAAGAAACAGATACTTCTACCAGCAAAGAAAAGGAATGGGAAATGAGGTCTCACTTGATGGTCCTGACTACCTCACCAAGGATGAAAACCGAGATAAATAATAACAAAAAGCTGGGCATAGTGGCACACACCTGTCTCCCTAGTACTGGGAGGCTATAATTCACATTAAAATAAACAATGTAAATAAAATACACTGTTTTGGTATTAAAATTGAACCCAGGAATAGTCTACCTCCAAGCCACATTCCCAGGCCCTTATTATTTATGGTTCTAGGGCTTGAACACAGGGACATTCTACCTATGAGCTACACTTCCAAGGCTTTTTTGGAGGGGATTCTACTGGAGATTGAACCCAGAGGCATTCTACCTTTGAGTTACACCCCAAACCTAATTTTATTTCTTATTTTAAAAGTAGAGTACCCTGGCCTGGTGGTATACACTTGTAATCCCAGTACTTGGGAGGCTGAGGCAGGAAGCTTGCAGGTTAATGGCCAGCCTCCGCAACTTAGCAAGATCTTGTTTCAAAATAAAAATAAAATATGTCTGGGTGTGTAACTCAGAGGTAGAATACCCTGGGTTCTATCTCCAGTACCGCCAAAAAAGAGATAAGGATAGGTTCTTGCTAGGTTGATAAGAGTCTCACTACTTGCTGAGGCTGCCCTTGAACCTCCAGTCCTCCTGTCTCCACCTCCTTCTACACCCTGCTCATAAACGTGTGTGTGTGTGTGTGTGTGTGTGTGTGTGTGTGTGTGTGTTTGTGTTTGGTGGCCCTGGGGTTCCTGGAAGCCCTTCTACCTCCGGGATAAATTCCCAGACCTATTTTATATTTTTTTTATTTGGAAACAGGGTCTCCTAAGCCAGCACTGCTGGCTTCAAATCTGCGCGATCCTCCTGTCTCTGCCTCCCAAGTGCAGGGATTACAAGCATGTGCCACCACGCCTGGCTATATATATATTTTTTTGAAACAGGTTGCTGAGGGGCTGCCCTCAACTGTTTTTATTTTTTACATTATTGTTTTGGGTACTGGGAATTGAATACAGGGACATTCTACTTCTGAGTTATACCCCCAGCCCTATTTTTTTATTCCTTATTTTGAAACAGGGTCTTACTAATTTGTGGAGGGCCTTACTAAGTGACTGAGGCTGGCTGAGAACCTGTGATTCTCCTGTCTCAGCCTCCCAAGTACTGGGATTACAGTTGTAATCCCATCACACCCAGCTATAAATCACACTTGAAGTAATTTTGTATTTTGGCAATCTTGGAATTTCCTTAAATTTTTATTAACAAAAATCAGAATCCTCAGATAATATGGTATTTCCTAATTGGCTATGGGCAAATTTTCTAATATTAGAAAGCAGTTTTATCATATGTCAGTGTCCTGTTCTTTAGTCTAATATTCTCCCAACTGAGTTTATTTCAGGTGACACAGTGGCCTGTTCCTTAATGAATATCTTGTCAGGTCATAGGTTGAGGGCTCAGTTCCATAGGTCTACCCCTTCTTTAACCCCTCCCCTTTTTTTTCTTTTGTTTTTGCTTTTGGCTCTGGAGATTTTTTTGGTGGTACTGAGATTCCTGGAAGCCCTTCTACCTCCGGGCTACACTCCCAGACCTATTTTTTATATTTTTATTTGGAAACAGGGTCTCTTAAACCAGCGAGGCTGGCTTCAAACGTGCACCATCCTCCTGTCTCCACCTCCCAAGCGTGGAGATTACAAGCGTGTGCCACCATGCCCGGCTTTGGCTCTGGAGATTAAGCCTACAAACATTCTACCTTCAAACTATACCCCCAGTCCTTTTTATATTTTTGTTTTGAAAGAGTGTTTTGATATGTTGCTAATACTATCCTGGAACCTGCAATCCATCTATCTCAGCATACCAAGTACTGGGATTACAGGTGTGCACCACTATGCCCAGCTTTTGCTTTGGTTTTTGGTACTGGGGATTAAACCTAGGAGCATTTTACCTCCAGGCTATACCCCCAGCCCTTTTTATTTTTATTTTGAAACTGTCTTATTAAGTTGCTGAAGCTGGCTTCAACCTGTGATCCTTCTGTTTCAGACTCTCAAGTATTGGAATTAACAGGTGTGCACCACCATGCCCCCAGCCTGCTTCTCATCTTCACATGCTAGTCATAAGTACAGGTTGGAACCAGGTGTGGTAGCCCACTATGTAAATCGAAGTTCTTGGGAGGCTGAGACTGGATAATTGCAGGTTCAAGGCTAGCCTCAACTACTTAGTGGAGCCATTCCCAACCTAGTGAGACCCTGTTTCAAAGTAAAGAATAAAAAATAGAGCTGGGAGTGTGGCTCTGAGGTAGAATGGCCCTGGGTTCCATCCTGGGTATCACAAAAAAAGAAAAAAAAAGGAAATAGATATTATTGCTTTATGTTTCCTTTCCTCATAATGTAACTTTTGTGTGTGTGTGTGTGGTACTGGGGATAGAACCCAGGGGTATTCTACTTCCAAGCTACACCCCAGCAATGTCTTTTATTCTTTACTTTGAAACAAGGTCTCACTGAGTTGCAAAGGGCCTCACTAAGTAGCCGAGGCTACCTGTGGTCCGTGATCCTCCTGTCTCAGACTGATCCTCCTGTCTCATATTCCCAAATGCTGGGATTACAAGCATGCACCACCATCGTCGGCTTCCTCTTATGTAACTATTTAACTAAAAAAAAGTTAAATCAAATACGATTTTTGAGTTGGGCATGGTGACCCACGCTTAAAATCTCAGTACTTGGAAGGCTGAGACAGGGGGATTGCAGGTTTGAGACCAGCCTCAGCTACTTAATGGGGTCCTCCCCAATTTAGTAAGATGGTTTCAAAGTAAATTAAAAATAGAGCTGGGAGTATGGCTCAGAGGTAGAATGCCCCTGGGTTCAATCCTCATTACTGCCAAAAAGTAAAAAATTGGGTTAGAGGTGTATCTTGAGGTAGAATGCTCCTGGGTAAGCCGGGAGTAGTGGGGCACGCTTATAATCCCAGCATTTGGGAGGCTGAGACTGGAGGATCGTGGTTCACGGACAGCCTCAGCTACTTAGGCTCTTTGTAACTCAGTGAGACCCTGTTTCAAAATAAAGAATAAAAATAGGGCTGGTGGGGGTAGCTTGGAGGTAGACTGTCCCTGGGTTCATTCCCCGGTTCTACAGTACAGGTTGTGTGGCCTGTGCTTCCGACAATCTATAAATCAGGATTTATATAACACCCCTCTCCTGGTTCAGTTAATTTGCTAGAGTAGCTCACAGAGCTCAGGAAACAATTTACTAAAGATACAGATACTGCAGAGTAGCTGGGCATAGTGGCACAGGCCTGTAATCCAGTATTTGGGAGCCTGAGAGAGTAGGATCGGAGGTTCAAGGACAGTCTCAGCAGGTAGTAAGATTCTCAGCAACCTAGTGAGACCCTGTTTCAAAATAAAAATAAAGAGCTGGGTGTGGTGGCACTCTTGTAATCCCAGCATTTGGGAGGCTGAGACCAGAGGATCACAGTTCACAGACAGCCTCAGCTACTTAGTGAGGCCCTCTACAACTTAGTGAGACCCTGTTTCAAAATAAAGAATAAAAACATAGGGTAAGGGGTGTAGTTCAGAAGTCAAATGCCCCTGGGTTCCATCCTCAGAGCTGCAAAAATAAGTAAATAAAAATAGGAGTGTAGCTCAGAGGTACAATGCCCCTGGGTCAATCCCCAGTACCACAGACAAAAGAAATTGCAAAGAATACCAATGAATAGCCAGATGGAAGAGATGCATAGGGGCACAGTGTGTGGAAAGGGGCATAGAGCTTCCATGTTCTCTCCCAGAGTACCACCCTGTAGGTACCACAACGTTTAGCTGACTGGAAGTATGCCCAAATAAGTCTTTTTTGGGGTGTTATGAGACCTTATTACATAGACATGATTGATTAATCACTAACTTTTGTTGATCAGTTAACCTTCATTTATTTCATCTCTAAAGTTTGAGAGCAAAAAAGCTCCAACCTAGCTAGGTGTGTGTGTGAGGTGTGGGGGGGGGGCACATGCCTATAATCCCAGTATTTGGGATGCTGAGATTCTTAGAAGGGCTGTAGGATTACAGGTTGGAGGTCTGTGGATATAGCTTAGAGGCAGATTGCTTCAATGTTCAATTCTAGTGCCACCAAAAAAAAGTCCCAACCTTCCAATTGTGCCTTGGTATTTCAGGTGACCAGCCCATCTTAGGCCCCACCCGTCATCTCATTAGCATACTAAAGAATTTTTGTACAGGGACCAAACTTGGGAGGCTGAGACATGAGGATTGCAAGTTCGCAGCAGGCTTAGCTACTTAGTGAGGCCCTCTGCAACTTAGTGAGACCCTGTTTCAAAATAGAAAAAAAAGCCGGGCGTGGTGGCGCACGCTTGTAATCCCCATGCTTGGGAAGCAGAGACAGGAGGATCATGCAGGTTCGAAGCCAGCCACGCTGGATTAAGAGACCCTGTTTCCGAATAAAAATGTAAAATAGGTCTGGGAATGTAGCCCGGAGGTAGAAGGGTTTCCAGGAACTCCAGTACCACCAAAACAAAAAACAACAACATCAAAAAAAGAATAAAAAAATAGGGCTGAGGGTATAGCTTAAAGGTAAAATGACCCTGGGTTCAATCCCCAGCACTACAAAAACGAAGCTTAATAGAAATGAGTTGAGGTTGACCTAAGGGTCATGGTTGAACTTGTCCGAGCAGCTCTTTTTCACTGAATTCCCTTTATCCACATTTTGAATTCATTTGTTCAGCAAGTAATTTCTCAGTAGTGTGTCCGAGACTGTGTTTTAAGCAGTAAGGACTGAACAATGAGATAACACAGGCAAAGTTCTTGTTACAGCAGTTCAAAATCTCTCAGATCCCTGGTCTTAACCTGATCTCATAGGGATATTTAACTGGTGTGCACTAGAGGTATAGCAGATTATCTTTCTTTCCTAAGTTCACATTTACTACAAATACTACACTTTAACTTTGAAGGGGAAAATAAATCCTAAATGTTGTGTGTGTGTGTGTGTGTGTGTGTGTGTGTGTGTGTGTAACTGAGGATAGAACCCAGGGGCAGTCTACCTTCAAGCTTGAAACAGACTCTCACAAGTTGCAGAGGGCCTCACTAAGTAGCTGAGCCTAGCCTCAAAAGTAGGATGTGTGTGTGTGTTACTGGGGGTGGAAGGAACCCAGGGGCTTTCTACCTTCAGGTTACACACCCAGACCTATTTTATATTTTATTTGGAAACAGGGTCTCACTAAGTAGCTAAGGCTGGCTTCCACCCTGTGCAATCCTCCTGTCCCAGCCTCCCAAGTACTGGGATTACAAGCATGTGCCACAATGCCTGGCTGTGAAGTAGGCTTTTAATAATACAAGGAACACACCATTTATTTATTTATTTATTTATTTATTTATTTATTTATTTATTTATTTATTTGGTGGTACTGGGGTTCCTGGAAACCCTTCTACCTCCGGGTTACACTCCCAGACATATTTTTTATTTGGAAACAGGGTCTCTTAAGACAGCAAGGCTGGCTTCAAACCAGCGCGATCCTCCTGTCTCCACCCCCCAAGCGTGGGGATTACAAGCGAGCGCCACCACACCTGGCCGGGAACACACCTTTTATTCAGAGTAGGTCAAGTAGAGCCAGATGTTAGGAAAGTTAAGGGGCCAATTCACACATTATCCAAGATATTTCTGGTAGGTTAGTTTTTAAGGGAATTAGTAGATTTTTGTATACTAGCTACTAAATAGTTACTAATTTTTTTTTTTCTAGCTCTTGACTATCAGTGTCTTGGTCAGCGTTCTCACTGCTGTAATCCAAGCCAACTGACCATATATCTTAGAGGAGGGGAGATTTGTTTGCTCATAGTTTCTTGGAGATTCCGGGTTCAGTCCATGTGAAGTCTCAGTCTATGGATCCCAGGGCATGGCAGTGGGAAGCAGAGAGAGGAAGGAGAGCCAACAAGCAAGGGGATTCAAAGACAGAAATACAGTCTCTAAGGCCTCACCCATAGAGACCCACCTTCTCCATCTATACCTCATCTGCCCAGTTTACCACCCAGCAAATTCATCATAATGGATTTATCTACTGATGAAATTACAGTGCACATGGCTTAATAGCATCAACTCTGAACATGAGCACGGGAGCTCATCAAGGGACATTCTGTATCTAACCACAGCACTTAGTTTTTTGTGCCACCATGCCCGGCATGATCCTGTATCAAAATAAAAATAAAATAGGGCTTGGTGTATAGCTTTGAGGTAGAAAGCCCCTGGGTTTCATTTTTAGTCCAAACAACAACAAAAACCCATACCAGCAAAATTTGGATACAACAGCATACAAAAATGAGGCTGAGGCAAGGGAATCACTTGAATTTAGGAATTCAAAACCAGCCTGAGAAACATAGTGAGACTTCATCTCAGAAACAAACAGCTCTTAAAACAGGAGTAGACAAGCCAGACTCCAGCAAACCAAAATGGTTCTATAGCCTCAGCAATTTGGTGAGGCCTTGTTTCAAAATAAAAAGTAAGGTTAGAGTAGAGTGTATCTCAGAGACAGAATGTCCCTGAGTCCAGTCCCGGTAGGGGGGGAAGGGGGCAGAGAAAGCAGTAAAGGAAACCATCAAGTTAGGCAGCCTGTGATATCTGATCAGGGATTAATATCCAGAATAGGTAAAGAACTTCTTTAACTGTAACAATAACACACCAAAAACAAGTTTTAGACTAGGCAGAGGGGCCAGGTGTGAATACCAGTATTTGGGAGACTGAGATGAGAGGGTTGCAAATTTGAGGCCAGTCTAGGCAATTTAGACCCCATCTCAAAATAAATAAAAAGGTCTGAGCCGGGCATGGTGGCACATGCTTGTAATCCCCGTGCTTGGGAGGCGGAGACAGGAGGATCACGCAGGTTTGAAGCCATCTTAAGAGACCCTGTTTCCAAATAAAAATATATATATAAAATATAGGTCTGGGAGTGTAGCCTGGAGGTAGCAGGGTTTCTAGAAACCCCAGCACCACCAAAATAAATAAATAAATACGTAAATAATAAATGTCTGAAGTGTACCTCAATGGTAGAGTGCCCCTGTATTTAGTCCCTAGTACCACCACCAACAAAAAGGATTTAAATAAACATTTCTCCAAAGAATATACAAATAGCCAACAAACATATGAAAAGATGATTGATAACTGGGAGAAGTAAAAAACACAATGCGATACCACTTCCCACCCATTAGAATGACCACTATGAAAAACAGCCAAGATTGAAAACAGAGCTGGTGGAGATGTAGAGAAATTGGATTCCTTGTGCACTATTATAGAAAACTACCTGGTTTTTTTTTTTTTTTTTCTCACAAAGTTAAAAACAGCTGGGTGAGGTTGCGCTTGCCTTGTAATCCCAGCTACTCAAGAGTGGGACAGGATGATCACAGGCTCAAGGCCAGCTACAGCAATTTAGGAAGACTCTGGGTTGGGGATATAGCTCAGAGGTAGAGTGCCCCTGTGTTCAATCCCTGTGCTCACCTTACCCCACACAAATATTGCATTGTTCAAATGTTACATTAATTGCATTAATAAAAAGGGGAGCCCTTCTTGCATATTTTCCAGATTTACTCAGACTTGCCCTAGTAATACCATGACCTCATCTAAATTAAACTTTGCTTGTGGTCTGGCTTGTAGAGAACAAGGAAGAACTGAAAAGTGGGTTTTGTTTTCATTTAGAGCAATTTTTAATTTTTTTATTATTCATTTATTTATTTTTTGGTGATACTGAGGATGGAACCCTTCTACCTCTGGGCTACACTCCAAGGCCTATTTTATATTTTTTAGTTGGTAATAGGGTCTCTTAAGCCAGCAAGGCTGACTTTGAACCTGCGCTACCCTCCTGTCTTCACCTCCCAAGCGTGGGGATTATAAGCGTGTGCCACCACACAGGGCATTTGGAGCAAATTTAATGTTTCATAAATACTAGAACTCAGTTTAGTTGTGTAACTTACTCAGTTCAAATACTGTAGCACAGTCAAAGAGATGTGAGTTAGAAGCTCTAATACTGAATTTCTAAATATGATAACAAATCAGTAATAGAAACAGACTCTATATATATATATATTTTTTTAATCTTTTTACTTTTTTAAAACAGGGTCTCACTGAGTTGTGAAGGGCCTCGCTAAGTAGCTTAGGCTGTCCATGAGCTGCAATCTTCCAGTCTAAGCCTCCAAAATGATAGGATTACAAGCAAGTGCAACCATGCCCAGTAAGTGTTGGTGGATTTTGAACAAAGGAGAACCTTTTAACAATTCTGGACAGGGACAATGATGACACTGAGGTAATTTTGGCTCAAGCAACCAAAGGATGGAAGTGCCATTACTATGATAGGGCAGACTGAATGATTTGCAGGTTTGAGGAGTAATATCACTTCTTTCAACATGCTAAGTTTAAAGTGCTTATTATAATGCACCAAAAAGAAATGGTAAATAGTCAATTGGATCCACAGTTTAAGAAAAGCTGAGACTAAAAATACCTATTAGAAAGTTATCAATGTAGAAACAATATTTAAAATTATGTAACCTGATAAAGATGACCTATGAAGTGAGCATAGCCTTTGGCATCTGAAAAGAGAAGACTAAAGAATAACCAGTGAGATAAAAAGCATTCAGGCATCTATAGAAATCTGGAAGCAAGTGAAAAAATTACTTTTCAAGGGAGTATAATTAACTTCTGCCAAATGCTAGAGCTGGGTTAAATGAGGACTTAGGACCAATGGACTATTAAAAACATATACTTTTTTTGTGTGTGTGTGGTGGTACTGGGGATGGAACCCAGGGGCCGTCTACCTCTGGGCTACACTCCCAGACCTATTTTATATTTTTATTTGGAAATAAGGTCTCTTAAGTCAGCGAGGCTAGCTGCGAAACAGAGCGATCTTCCTGTCTCCACCTCCCAAGTGCGGGGATGCCAGGCGTGGTGATCCACACCTGTAATACTTTTTTTTTTGGGGGGGGGTCTGGGGATGGAACCCAGGGGCATTCTACCTCCGAGCTACACCCCTTGCCCTATTTTTTTTTATTCTTTATTTTGAAACCGGGTCTCATTGAGTTACAGCGGACCTCACTAAGTAGCTGAGGCTGTCCGCGAACCGCAATCCTCCAGGTCTCAGCCTCCCGAATGCTGGGATTACAAGCGTGCGCCACCACGCCCGGCTCATAACAGTTCTGACTTTAAACAATCATTATAGTTGCTGTGGTGGGAATATAACAAATGTAAATTCAGGCAAGAGATAATAGCTTGGACAATAGTGGTTAATAGTCGAGATTATGAGACATAATTTGGAGTATATATATATATATATATATATATATATGCAACCTATAATTTGCTAATATACTGATCTTTAAATTTTTTTATTTTATTTTTTGTAGACTATGAGAAGACAACGAAATGAAGTTGTAGTTGAATTAAGGAAGGTGAGTCTGGTTAATTTAGGTACTTCCAGGAATAATTCTACCATAGCACATATAAAAGATACCAAGTATAGTATCTTTATATAAAATGTATAACCTGTTATATAAGTAAATTTTGTTTACTGAATATAGTAAAGCTTTCAACCTCAAGTGCTCTGTTTTTCTTTTGAAAAGGAAAAGATTCTTTGACTAAATTTAAAAAACTGTTGAAATTGTCGAGGTACAACTTATCCACTATGCAAACTAGATATAAACAACCAGATTTTGAAATAATTTTTAATGATTTTTGTAAAGTATAAGTCCTAGAGATAGTTACACTAATTAATTCTCATGATAGGTAGCAGTTATGCCCTAAGAACTTGTTACATGTAAGTTTCAACTTTTCAAGTATTAAAGTAGATTATAATGAGAAAATAACTGTAAATTTGCCTCAAACATTTTAAGAGAAATTCAAGTGGCACTTGATTTTTGTAGGGAATTATTCATTATTTTTGTGTAATTTTGAACTGCCCAACTTTTGCTTTGACTTTGTTTTTAGGTGATAAAGAAAAGCTCCCAGATGTGTAAAATGGTTTAGTACTTTGAATATGTATGTTTGGTTCTGGCTTCAGCTACACATTATATTTTTTAGTCAAACTTTGTTTTGTTTGATTTTACATAGTTCACAGTTCATTCAAAATGTAGTATTTATGGCTTGGGACTCAAATTAGTGTCAATTAAATGTTTAGTTCACAGTTTGTAGGATTTTTTGTGTATGTGTGTGTGTGGTACGGGGGTGGGTGGAACCCAGGGGCTTGCTACCTCTGGGCTATACTTGCAGACCTATTCTTTATTTGGAAACAGGGTCTCACTAAGTTGCTGAGAGCCTCACTAAGTAGCTAAGGCTGGCTTTGAACCTGTGTGATCCTCCTGTCTCAGCCTCCCAAGCACTGGGGTTACACAAGTATGCACCACCACGCCCAGCTTTTTACATTGGAGTTTTAAAAGGCACTTCATATTTTCAGTTTGTAGACACAGTATTGCCTAACCTTTCTATAAAAGTATTTAGGTTTTGCTCTTTTTTTTTTTTTTTTAACGGAAATTCTGTTTGACTCTTTTGGTTTTTTTAAGAATAAAAGAGATGAACATCTCTTAAAAAGAAGGAATGTACCACATGAAGATATCTGTGAAGACTCTGATATAGATGGTGACTACAGAGTGGTAAGTTACTGTTATTCTTTGCTCATTTAAAACTACCAATAAAATAAATCTCTTTAAGGTGAATTTTTAACCTTGTTTTTCTTTAACTTTTTTTCCCAGCAAAATACCTCTCTAGAAGCTATTGTTCAAGTAAGTTGTTTTCCACTCCCACCATTGTATTTACTGGGCTCAATTATTGTATATATCTCTATCATAATTTTTTTTTTTTTATAGAATGCTTCAAGTGATAACCAAGGAATTCAACTAAGTGCAGTTCAAGCTGCTAGGTAAGTTAAATTTTGAGAACAAATTTAAAAGTTACACAGGAGTTCTGTTTTGTGTTTTGTTTTTTTATTTGTTTTGGTTTGTTTGTGGTACTGAGGATTGAACCCAGAGGCATTTATTTTATCCAGAGCAATACCCCCAACCCTACTTTTTTCTTATTTGGAAACAGAGTCTCACTAGGTTTCTGTGAGAGCCTCACTAAGTTGTCCAGGCTAACATCAAACCTGCTGTCCTCCTGTTTTAGCTTCCTAAGTATTGGAATTATAGGCCTGTCACCACGCCCAGCCTTTTTATGTTTTTATATATGCCAATCCTATCAATCAGCTTTAATTTTTTTGTGTATGTGGTACTAGAAATTGAACTAAGGGGCATTCTACCTCTGAGCTCTATTCACAGCCTTATCTACTATCTATCTATCTATCTATCTATCTATCTATCCATCCATCCATCTTGAACCCAGGAGCTTTCTACCTCTGAGCTATGCCTCCAGCCCTATTTTATATTTTATTTTGGAACAGGGTCTCATTAGGTTGCAGAGGCTGGCTTCAAACTTGAAATCTCATTTCTCGGCCTTTCAAATACTGGGATTATAGGCACCACCATGCCCAACTCTTATTTTATTTATTTAGTTTTGTGTAAATGGCACTGGAGATTGAACCCAAGGGCATTCTACCTCCAAGCTACACCTCCAGCCCTATTTTAAATTTTTATTTTGAAACAGGGTCTCCTTAGGTTGATAAGAGTATTACTACTAGCTGAGGCTGTCTTCGAACCTGCAGTCCTCCTGTCAGCCTCCCAAGTACTGGGATTACAAGCATGCACCACCATGCCTAGCTAGTTATACTTTCTTAAACCTTGCCTTTTTCTAGTAATGAAGGGGATTCCAATAAGGGAAGATTTGTTTTAGGGCCCACTGATGACTTACCAGCAAAATCCAAAATGTCCTATATATGAAAATATTTTTCCCTATAAACTAAAAATAGGGATGTATCTTTCTTTACCTCAGTATCTATAGCATCTCTGGAGTGTGCGTGCATGCACCACATTTTTTGGTTTCTGAAATGGGAGTGCTATTGGGCTTCTCTGACCTAAGTCAGTATATAGAGCAGGATGAAGATCTGGATGTGAGCTATAACTTGTATCAGCCAATCTGCTCTTTTGATTCTCTTGTGATACAGTATTAAAATGTTTGGATAGCTGGGCATGGTGGCACATGCTTGTAATCCCAGTACTGGGAGGCTGAGACAGGAAGATTGCAAGTTTGTGGCCAGCCTCAACTACTTAGTGAGACTATGATTCAAAATAATATAAAAGGGCTGGGTGTATAGCTCAGAGGTAGAATTTCCCTGAGTTCCATACCCAGTACCACCAAAAAATAAAAAATAAAAATACTTGGATAGCTGGGTGTGGTTGGCATATGCCTGTACTTGGGAGGCTGAGACAGGAGGATCACAGGTTTGAGGACAACCTCAGCAAGTATTGAGACTCTCATCAACTTAATGAGACCCTGTTTCAAAATAAAAATAAAATAGGGCTGAGGTTGTAACTCGGAGATAGAATGCCTTTGGATTCCTTCTCCGGTACTCCACCCCCCCCCCCCCACACACACACACATGCCAAAAAAAATATTTGTGACCTAATTTCTTTCTTAATAAAATAAATGCAGGTAGGAGATCAGTCTCAGCAACGTAGGGGGACTTTGAGCAACCTAGTAAGACCCTATTTCAAAACAAAAAATAAACCTGGTGATGGTACACGCTTGTAACCCCAGTATTTGGGAGGCTGAGACAGGAAGATCCAGGTTTGCAGCCAGCCTCATCTATTTAGTGAGGTCCTGTTTTCATAATAAGGAATAAAAAAATCAGAGTGTAGCTTGGAGGTAGACGGTCCCTGGGTTCAATACCCAGAACCACACAAAAAATAAAACAGATGGGTGTGTAGCTCTGAGATAGAACGTGCCTGGGTTCAATCCCAATTTAAAACACATACTCATGCACACACATGCACAGTATTTTTCAAAGATGATACTATGCCAACTACTCGGTTTTATAATATCTGTATCAAATATATTTGTAATAATGTATGTTACTGAGTTATACAAGGGTTACATATCTTTCAGGAAACTTTTGTCCAGTGATCGAAACCCACCAATTGATGACTTAATAAAATCTGGAATATTGCCTATTTTAGTCCATTGTCTTGAAAGAGATGACAAGTAAGTACTTTTTTATTATAATGTATACTTTGGAGTAGGCAAAATTTTCTAGTAGTTAGTTTGATCTTTAAAGAAAAAAGAAAAGGTATGGAATGGAATTGGAAAGTTAAAATGGGAAAGCAGAACAGGTTTATTACTGTAAAAGATAAAAATAAAAACTAAAGAGTTTGCCAATGATAAATTTTACTTGTGCTTTGAAGATTGGAAAAAAATAGCTTGACCAAAATAAGTATATGACAAAACTGGGAAGTAATATGAAAATATTTAATGAAGAGATGTGAAAGAAAAAATACTAAGGACCCAGGAGATATTATATGCCTTTTATACAGGAAAGATATATTAAACAGTGGCCAAGGGGTTCTAAAAATGCTCTATGGATAGACACTTTCTTGTTACAAAATATTTGATATTTTATAAAGTTAGGGAAAAAATGGCTGCTAGGTATTTGGTCCAGTGTGAAAATCTCTACTATTCAAAATCATTTGTTCTTCTGTAGTCCTTCTTTACAGTTTGAAGCTGCATGGGCTTTGACAAACATTGCATCTGGAACCTCTGAACAAACTCAAGCAGTGGTTCAGTCCAGTAAGTTGTTACTAACAAAATTGTGGTTATAACTATTTGAAATACATAGCTACCTGATAGGATTGTCGAATTAACTATTTTACTTTAATCATCATATTCTTGGAAATTTTGGGAAAATCATTAATTACTTTCTAAAAATTAAGAGCAGATTATATTATTGTAGTTCAGTTTATAGTATGTTAATAGAAATAAAGGAGTTTTTCCTTTGCCATACTGTCTGTCTGTCAGCCTCTTAATGAGATTTTTATCATAATGTTTAAAAAAAGCTTCTATACGGACTGGGATGTAGCTCAGTGGCTAATTGCTTGCTTTGCAAGTGCAGCGCACTGGGTTTGATCCCTAGTTCCCAAAAAGATGCCAAAAAAATCTTCTGTAAAGGAATTAGGAGAATGATTTGAAAATTGTATTATTGCAGTCAGTAATATTTATATATAATTAATAATTTTTATATATCAAGATGTATAAATAGAAAATTACCATTGGATGTAACTTGAATGTATTATTTTATGACATTACTTAGGAAAGCAGTAGTCCTTAAAGGACTTGGGACTTAGTTTTGGGTTCAAGTGTATTTTGTTTTTTGTAGTTAACTGTCAAGTAGATTTTAGTTTCATGAAAATGTCTTATTCCCTCTTTTTTTATTTTATGTGATCTTTAAAGATTAGTAACAGGCCAGGCGTGGTGGCGCACGCTTGTAATCCCCACGCTTGGGAGGCAGAGACAGGAGGATCGCGCAGGTTCAAAGCCAGCTGTGCGCACTGGCTTAGGAGACCCTGTTTCCAAATAAAAATGTAAAAATAGGTCTGGGAGTGTAGCTTGGAGGTAGAAGGGCTTCCAGGAACCCCAGTACCACCAAAAAAAAAAGATCAGTAACAGGATTCGAATTTTGTTTTTCTGGTACTGGGGCTTGAACCTAGGAGGAACATTCTATCTCCAAGCTACACCCCCATCCCTCCTTTTTTTTTTTTTTTTTTTTTTGTGGTACTGGGGTTCCTGGAAGCCCTTCTACCTCCGGGCTACACTCCCAGACCTATTTTTTTACATTTTTATTTGGAAACAGGGTCTCCTAAACCAGCACGCGTGGCTGGCTTCGAACCTGCGCAATCCTCCTGTCTCTGCCTCCCAAGCGCGGGGATTACAAGCGTGCGCCACCACGCCCGGCCACCCCCATCCCTTTTAAAAAATTTATTTATTTAGAGCCGAGTGTAGTGGGGCATGCTTGTAATCCTAGGTCTTGAGAGCCTGAGACAGAAGGGTCCCACAAGTTCGAAGTCAGCGTTGGCTATTTAATGAGGCTCTCAGCAACTTAGTGAGACCCTGTTTCCAAATAAAGTATAAAATAGGTCTGGGAGTATAGCCTGCAGGCAGAAAAGCCCCCTGGGTTCCACACCCAGTACCACAAAGAAAAAATAAATAAATAAAATTTATTTATTTATCTATTTATTTATGTATGTACTTATTTTTGGAACAGGGTCTCATTAGATTGCTGAGAGTCTCACTATATTGCTGGGGCTGATTTTCAACTTGAAATCCTCCTTTCTCGGCATCCTAGGTATTGAGATTACAGGGGTGCACCACCATGCCCAACCAAGGTTTAGAATTTGATTGGGCTGAAATGATGTAGCTCAATAGTAAAGCTCTTGCTTGGCATGTTCAAGGCCCTGGGTTCAATCCCTAATACTACTAATAATCAATGAATAACTTATCTACA
This sequence comes from Muscardinus avellanarius, assembly GCF_963383645.1. Taxonomy (NCBI): domain Eukaryota; kingdom Metazoa; phylum Chordata; class Mammalia; order Rodentia; family Gliridae; genus Muscardinus; species Muscardinus avellanarius. The sequence goes on from NC_137790.1 coordinate 114,656,120, forward strand.
TACATTTTATATGATGTTCTTCAAAGTAATATCAGAGGGAAGCAGAAAAGAGCACTATATTCAGTGTTATATTCTATTCAGATACAAACCTCTGTTTCCTCCCCTCCCTCCCCTTTCTCCTTCATTTTCATTTTTTATTGGGGATTAAACCTAGGAGGGACTCTACTGCTGAGCTACACTTTAGCCCTTTGTATTTTTTATTTTGAAACAGGATCTCACTAAGTTGATGAGTCTGTCCTTAAACCTATGATCGCCCTGTCTCAGCCCCCAACTACTGGATTACAAACATGTGCCACCGTGCTTGGCTTGTGTTTCCTATGTTTGTTAAGCAAAAGAGTCATTTTCTGATTCAGAAGGCCTCATGTGGTTCAGGCTTAACTGGCCTAAAAACTCATGTATTAAATTTCCATATCTAGTATTATTTTTATTTTATTTATTTACTTTTGGTGGTACTGAGGTGGAACCCAGGGGCTTTTCTACCTCCGGGCTATATTCCCAGACCTATTTTATACTTTATTTGGAAACAGGGTCTCACCAAGCTGCTGAGGGCCTCACTGAGTAACTGAGACTGGCTTTGAAGTACTGGGATTACAAGAGCGTGTCACCACTCCCAGCTAGGAATTAATCTTAAAATTGTATATAGTCAGTGCTGAAGATACAACTGGGTGGTAGAGCATGTGATTGGCATGTACAAGGCCCTGTCCTTTATCCCTAGCACTAAAATAAATAAACATTGGAATTAAATCCATGTTTAATTGTGAATGAAACTTTGAGCTTAATTTGACATTTGTATGTTAAAGTCCTTTGTTGTTGTTGTTGTTGTTCTTTTTCTTTGTGTGTGTGTGTGGGGGGGTATTGGAGGCCTTACCAGGGACCTTCTACCTCCAGGCTACACTCCCAGACCTATTTTATATTTTACTTATAAATGGTCTCACTAAGCTTCTGAGAGCCTCACTAAGTAGCTGAGGATGGCTTTTAACCTGAGTGATCCTCTTGTCTCAGCCTCCCAAGTACTGGGATTACAAGTGTGCTTCACCACACCCAGCGCTTTTTTTTTTTTTTTTAATGGTACTAGGGATAGAATCCAGGATCCTTCTACCTTTGTGCTAAACACCCAGATCTTGTTTTTATTTATTTTTTTATTTTATTATTATTATTATTATTATTATTTTTTTTTTTTTCTTGGTGGTACTGGGGTTCCTGGAAGCCCTTCTACCTCCGGGCTACACTCCCAGACCTATTTTATATTTTTGAAACAGGGTCTCTTACGCCAGCGCGGCTGGCTTCGAACCTGCGCGATCCTCCTGTCTCCACCTCCCAAGCGCGGGGATTACAAGCGTGCGCCACCACGCCCGGCCTTGTTTTTATTTTTTAAAGCAAGGTCTCTCTGTAGGTTGCTGAGAGTCTCACTACATTGCTAAGGCTGTCCTCAAACCTGCAGTCCTCCTTTCTCAACCTCCCAAATAGTTGTACATCACTGTGCCCAACTTTAAAACTCATTTTGCTACTAAATAAGTAGTCTACTAGTCAGAATCCCCCCCGTAATGCTATTCTAATGAAAATCACTTAATGAGAAATAGACAGATACACAGGCACACACATACAAATAATTAATTTTTCAAAACTTTTTGGTGGTATTAGGGATTGAACCCAGGGCCATTCTACCTCTGAGCTATCTCCCCAGCTTTAGTTTTTATTTTGAAACAGGGCCTTACTGAGTAGTGGAATGAAACTGTACAAGGCAGGCCGTGAACCTGCAATCCTTCTATCTTACCCTCCCAAGTACTGGGATTGCAAGTGTGTGCCACCACACTCCTCCTTGAAATACTTTTGTTTTTGGTGGTACTGGGGTTCCTGGAAACCTCCGGGCTATACTCCCAGACCTATTTTTTATATTTTTAGTTGGAAACAGGGTCTCTTAAGCCAGGGAGGCTCGCTTCAAACCTGTGTGATCCTCCTGTCTCCGCCTCCCAAGCGCAGGGATTACAAACGTGTGCCATCACGCTGGCTAGGGATACATATTTTTTAAATAGGTTTATTATTTTTGAGGTCTCAGCAAACAAGATTGAGTTTTTTCTAAAGATTATAGATTATAGAAGATTAAATATTGAAGGATATAGCCAGGCATGGTGGCGCACGCTTGTAATCCCCGCGCTTGGGAGGCAGAGACAGGAGGATCACGCAGGTTCGAAGCCAGTGGCTTAAGAGACCCTGTTTCCAAAAACAAAAAAGTATAAAATAGGTCTGGGAGTGTAGCCTGGAAGTAGAAGGGCTTCCAGGAACCCCAGTACCACCCCCCCCCAAAAAAATTGAAGGATATAGAATCAAGGTTTATAGAATCTTCAACCTGAAGTGTTGATGTGTTTTCCCACTTTAGATGCTGTACCACTTTTCCTGAGGCTTCTTCATTCACCTCATCAGAATGTCTGTGAGCAAGCAGTATGGGCTTTGGGAAATATAATAGGTTTGTATAAAACTTGCTTATGCTAACCCAGGAATTATTATCATATACTAAGTAATAAATATTTGTAAAAAAGTTTGTCTTCGGTGCTAATTTTTGTGAAATAACTTACAGAAATTTTAACTGTGTAACCAATATAAGGTAATAAGTAGAACAAATTTGTTGCTTAAGATACCATTAAGTCTTTTTGTATATAGTTAACTCAGTTGACAGATTATAAAAATATATATATATGATTTAGAGCTTTTTTATGTTTGTGTTTCATTTTATTTCTCAACTCTTTATAACAAAATAATTAGATACACATGCATTTTTCTTAGATGTAATCTCTAAGATCCTTTAAAGTATCCTTATTGGTAGATACTGGAGAAGTAGTTGTATATACCAAGTAAAAGGATTACTGTAAAGATTTCGAAATGTGAGTAAAAGCTACAAATAATGTCCTTGTTTAATAAGCAAAAAAAAAAAAAAAAGAAAGAAAATAGAAAAAAGGAGGCAAAACTTAAACCAGTATTGTTTTTCTCTAATAGCCATTTTGAGTCTAAAATAAAAATTTTTTCATCTTTTGTAGACTTTAATATGTTAAAATTTAGTAATGTATAGAATACAGTAATATTCCCTATGGTCATGAATCAACAGGCAGTATCTATATCCAGTTCATAGTCTAATTAAAATTAATATTGAACAACAGATCTATCACACTTTTTAGGGAGAAGTAACTAGTAACTATAGGAGGAATAATTACAATTCTAGCAGTCCTAAGTTTTGTTTTTTTTTTTTAATTGGTGATACTAGCGATGGAACCCAGAGGCTTTCTATTTCCAGGCTATATTCCCAGACCTTTTTTTTTTTTTTTTTTTTTTTTTTTTTTTGAAACAGGGTCTCGCTAAGTTGCCGAAAGCCTCACTAAGTAGCCGAGGCTGGCTTTGAACCCATGTGATCCTCCTGTCTCAGCCTCCCAAGCGTGGGATTACAAGCGTGCGCCACCACACCCGGCCTAGGTTTTGCTTTTAACTAGAATTGTTTTTTATCTTTTTTTTTATTATTATTAATGTTATCTTCATCCATATTAAAAAGTTCAAGAAACTCTTCTTGAAAAATCTGGAATCTAAGTTGTTTGTGTCCCTGATAATGTCTCAGAAATCTAACTGTGAGTTGAAAAACCTTATCTCAATAATTTGGCCAAAGATTCTGAAAATTATTTTTTCCATAGATTCTTTATTCTTGCATGGAAGTAATTAGTATTGCATTGATAGTACCTTATGCGTTTGTGTGGGAAGATTTTTCAAAGGTTCCTAGCATATGGTATACTGTTATTAGGAATTATATTGTTTCTTTAACTGAGTTTATTATTCCTTTGAATGTATACCAAGTCTGACATTTAGAACTATTAAGCACCATATTTAAGTACCATACCTATTAAGTCTTTTAGTTTTTGATCCCAGTGACGTTTTGGAATTAATTCAAAGACATGCAAAACCCACAAGCATTGTATTTCTAGATATTGTAGTATTTTTACTTATGTTAATATTTTACAGCTTCATACTAAAAATAACAGTGAAACTGTAGATACACAAATTAAATTTAGTAGTTGTCTATGGTAGTGATTCATACCATGCTTTCAGAATGGAAGCATGCTATCAGAATTTAATTACTCTGAGCTAAAGGCCCCAAATCACTTCTATAGTCCTATTTAGTGCTTTTTTTTTTTTTTCCTGAAATAGTTTTCTAAGTATATAATTTACAGTCATTCTCTTGATGCTCTGATACTGGATTGTAAGTATAATTGTACATATTTTCTCTTTAATATTTTGACATATCTTTGGCAGGGGTGGAAAGGGGGTTTATATTTATATTTTATTGAATTATATTAACAATATTTTTAAATATATTAATTTAATATTTAAAATATACTAATATATTTTATTTCTACAGGTGATGGGCCCCAGTGTAGAGATTATGTCATAAGTCTTGGAGTTGTGAAACCTTTACTTTCATTCATAAGTCCATCTATTCCTATAACTTTCTTAAGAAATGTTACTTGGGTTATGGTCAACTTATGTCGCCACAAAGACCCACCACCACCAATGGAAACTATTCAGGAGGTAAGCGAATTTTTTAATGATAAGATTAAATACCATTAAGTATTTATTTTTATGTGTTTCTGGGTTTTTTGTTTGTTTTGTTTTTGTGGTACTGGGGTTTCTGGAAACCCTTCTACCTCCGGGCTACACTCCAGACCTACTTTATATTTTTATTTGGAAACCGGGTCTCTTAAGCTGGCTTCGAACCTGCACGATCCTCCTGTCTCCACCTCCCAAGCCTCAGGGATTACAAGTGTGCGCCACCACGCCCAGCTGTTTTCTATTTTTAAATATATGTTTCTTTTTTTTTTTTTTTCCAGATTCTTCCAGCCCTTTGTGTTTTAATTCATCACACAGATGTAAATGTGAGTAAAAGCTCGTTATATATTTTTATATATATGCATACATGTAATTTTGATAAACATATACATATGACATACATGCATACATATATATACATGTGTGTTTATACATACATGTGAGTGTGTATATGTGTAGGACTCCCCTCTGTGACATAGGGAAGAAAATATGTTAATTGCCAGTGTATTTTGTTATCACATTTTTACCATTTCAGAAGCTGTAATAGTTTGGGGGTTTAGTTGTAGCTATTGTTTTTGAGATTATTAGGATTGAGACCAGGAATGTTCTACCACTGAGCTATGCCCTGAGCACTTTTTAATTTTATTTTTAATTTTTAATTTTTAATTAATCACCTAGGTGTTGTGGTACTGGGGATTGAACCCAGGGGCGATCTACCTCTGAGCTACATCCCCAGACATTTTTACTTTTTGTTTTGAAACAGGGTTTTGCTAGGTTGCTGGGAATCTTGGTGTGTTGCCTAAGCTGTCCTTCAACCTGTAATCCTCCTGTCTTAGCCTCTCAAGTACTTAATAAAATCATAGGTATGCACCACCAAACCAGCTTTTTATTATTGTGAGACACGGTTTTGCTGGCTTGCCCAGGCTGTCCTGAAACTTTTAACCTTTTCTACCTCAATCTCCTGATATAACATATATTTGGTATATTTCTATTTATTGTATATTTCTTGTCACAAAATGCAATTTCAGTAAAGAACTATTGTAAAATTGCTAAGTAGTGTTTTGTTGTTTTTGTTTTGTTTTGTTGCGGTACTGAAGATTGAACCCAGAGGCATTCTACCTCTGAGATATATATAACCCCCAGTCCTATTTTTATTTTTTTATTTTTGAAGCAAGGTCTCTCTAATTTACAGATGGCCTCCATAAATTAAGTAGCTGAAGCTGGCCCCAAACCTCTGATCTTCCTGTACTTGAATTACAAGCTTGTACCTCCATGCATGTCCAGCAATGGAAGCTTATTTTGACAGCCTGGATGTTAAAAATCACATACATGGCTGGGCGTGGTGGCACACGCTTGTAATCCCCACTCTTGGGAGGCGAAGTCAGGAGGATCGCGCTGGTTCGAAGCCAGCCTTTCTGTCTTAAGAGACCCTGTTTCCAAAAATAAAACAGTATAAAATAGGTCTGGGAGTGTAGCTCGGAGGTAGAAGAGCTTCCAGGAACCCCAGTACCACCAAGAAAAAAAAAAATCACATACATGTATTTTTCATTATTTAAAGATAAAATGAAATATTTGTGCTTATATGCATGACTTAGTATTTTATTCATGTACCAAACTATAAGAATTTTTGATCTTTAATTTCATTTTTACTCTTATTTTAGCTTCATTTATTATAGAGATACCTTTGTGTGTGTGTGTGGTACTGTGTATTGAAGGGGTATCCTACCTCGAAGCCTATTTTTTAATTTTGTGTGTGTGTGTGTGTGTGTGTGTGTGTGTGTGTGTGTGTGTGTGTGTGTGTGGTACTGGGGTTCCTGGGAACCCTTCTACCTCCAGGCTACACTCCCAGGGGTATCCTACCTCAGGCCTATTTTTAAATTTTTTTGTGTGTGTGTGTGTGGTACTGGGGTTCCTGGGAGCCCTTCTACCTCCAGGCTACACTCCTAGGCCTATTTTTTATATTTTTATTTGGAAACAGGGTCTCTTAAGCCAGCACAGCTGGCTTCGAACCTGTGTGACCCTTCTGTCTGCCTCCCAAGCGTGGGGATTACAAGCGTGCGCTACCATGCCCAGCTACATCAGGCCTATTTTTTATTCTTCATTTTGAAACAGGATCTCACTGAGTTGTGGAGGGCCTCACCAAGTAGGTGAGGCTGATTATAAACCTGCAATCCTCCACCTGGCTATAGGTAACTTTTTATTGTCCAAATAACAGTAAAAAAGTCAGTATAGGCAAGATTTTAACTTCATAAATATATATATATTGCTTATTTCTTTTTGTGTTTATGCAAAGGGTCTTACTAAGTAGCTGAGGTTGTCATCGAATTGCAGTCCTCTTGTCTCAGCCTCCCGAATGCTGGGATTACAAGCATTCGCCACCACGCCCAGCCTATCTTTTTTTTTGTGTGTGTTTTGTTTTGCAGTATTGGGTATTGAACCCAGGGGTGATCTACCACTGAACTATATCCCTAACTCTTTTATATTTTATTTTGAAACAGGTCTTGTTAAATTGCCCAGGCTGCCCTCAGATTTGCAATCCTCCTGCCTGATCCCCTCTAGTTGCTAGGATTATAGGAATTTGCCACTGTGCTTGGCTGTCTTCTTTATTCTTACTCAAACAACAAAGAAAAAAGCAGAGCAACTCTAATTAACCTATACATCCCGAATATGGATAAAAAATACACAGAGATTATGATTCTAATGAATTGAAGTGAAAGAAGGAAAGAAAAAAGAAAATTGTAGAATAATTTTAGATTAGTTGTATAGTCAAGAATTACTAAAATTAGGAAATACTCAGGCTATTTGAATTTTCATTTTACTTACTAGATATTGGTAGATACAGTCTGGGCCCTCTCTTACCTTACTGATGCTGGCAATGAGCAGATACAGATGGTAATAGACTCTGGAATAGTTCCTCATTTGGTTCCTCTACTCAGCCACCAGGAAGTTAAAGTTCAGGTAAGTTTGTTTTTAATAAAATCATGTTTTTCTTATCATTGGGTTCCAAATTCATAGAAATAGGGAGTGGTTTCCAGGAACCTCAGGTTCAGGGCAATGGGAAGAGCTAATGGATAGTTCTTTTGGAACTATGAAAATGTTCTTGAATTAGATATTGATATTGTTTGTTCAACTTTGAATATTGCTAATGCCAAATTGTTTCCTCTGAAAGGATAAATTTATGTGAATTATATCTCTATTTTTTCAAAATCACCAAGGTCTTTTGTCTTGTAGAAGCAAAAATTAGTTGGGGAAAAAGCTTTAATGTAACAGAAAAAGATTTAACATAGCCATAGAAAAATAAGTTCAAATCTTATGTCAAGCAGATGCTTGCTTTAATTAAAAATAAATAAAAATGTAATCCTTCCTTCCTTTCTCCCTCCCTCCCTGCCTCCCTCCCTCCATTCCTTCCTTGCAGTGTAAAAGTATCCTTCTTTTTTGACTCTCTTAGAATAATTTAAGCTACACGGGATCTAGAATTTATCTTTCCTCTTTACATTTCTGTTCCTAGATCGATTCCTGGTGGAAAGTAATGGCTCAAAAACAATAGATTAGTTGGAATGAAAGAATGCAAGAATTAGTGTATCTTGTCTTTCATAAGCTGCCTAATATACCTAGTTAATCAGGAGTTCTTCATATATTTTATATTTTTACATTTTAGACTGCTGCACTTCGAGCTGTGGGCAACATTGTTACTGGAACTGATGAGCAAACACAAGTAGTTTTGAACTGTGATGCTCTTTCACACTTCCCAGCACTCCTGACACATCCCAAAGAGAAAATTAATAAAGTAAGTATTTTTAGGTACTATTTAATAAATAGCACATAAAGTAGTCATTTTTATTTGTAGGATTAGGGTCCCCAAAGTATCTGTAATATTAGCTAGTATACACTATCATTTAGATATTAAGAGAAAATAAAATACTTCTTTATAGCATAGGAAATGATTTTCAATTAAAAGTTGTCATTGTCTGTGTCCCCACTCATGATAAGATTTGAACCTAGGACTTTGTGTACACTAGGCATGTGCTCCACTACTGTGGTGCACTCTCATCTGGAAGGTGGTGCTTTTTTGGCTCTTTTGGAAATGATGAAATAGAGATACTTGGGTGTTGAATGTGCGTGACTGGTAATTTTTAATATGTTAAGTAATTCTAGTTTAATAATTTTTAGATAATTGTGTGTGTGTGTGTGTGTGTGTGTGTTTGTGTGTATGGTGGTGGTGGCTATGGAAAGGGGGGCACTGAATGGTGATGCTGATATTGGAGTGCATCTGAGGCTGTTGTAGAAATAACATGGGTTGTTGATTACAACACTGCTGATGATTATAACCCAAGAACAGCTCACCTACTAGCCCAGCACCCTAAAATCTCTAACAGGTTCATTAAACATGGTCCTGTGATCTGATCCAAAAGAGCCTAGTGTATACTAGCCAATGCTAATATCTTTTAGTGTAAACTTTACCAAGTATTTGAAAGAGAGAAAACTTTGCATTTTAGTAAATTGCTAAATTTAACAAAAGTTTAGTAAATGCTAATAATATCCTATATAACCCATTAGATAGATGTTTTGCTTTATTTCATGCTAACTATGGTTTTAGTAATGTGCTTATTATCTTTGAAATTTGGGAAACATTTGGCACCTCTATCTTTGCAAAAGCATAGCACCATTCTGGTGTAAAGGGTAACATTGCAAGAACATTAAGTAGATCAGTAAGAAATCAAGCATCTGATGGTTCTTTAGCTCTTAAGAGAGAGGTGGCACGCAATTGTGAACCCAGTCCTTGGGAGGCTGAGATAGGGTCACAGGCTCATGGCCAGCCCCAGCTACTTAGTAAGGGTTTATTTTTGAAACAGGGTCTCACTAATTGCAGAGGTCCTCACTAAGTAGGTGAGGCTGGCCACAAACTTGCAATCCTCCTGTCTCAGCCTCCCAACCACTGGGATCACAAGTGTGCGCACCATCACACCAAACTAATACAGACCCTATTTAAAAGAATAAAAATAGGACTGGTGGTGTAGTTTGGAGGTAGGATGCCCCTAGATTCAATCCCCAGTACCGAAAAAAAAAACCAAAAAAGTTTAGGAAGCTCGGTGAGAGAGCACATATCTATAATCCCAGTGCTTGGGAGGCTAAGACAGGAGGATCTCATGTTCAAGAATCAGCCCGGACATAGTAAGCCCTCTACAACTTAGTGAGAACCTGTTTCAAAATAAAAAGCAGAAAATAGGGCTGGGGATTATAGCTCAGAGGTAGAATACCCCTAGGTTCAATCCCCAGTTCCCCATAGCAAAAACAATAAAACCTAAAAGGGTTGAGGATGTAGCTCTGTAACAGAGTGCCCCTCTACCACCTCCAGACCCTGCTATGAAGAAGAAAGGAGGGAGGGAGAAAGGGGATGGGAAAAAAGGAAAGACCGTTATAAAAAAAGTGTACTAATCAGGTGTGGTGGTGCACATCTGCAATCTCAGTACTTAGGAGGTTGAGAAAGGATCACAGATATGAGGCCAGTCTCAACAACAAGACCCTCAGTAACCATCAAAATGTTTGTTTGATTCTTTGTTTTGTTTTCTTTTTTAGTACTGGGGTGGAACCCAGGGGCCTTTATATTTTATTTGGAAACAGGGTCTCACTAAGTTGTTGAGAGCCTCACTAAGCTGCTGAGGCTGGCTTTGAACCTGCATGATCTTTCTGTCTCAGCCTCCCAAGCACTGGGATTACAAGCGTGTGCCACCATGCCCGGCTTAACCATCAGAATGTTTAAAAATAATTTTTTTTTGTTGCGTTACTTGGGATTAAATACAGAGGCATTATAATTCATAACTTGACCACCCAGCTCTGTTTTATTTTTTATTTTGAAGGGTCTCACTGTGTTATAGAGGGCCTCACAAGGTTGCTGAAGTTGCCTGCAAACCTGCCATCCTCCTGTGTTAGCCTCCCATGTACTAGGATTACAGATTGTGCGCCACCATCCACAGCTCAAAACAAAAACTTTTTATTAAGGGCTGGAGGTCAAAATACTGCTGTATTCTATCCACAGTACCACTTTAAAAAAAAAAAAAAGAAAAAAAAAGAAAAAAAAAGCATACCAACCAACCCATTCACCTACCTCCCTTCCTTTCTTCCTTCCTCTTTTTAAAATAAATTTATTTGTGTATTTAGGTGGTGGTGTTAGAGGTTGAGCCCAGGCTACACCCCAGCCCTTTTAATTTTGAAGCAAGTTTCCAGCCAGTCTGGGTAGTGCATACTGTAATCCCAGCACTTGGGAGACTGAGACAGGAGGATTGCAGGTTTGAGAATAGCCTTAGCAATTTAGTGAGATCTAGACCCTGTTTCAAAATCAAAGGAGCCGTGTGTGGTGGCACACACTTGTAATCCCAGCATTCAGGTGGCTGAGACTGGAGGATTGCTGTTCATGGACAGACTCAGCTACTTAGTGAGGCTCTTTGCAATTTAGTGCAACCTTGTTTCAAAATAAAGAATAAGCTGGGGTGGTGGTGCATGCTTGTAACCCCAGCATTTGGGAGGCTGAGACGGGAGGATTGTGGTTCACAGACAGCCTCAGGTACTTAGTGAGGTACTCCATAACTTAGTGAGACCTTGTTTCAAAACAAAGAATAAAAAATAGGGTAGGGGTTATAGCTCTGAAGTCAAATTCCCCTGGATTCCATCCCCAGACCTGAAAGAAAAAAATAAAGAATAAAAAAAAAATTAAGGCTAGGAGTGTAGCTTAGAGGTAGAATTTTGAAGCAGGGTCTAGATCTCACTAAATTGCTAAGGCCCCTGGGTTCCATCTCCAATACCACCAAAAAAATAAACAAACAAAGGGACTGGGGGTATATTTTGGTGGTAAAATGCTTTGAGTTCAATGCTCAGTACCACCCCCTCCCCAAAAAAATACCCAACAGGGTTTTCCTAAAGGTGTGATGTGCTGGTTTCAAACTTCCTATCTTCCTTTCTCAGCCTCTTAAGAATTGAGATTACAGGCATGTGCCACTGTGCCTGGCTGTATTTTATTTGAGTGTTTTTGTTTTGATTTTGGGGGTTTTGTTTTGGTACTGAAGGTTGAAACCAGAGGCATTCTACCTCTGAGCAATACTCCCAGCCTTTTTATTTTTCATTTTGGAACAGGGTGTCACTAAATTACTGAGTCTGTTCTTGAAACTACGATTGTTCTGTCCTAATAAGCCTCCCAAGTACTGGGATTATAGGCGTGCACCACCATGCTTGACTTCAGTTTTAGTTTAGTTTTTTTGTTTTTTTTTTGTTTTGTTTTGTTTTTAAGATTTAAAGAAGTCTATTAAAAAGATAGAAATACAGAAGATAGTTACTGCTACTGACCAGCTCAGCTGGGCACTAGGGACTCTGTCAGGGTGTCGGGACCCTTTGGGACTGATTTCTCGAAAGGTGGGCAAAGGCTTTGGTTGTGGTTCTGCAGCCACTTATCTGCAGCGATTTTTCCCTTTTTGTGAAATAAACTCCTTCAAGTTTCTGTTTAAGACGCTAAAAGTGGAGATTCCTCTCTGGGGAAAAATCTGAAATGACTGACACAGACAATTGCCTCCTCTCACATGCAACTGACCACTTTATTTTAGACACAAGATTTTTTATATTTCCCTATTTCCCAGTGATTCCCTAGTAGAAAAGTGTAAACACCAAAAAACAATAGTGAAATATACATGTAAATCACCAACCCTAAACAAGACAAAAGTAAGGCCTGTGACATCACAGGTCTTTGTGATTGAAATCAGTCCCATGACCCTGCAGGTGGGTCTTGTGCTTTAAGTCAGCCCCTTTGGCCTTGCCTTGGCCTTGCAGCTGCAGAGGCTTTTAGTGGGCAAATTCCAGAAGAATAAAAGTCACACCCAAAATCACTTGAAGAATTCAGTTTTTAAGAGTTTCTTTAACCCTTTCGGGAACCTTTTATTCCTAGGGCTTAGTCCAATGTTCTTCTCTATCTAGCAACCTCCTTTGAGCTGAATGGGGACGAAGTCGGAGATTCCAGCTTTCATACATGTAGTTGGCGTAGGGAAATCTTTGTCATGTACATTTATGATGATTTAGAGGATTTCGATGAATGTCTACCGGATTTTGCAATACCATCTGCTGTCTGAACGCTTCACCCTATTAAACACTTAAAATATATTTTAGCAGACAGGGCCCAAAAAACACCATGAAGTTTTTATTATATCTGTCTTTTGTTCTGTCATAACTATTTTAACCAGGTGGTATTGCCCTGTGTCCAGGCAGTGCTATTACTAGGTACAAAGGTCAAGATTCCTCCTAGCCCTCAGCTCTATTGTAAGGATTAGAATGAAGGTCAAAGATAGGGAGGAACTTCGCATCCCCTCCCCTACCTAATTTCTTTCACAGCACCTAGATTACAACTTAGAGTAAGGTAGAGAAAGTCTGAGGGCTCAGACATTTTACTAGAAAATTTATCTTTCACGGACTCAACTTCTCCCACAGTCCTGATTCTTGGGATCTCGTTTTACATCATAGGAGCCATTAGTATAGAATCATTATAAAAAGAATAATAGCTTATATCTAAGAGCATGGAGTACTTTGGCCAGAAACAACTCTCCCTCAGGGCTTCTCCTTGAGACATGCCACGTTAGTCGTGCACTCAGACACCAAGGAAAGTGGGGTCGTGGCAAGTTACACCACCCCCAGTTTCATTTTTGATATCTCATTGTCGTGAATAATTGAAATTCATTTACTTTGGCTTGGATTCCTAATTAGGGTAGAATAAACATTAATGCATGTGCATTATGTGAGAAAAGGGCACTTAATCTCATTTACAACATTTTTAGAATTTGGATTTGTATCACAGCTCAACAGTTCCTTGGTGTTTGTTCAGGTAAACTTCTGGGTCATACTGTTTGGGAGTTTGACTTTGTAAGCATTTTTTAAGCATCCTTTGGAAGGATTAGTTCATTGTGGCTTGAATTAGGGGCCACTAGCAATTTGTCCAAAAAAAAAATATATGACGACTATAGAATTGATTTTGTTATGGAACTCATTCAATAATAAAATCATTTTGATACTGCAGTGAATGTTTTTATTTTTAGTTCAGGTACAAATTTTATCTTTTTGATGAAAAATATTAAATGGCTCTTGTTCTACAGGAAGCAGTATGGTTCCTCTCTAACATCACTGCAGGAAATCAGCAGCAGGTTCAGGCAGTAATTGATGCCAGCCTTGTACCAATGATAATACACCTTTTGGATAAGGTAAGTAAATTATCGTGTGTGTATCTAAAAAGAATATCTATTTTTTATTAGAACCTATAAGTGGCATGAATACTAATGCAGTGATAATTAGTATTAATGTTAAAACTTTTGAACTCCGCAGTTTTTATATACAGGAAACATTTCTTTTTGTTTTTGTTGTGCTGGACATTTTACCTCTAAACTATACCCTTGGCCCTATTTTATTTTTTATTTTGAAATCAGGTCTCACTAAATTGCTGAGGCTGGCCTTGATCCTGCAGTACTCCTGTCTCAGCCTCCCAAGTACTGGGACTACAGGTGTGCATACAACCATACTTGGCTCTAAGAAATATTTCTTCTGCTTAGAAACCTCTGGCTCTTTGTCAGACTTGGTCTTTTTTATCCTGAATATTCTCTTTGATTTATCCTTAAGATCTCTTATCATATGAAAAATCAAAATTCTAGCTGGGTGTGGTGATGTACTCCTGTAATCCTAGTACTTCAGACACTGAGACAAGAGGATCACAGGTTTGAGGACAGCCTCAGCAAGTAGAGGTATTCTAATCAAGCTAGCAAGATCCTATTTTAACATTAAAATTAAAAAATAGAGCTGGGAGCCAGGCATGGTAGTCCACACTTATAAAGTATTTGGGAGCCTGAGACTGGAGGATCATAGGTTTGAGGACAGCCTCGACAATGTAGTGAGGCTCCCAGCAACCTAGTGTGAGATTCTGTTTTAAACTAAAAAAAATTAAATATGGCTGGGGGTGTACCTCAGAGGTAGAATTCCCCAGGGTTCAATCCCTAATACTATAAAAAATAAATAGAGCTGGGAGTGTAGCTTGGATATAGAATGCCTCCTGGCTTCAATCCCCAGTAACATGCACACACACCCAGAAAATCAAAGTTCTGAATTTTCTATCTGGCATCTTCTGCCCTTCTGATTTCATTATTGTGGGGTTGTGAGGATTTATTGTAATCTTAGTAGGCTTTTGTGTAGGTCATTCCTGCTTTCTATTTGCCAGTGAATTCTGTGGGGAAAGAATTAGTCTCTGAGCATCTGCTTCTTATAATTGGATATTTAAACTCAGACCTTACTACTTCTTTAAGTGAGTATAAGTCCTGTCACAGAGATTTGTCAGTGTCCTCTTCACCTGTCATCTCCTCTCTCATTTGGGCTGGGCAAGAATTTTTGTTTATTCAAGAAGGTAGTCTTTCCTCAGTTTGACTGTTTTGTTGATATTGGGAATGCTGTCTAGAACTCCCACTTTATTTGAATTTCCTTATTCGAATTGTGGGCAATTGAGTTTCTTGTCATAGTTCTCCCTGTTGGCATACTGGAGGTGAATGGGTGGGATTTGGTGGATTAGCTTCTGGCTTAGTAGGTGTTTATATAGCAACAAGGAGTGGAGTATATATTTTTCTCAGTGCCTTTGGAATTCAAAGTTCTCACTCTAGGTTTGAATATTTATGTCCACATGGACACTACTATTTTGTAAAATAAGAGAAAGGTAGGGAAAACAGCAACAGTCCAAAAGAGAGAAAAATCAGTTTGCAAAAGCAACAATGACTATGATGACATCATAATGAAACAAAACCAAACAAAATAAAGGCAAAAAGGGGGGGGAGAGTACTAAAACCACAATCATGATATAGAAACTGTTAGGTTTTTAGGCGCGATAAAAAAGACGAGAGAGACCGATGCACCAAGAAGAAAAAGAATTTTAATGCGGTCTACCCCGGGGATAGGAGCTGGACCGCTCCCGATGACCTCCGAGGCTGGAAGGGAAATGCCCTTCCTTTTAAAGTTTATGTCTTGTGGGCGGAGTTACGCGTGGAAACTCCGCCCCTGTCGTGATATTGCCCAGCAGTCTCCTCCTTTTCTAAGGTCCCGCCCTGCGGGACCCAACCTGTCAGAAACAATAAAAACAAAATGGTAGCCAGACGTGGTGGAGCACGCTTGTAATCCCCAAGATTGGGAGGCTTGGGACAGGAGGATCACACAGGTTTGAAGCCAGCCTCAGCTACTTAGGCTCTTAGCAACTTAGTGTACCCTGTTTCCAAATAAGCTATAAAATAGGTCTTGGAGTATAGCCCGGAGGTAGAAAAGCCCCTGGGTTCAACCCCCAGTACCACACCAAAAGGGGGGGGGCAAAAGAACCAAAGAAACCCCAAAACAACAAATTCACTTTGAAAGGGGAATTTTGGTCTTATTATTAGTGAAGCTTAAAGAGCAGGAATCTTCAGATCTTAATGGTATCCTCTGTTTCCTTTGTCCTTTAGCAAGATGGATAGATGGATCTTAGGTCAAGTTGAGATTATTTCAATCTTTTTTTCAACTCCTTTCTGGTTCAGTTTAAGATTTTTGGATCCTTCCACGCACCAGGGAGCTTTGCTGATGTTCTATTCAGAGGGGAGAGAAAAATCCTATTCCTGTGTTGTGCAGACACTGTGATCTGGCTTGTGCTTACTGTGGGCTCTGCTGCTCTGGGGAGGGGAGTAATGAGAAGCCCTGAAGTCTCCTCACTCTACGTGGTGGACCCTGCTTGCACCCATTTGGCGCCCACCATGTTTGTTTCTATAGTGGAGTTGGATCCCCTTGGTACAGTGGCCCTCAGGCTCTCTGTATACTAAGTTGTCACCCTTCACCCTTATATCTTGGTTCTGAGCTGATGTTCTGGGTTTATGGGGGGGCTAGGCTGTTCTTCTGGGGAATGACTGCCAGCAGTTACTGGTCACTGGCACCATGGGTCTGGTGCTGTCCCTACGGGGGGTGCTGGGGCACTCCATGGAGGAGACGTGAGGATTCTCTTCTTTCCCACAGACAGTGGGAGTTCTCACAGTAGCTGCTACTGCTGCTGTTGACTCTGCAAAGGAACTGGGAAGTGCTGGTGGGAGAGTCTGCCTTAGGTACCCACAAGTTTACTTTGGTTTTTTCACTCAGCAGGACCTCGCTGCTACCAGTGCTGCTCCTCATGCCAGATTTGAGAGAAGCGCCCTGCCCTAAGCCAGACTGCTGACACTGATTGCACCTCTTGCTAGGCCAAGCCAGTGGGGATCCCTGCAGTAGTTTGTGGCGTGGTCTGCAGGGGCTGATTCCTTTGGCTGTGTTATTGGGGATGCCTGAAGGACAGACACATGCTACAGCCACTGCTTCCTGTCCTAGCTCTAGGAAGCAATCCTCCCAGTGTAGGTCTTACTGCTTCTGATTCCAGTGCTATGCTGCACTGGTGGAAAGGCTTGCCTGCGCCAGCTGGCCCAACAAAGGTGATTCCCAGCAGTAATGAAAAGGCCTGGCACATACCTGTAATCCCAGTACTTGGAAGGCTGAGAAAGGAGGATCACAAGTTGGAGGCCACCCTCAGCAACTTAGTAAGACCCTGTTTCAAAGTTGACAAAAAAGGGTGGGGGGGGGAATTGAAGTTATAGCTCAGACATAGAACACCCCTGGGCTTAGTCCCCAGTACCAAAAGAAAAAGTCCTCTTCTCTTCTAGTCCTATAATGCTGGTAGCTTCAGGATCAGAAGCTACTGCTCCCCACACTGGCTCTCAGAGACCATTCTCAGCTTGCACTGTCCCCAGTGATGCTAATTTTGAAGCATGAGCTAAGTTCTTTTGGTTGGGAAAATCTAAATAAAGTCCTTCTTGCTCCTGATTTACTTTTTGACTATTGTGCAAATATAGTGAGATACATAACATAGTTTTCATTTTAATTATATTCTTGGTAAGTTTTAAAAGATTATATTACTAACATTTATACCCTTTAAATTATTTTAAAATGTTTTTTTAGTCTTGTAGTAAAACTTTTTTCCAAAATTTATTTCACTTTATTGTTAACTCCTTTTAATTTGATACTATTGAATGCTAATATCAAGTCAGTTTGTGTGCAGGAGAGTTTATAAGAAGGATTTTTCTACTTGCTTAGGGTACATATGATGCAGTTCGAGGTTTATCTTTTTTTATTTGTTTATTTTTTATTTTTATGTGGGACATTAAAAATAGCATACATTCAGACTGTGCTTGGTGCCATCCCCACTTCCCCTTCCTCCTTCCCAACAATGAGTGTCGAGGTTAACCATGCTACATTCATACTTTTACACATATTTGGATATAGCTCCTCCATTAATCAACCTCAGCCTTCTTCCTCTCCTATCCTTTCATTTTAGCTTTGCTGAGGTTTCCCCTCCATTATCTGGAGTCCCTCTGGTATTCCTAATAGTCCCTACTTTGGGCCTGTTAGAGAGAACATATGTCCCTTCTCTTTCTGTGCTTGGCTGATCTCACTTAACAATATTCTCCAGGTCTTTCCATCTTGTTGCAAATAATGTGATTCTTTTTCTTATTTATAGCTGAGTAGAATTCCATTGTGTGTATTTCTCATAATTTTGCAATCCATTCATCTGTTGATGGAGACCTAGGTTAGTTCCATATTTTGGCTGTTACAAATTGTGCTGCTATAAACATGGGTATGCATATGATACTGTAGTTCTCTGAATTTAATCCCTTTGGACAAATACCCAGGAGTGGTATAGCTGAATTATATGGTGGATCTATTCCCAGTTTTCTAAGTATCTCCACACTGATCTCCATAGCGGCTGAACTAGTGTGCACTCCCAACAACAGTATAAAAGAGTTCCTCTTCCCCCATGTCCTCACCAGCATTTTTTGTTACTTGATTTCTTTATGCTTGCCACTCTAATTAGGGTTAGGTGGAATCTTATAATTAGGGTTAGATGGAATCTTAATTTACATTTTTTCATGTGTCTATTGGCCATTTTTCTCTCTTCTTTTGTGAAGGGTCTATTCAGTTCACTTGCCTTTTTTTTGGGGGGGGGGTGCTGGGGTTCCTGGAAACCCTTCTACCTCCAGGCTACACTCCCAGACCTATTTTATACTTTTTTTATTTGGAAACAGGTTCTCTTAAGCCAGTGCGGCTGGCTTCGAACCTGCGTGATCCTCCTGTCTCTGCCTCCCAAGCACGGGGATTACAAGCGTGTGCCACCACGCCTGGCTTATTTGCCCATTTCTTGATTGGGTTATTTGCTTTGCTAGTGTAGATTCTTTTGAGCTCTTTGTATATTCTGGATATTAGCCCTCTATCAGAGTGGTGGATGGTAAAGATCTTCTCCCATTCTGTAGGCTTTCTCTTTAGGTTCTTGATGGTTTCCTTGGATGAAAAGAAACTTTTTTTACTTTGATGCTATCCCACTTGTTAATTCTTGCTTTAATTTCCTGCGCTTTGGAGGTCTGGTTGAGAAAGTTACTGCCTGTGCCTATATGTTGGAGTGTTGAGCCTATGCCCTCCTCTAATGACTTTGCAGTCTGTGGTCTAATTTCTAAGTCTTTGATCCAGCTTCCTGTACACAGTGAGAGGTAAGGATTTAGTTTTATCTCTTTACAAATTGATAGTCAGTTCTCCCAGCACCATTTGTTGAAAAGGCTGTCTTTTCTTCAGCATATGAGTTTGCCCCCTTTGTTTGGATTGCTTTGTTTATTCTGGGTCTTTCTCCATACAAGATCCATGGCTGATTTTTCTCATGCTGATTTTTCTACATCTATGAAGAATGTCGTTGGTATTTTAATAGGAATTGCATTAAATCTATAGATCACTTTTGGCAGAATGGCCATTTTGATGATATTTATTCTGCCTATTCATGAGCAAGGGAGATCTTTTTATCTTCCAATGTCGTCTTCAGTTTCTTTTGTTAATGTTTTGTAGTTTTCATTGTAGAGGTCTTTTACACCTTTGGTTAGGTTTATTCTTGAATATTTTCTTGGTTTTGAGGTTATAGTGAATGGAATTGTTTATTTCTTTCATTGTGAATTTGTTGTTGGCATAAAGAAAAGCAAGTGATTTCTTAAGATTGATTTTGTATCCTGCAACTTTGCTGAATTGGTTAATCAGCTCAGTACTCTTTAGTTGAGTTCTTTGGGTCTTCTAGATAAAGGATATGTCATCTGCAAATAAGGATATGTTTAATTCCTTTCTTTCTATTTGAATTCCTTTGATTTCCTTCTCTTGTCTTATTGCTGTGGCAAGAGTCTTGAAGACTGTATTGAAATGGAGTGATGATAGTGGGCATCCTTGTCTTGTTCCTGATATTAGGAGAAATTCTTGCAGTTTTTTCCTCATTCAATATGATGTTGGCTTTGGGTTTATTATATATTGCCTTAATGATGTTGAAATACATTCTTCTATTCCAGTATTCTGCAGTGTGTTTTTTTTTTTAACATGAATGGTTGTTGGATTTTATCAAATGCTTTTTCAGCATCTATTGATATCATCATGTGGTTTTTCTCAGTTCTATTTATGTGGTGAATAATGTGTATTGATTTGCATATGTTGAATCAGCCTTGTTTTTCTGGGATGAAACCAACTTGGTTGTGGTGTACAATTCTCTTGATATGGTTTTGATTGCGTATAGCTAGTATTTTGTTTAGAATTTTTGCATCTATGTTCATCAAGGATATTGATCTGCAATTTTCCTCTCTTGAGGTATCTTTATTTGGTTTGGGGATTAATGTGATAAATGGCCTCGTAGAAGGAATTTGGGAGAAATTCATCTCTTTTAATTTCCCGGGACAAGTTGTGAAGTACTGGGATCAGTTCTTCACTGAAGGTTTTGTAGAATTAAGCTAGAAACCAATCAGGGCCTGGGCTTTCCTTTGATGGCACAATTTTTATTGCTGTCTCTATTTCTTTGCTTGCTGTTGGTTGATTTAGGCTTGCTATGTCCTCTTGGTTCAGTTTAGGTAGGTTATATGTGCTTAGAAATCTATCGATTTCTTCCATGTTTTCCAGTCTATTGGAGTATAAATTTTCAAAATAGTTTCTGATAATCATTTGAATGTCCCCACTGTCTGTGGTGATGTCTCCTTTTTCATTTCTCTCTTTTTTTTTTTTTCTTTTGGTGGTACTGGAGTTCCTGGAAGCCCTTCTACCTCCGGGCTACACTCCCAGACCTATTTTATACTTTTTATTTGGAAACAGGGTCTCTTAAACCAGCGCTGCTAGCTTCGAACCTGCGCGATCCTCCTGTCTCTGCCTCCCAAGCGCGGGGATTATAAGCATGCGCCACCACGCCTGGTTCTCCTTTTTCATTTCTAATATTAATAGTTTAAGTTGTTTCTCTCTTTTGGTTAGGTTGGCCAGGGGTTTGTCAATCTTATTAATCATTTCAAAGAACCAGCTTTTTGTTTTTTAGACTCTTTGCATTGTTTTTTTTGGTTGTTGTTATTGTTCTCTATTTCATTTATTTCTGCTCTGATTTTAATATTTCCTGCCTTCTGCTAGCTTTGAGATTAGACTGTTGCATTCTTTCTAGGTCCTTGAGATGTGTCATTAGGTTGTTTACTTAGCGACACTCTGTTCTTCGTATGTGAGCACTCAAATGCTATAAACTTTCCTCCCCCCAACCCCCTTCGGGTCTGAGGGTGGAACCCAGGGGCATTCTACCTCCGAGCTACACCCCCTGCCCTTTTTTTTTTTCTTTCTTTCTTTTGAAACAGGGTCTCACTAAGTTGCAGAGGGCCTCACTAAGTAGCTGAGGCTGTCTGCAAACCGCGATCCTGCAGTCTCAGCCTCCGGAATGCTGCAATTACAAGTGTGCACCACCACGCCCGGCTTATAAACTTTCCTCTTAACACTGCCTTCAGTGTCCCATAGATTTTGCTAAGTTGTGTCTCTATTTTCATTTAATTCCAGAAATTTCTTTATTTCTCCCCTTATTTCTAATCTTACCCATTGGTCATTCAGTAGTGTATCATTCAGTCTCTATTTATTTAAATAGTTTCTTTTGGGTTTCCTGTTGTTGATTTCTACTTTCATTCCATTATGGTCTGAAAAGATGCAGGAATTATATTACATCATTTGAATTTACTGTGCTTGCTTTGGGGCCCAGGATGTGATCTCTTTTGGAGAAGGTTCCATGGACTGCTGAGAAGATTGTGTATTTTGCTGTTTCTGAATGTGTATTTTGCTGTTCCTGGTTGAAATATTCTGTATATGTCTATTAGGTCGATTGGTTTATAGTTTTCTTAACATCTGAAGAGTCTTTACTCATGTTTTGCCTTGACGATCGATCTAGTGATGTGAGAGGGCTGAAAGTGAAAAGTCTCACTAAGTTGCTAAGAGCTTCACTAAGTAGCTGAGCCTGGCTTCAAACCTGTGTTATCCTCCTGGCTCAACCTCCCAAGTACTGGGATTGTGAGAATGCACCACCATGCCCAGCTTGTTGGCTTTGAATTCATGGATTTTTTTTTGAGATTCTGCTTATCTTGAAACACTTTTGTTTCTCCATCAATTTTTGTGTGGGTGGGGGTACTGGGGGTGGAACCCAGGCACTTTCTGCCTCCGGGCTATACTCCCAGACCTACTTTTATATTTTATTTGGAAACAGGGTCTCACTAACTTGCTGAGGGTCTCACTAAGTAGCTAAGGCTTGCCTTGAACCTGAGCAATCCTCCTGTCTCAGCCTCCCACACTCTGGGATTACAAGACTGCTCCACCACGTCCAGCTTTCTCTATCAATTTTGAATAATAATTTTGCTGGATATAGCAGTTTGGGTTGGAAGTTTTCTTCTTCCAGGGTCTGAATCACATCATACCAGTCTCTCTTGGCATTCATGACTTGGGTTGTTTAGTCTGGGATGATTTTTATTGTTTTGCCACTATATGTCACCCGTTCTTTTGTTCTCACTGCTTTTAAGATTCTTCCCTTGGCCTCTGTGTTGGTCATTTTGATTATTACATGGCGTGAAAAGGTCCTTCTTAGATCTTGTCTTAATGGTGTTATGTATGTCTCCTGAACGTGTAAGTCCAAGTCTCTTTCCATGTTTGGAAAATTCTCTAAAATTATTTCTCTGAAGAGATTACAAATGCAGTTGGTCTGCACCTTTATCCCTTCTTCAGTGCCTTTTATCCGTAAATTAGGACATTGCATATTGTCACATAGTTGTTGGATGTTTAGGTTTTGTTGCTGTAATGACTTCTGTATGCTTTTGGATGTGCTTTCAGTTTTGAATCAACTGTCTTCTAATAGTGATAATCTATTTTTCATTTCATCTAATCTTCCAGAATTTCTTTCTGTTGCTGTCATTTCACTTATTGACTCTTTCATTTTATTCCAGACCTCTTTTTCATTCTTTCTTAGTGTCTCAATTTTCTCTTTCATTTCCTGTACAACTGCTTTGACGCCTTTTATCATATTGTGTGATCAGGATTTGGAATTCTTCATCTTGCATTTCTTGTAGGTCAGTATTTGTCATTTACATTGTTTTTTCAGTTTCTAGTTCTTGTATTTTCAAGGTTCTCAGGCTTGTTTTTCTGATGTCTTGGCATCTTTGTTGGGTATTATGTCTGATCCAATCTTAGTAGTAGAAATTCAGAGGTGTCAGCATGTAAGCAGTGATTTTTCCAATGGTAAAGATTGGATAATGGGGAAGGAACTGGGATAATTGACAGAAGTCAGGTATGGTAGAGGAGATAATTAGGTTGAGTAAGAATGTACATATAATAAGGTTGTATCTGGTTGAGAATGAGAGAAGGTTTGATAGTAGGACTCTTGTAGCTTACAGTAGAGTTTTAAATATGGAGATATGAAATTACTCAAGGAGATACAGTAAGGGGAAAAAAGTTTTGAGAGAAGAGAGTAGATAGGCTAGAGTGAGGAAATTTGTAAAAGGAATGGGGGGAAGGAGCAAAGAAACATGAATAAAGTAATAAAGCAAGATAAAAATGCTAACAATTATACATCAAATACAAAAAGAAAAAAGAGAAAAAATAAAGAACAAAAATAAAATAAAGAACTAGCAACAGTGTGAGACAACAAAGCAAAACAAAAACCCAAAGAAAAGAAAAAAACCCCAACAGTCCTACTAATTTATAAGTTTAGGGCTGGGCCTGTATTAATTAATATCTGTATATCTGACCACTGGTAGATGCTGGAGTATATTCCAATGTCTCTTATTTGCTCTGTACCCTATTGTCAGCTATTGAACCAACTCTCTGCTTGTTTTCACCCCTTTCTTTCCTCTGACAGCTTTATGTTTAGGTGTCAGGGCATTGGGTGTCATTGTTAATGAGTTCTGTGTAAGTCCAGGATTCTGTTAATTTTCCAGCCTGTGGTCCAGGCCCTGAGCCTCTGCACTCTCTACCCTGGGCTTGGGCCTGCGCTTCCCTACCCGTGCAGGGGCAGAAGGCTTCCCATGTAGTCTTGGAGCGACCCCTTGTGACCCTGTGCAGGTACCCCACCTTGTGCACCTTTCCTGTGTCTCTGGAGTTTCTAACTGGACTAGCCCACAGGGTCCTGTGACTTCTCTGGGCAGGCTTCCACCAGTACCAAGTCACGCCAGCACTGTGTAACACAAGCGGTTACCTGGCTGCCCTGCTTGGGTCTCTGGAGGGCTCACTGTGATGCTGCCTCTTGTGAGCGCACGGATTTTGGGTCTTCTGTGTCCGTGAAGCATGATGCTGGGTGCCACTCACCGCTTAAGATGAAAGCCCTGTGGCTCCTTTCAAGCTTTTGGATTATTTTTCTGGATTTCTTGGGGCTGCCACACTGGTGTCGATTAGAGCCGTCACTCCCGGTTTGGGCCTGCAACCTATGATGGTGCGGGTGGCCGGGCCGCATCAGCAGCAGGTCTGTCACGGACTTGGGCTTTTTTGCAGTGGATCTCGCCGTTCAGAGTACTGTATTCCTTCTGCTGTAGTTCCTGGTTCTATTTTGGTTGGTGAGCTGTATTTATTTTATTGATTAAAATGCTGACTTTTCAGTAGTTGAACTTTATTTGTTTCAGCTACTGAGATGTGCCGCATCTGGCAGTTGCCATTTTGAATCCATCAAGACATATCTTAATAAGTAAATAAATACATGTATATAGCAAAGCTAAAAAGAAACCTGGAAAAATAGCACTTGAAAAATCATTCCGAGAAAAGTCATTGCAGATAACATTTTTCTAGTTTTAATATATTGCAATAAGTAACCTTTTTTTTTGCCTTTTTAAAAATGTTTTATTGGTGTATTATAATTATATATAATAATGAAATTTGCTTTGCTGGTTTTTTTTCCCCCAGGGGGATTTTGGCACTCAGAAAGAAGCTGCTTGGGCTATAAGTAACTTAACAATTAGTGGAAGAAAAGATCAAGTAAGTTAAGCTTTTACTTATTTCTCAGAAAGTTTTTTTTAAAATAGTACAAATTATAAGATTTTACATAAGGTAAATCATAATAAAAATAATAGGAAGATAACATTTTGTTAGCTGGGTGTGGTGGCACATGCTTGTAATCCCAGCATTCGGGAGGCTAAGACTGGAGGATCGCATTTTGCGGACAGCCTCAGCTACTTAGTGAGGCCCTTCGTAACTCAATGAGACCGGGTTTCAAAATAAAGAATAAAATATAGAGAAGGGGGTGTAGCTCAAAGGTTGAATGCCCCTGAGTTCCATCCCCAAACCTGCCCAAAAAAAAAAAAAATAGAGCTGGGGTATAGCTCATAGGTAGAATGGCCCTAGGTTCCATCACCAGTACCGGAAATTAAAAAAAAAAAAAAATAGAGAACATTTGTGAGGGGATCCCTTGGGTAAGAGTGCTAAGGGATTAAATCCAGGGCATCAAACATGTTAAGCATGTGTTCTGCCATTAAGCTACACTTCCAGTCCCTATTCTGTGATTTTTTTTTTCCATGTAAAAGTATCATCTTGACTTTATTAATCATGCTTCATAGAAAGCCTTAGGAGGCTGAGACAGGAAGATTGGACAGGTTTGAAGCCAGCCTCAGCTACTTAGTGAGACTCTCAGCAACTTAATGAGACCCTGTTTCCAAATAAAGTATAAAATAGGTGTGGGAGTATAGCCCGGAGGTAGAAAAGCCCCTGTGTTCCACCCACAGTACCACCAAAAAACAAAACAAAACAAACCCAATAATTTTCTAATCCATGTGACATCACGGAACCTATAGTCAAGATTATTTTAGGTTTTGTAATAGATTTTTTTTTTTAGCTTAATATGGCAGAAATAAACTGTCTTACAGATTGACCTAGCAAATGAACAACAAAAGTTTAGTTAGAAACAACAGATTGACTAGCAGCAAAACTAGAAATTAAACTCAAGCAGGTGAGCTGGGACTAGGAAGTAGGATTAGGAATGTGAAGTGCCTAGGGTGCACATTGGAGAAGGTGCTGTCAGGATCAGGCAAGTAGTGAAGCTTCATAATGTTCATCTTTGAGAAAAACAGCAGTATTAAAGGGCTTAGATCTGTTACACAGAGCAGGTAAAAGGTGAAATTAAATATGACTACAAGATTCAGGTGTAGTGGCACAAACTTGTAATCCTTGTATTGGGGAGACTGAGACAGGAGAATCACAGGTTTGAAGCCACCTTCAGCAACTTAGCAAGACCTTGTTTTAAAATAAAAATTTAAAAAATAGAGCTGGAGGTAAGTCTTGGAGGTAGAATGCCCTTAGGTTCAAGTCCAAGAACTACACACACAATAAATAAATGTGTATACAGAAGCCATTGAACTTGATATTTACTTATGCTCTGTATAAAAACATTGAGCAGAATGGAGATAATAACGTATTTAAATGATTGTAAAATACTATTAAATGAATAAATTAGTGAACTGAGAGGTGACCAAGCATGTAAGCATTTGCGGTTTGCACCTATAAGCAAAGAGCCACTAGTTGCTGTCCTATTGTCCCATTGTAGTTTTTTTTTTGTTTTTGGTTGGTTTGGTTTTGTGGTACTGAGCCATTCTACCCCTGAGCTATACCCTTAGTCCTATTTTATTTTTTCAAATAAGGTCTTGGTAAGTTGCTAAAACTGTCATTAGAACTGGGATCTTCCTGTCTCGGCCTCTCAAGAACTGGGATTATAGCCAGGAGTGGTGGCGCACGCTTGTAATCCACGTGCTTGGGAGGCTGAGACAGAAGAGTCGCACAGGTTTGAAGCCGGCCTCAGCTGGCTTAAGAGACCCTGTTTCCAAAAAAAAAAAAAAATATATATATATATATATATATATATATATATATATATAAAATAGGGCTAGGAGTATAGCTTGGGGGTAAAATGTAGCTGGGTTCTATCTCAGTACCAAAGAACAAACAAACAACAAGACAAAAAAACCTTTCATACCTTTAAGAGTAAGAGAGTGAAATCAGTTTAGAGGCTGAATGTTATTAAAAAAAAAAAAAACTACAATGAATGCCAGGTGTATATATATATATGTATACATATATATATACATGTATATATATGTATATATATGTATATAATAGGTCTGGGAGTGTAGCCCAGAGGTAGAAGGCCCCTGGGTTCCATCTCCAGTACCACCAAAAAAAAAAGAAGAAGAACTGGGATTATAGACTTGTGCCACCACACCTGGCATTCATTGTAGTTTTTTTTTTTTTTTTTTAATAACATTCAGCCTCTAAACTGATTTCACTCTCTTACTCTTAAAGGTATGAAAGGTTTTTTTGTCTTGTTGTTTGTTTGTTCTTTGGTACTGAGATAGAACCCAGCTACATTTTACCCCCAAGCTATACTCCTAGCCCTATTTTATTTTTATTTTGAAGTTGATGAGAGTCTCACTGCTTGCTGAGGCAGTCCTCAAACCTGCAATCTTCCTGTCTCTACCTCCCAAGTACTGGAATTTCTAGTGTGTACCACCACACTCAACTGTGAAAGGATTTTTAAGGAAATATTCCTTATAGCAAAGAAAGGGTTAATATATGAAGTTCAGTGATTCTTTTATTAATATTTTCCCCTAAATTCAAGAAAAATAAACAAGTTAGGTTAATGATGTAGACTTAAATAGAATGGGAGAGGTGAAATCAGTGTTCATACTCAAAATTGCAAAGTCAAAGTGTTCTATCTAGTAAAATATATTTGTATACAGTGTGCCTGCATTTATTATTTCATGGTGTTTTCTTCTTCAGGTGGCCTACCTTATCCAACAAAATGTTATTCCACCTTTTTGCAACTTGCTGACTGTAAAAGATGCACAAGTTGTGCAAGTAGTACTTGATGGATTAAGTAATATATTAAAAATGGCTGAAGATGAGGCAGAAACCATAGCCAATCTTATAGAAGAATGTGGTGGTAAGTTTAATATATGCGATTATTTCAGTGTGATGTGGTTTTTTTTTTTTTGTAACTACCTTTATTTTCTGACTAATACAGCACTTCTGTATTTTTCTGTCTTAGATATTCAAGTAACAGAATAAAGTAAATATTATATTCTATATATACAGTCCTGCTCAGCCTCTTGCATATGCTTGGTAACTGAACTGTTGCCCTATGTTGAACAGGCACTGTGCTGAGTACTGGAAAGACAGTGGTAAACAAAACACAGTCCTTGCCCTCCAAGGCATGTGGTCTAGTTTTGAAGATAAATATGAACTGATTTAATGTGCTAATTACCCTAATAGAAATGTACAACAAAATGGGATACCTAATCCATCCTGGAAGAAGCAGGAAGTGACACCTGAGCTGGATTTTGAGAGATGAATAAGGATTAATAAAATAAGAAGGGATGAAAGGTGTTCCAGGC
>NC_137790.1:114689462-114734462 GCF_963383645.1 Muscardinus avellanarius
AAAGTCTTCATTTTGCAACATTTATGCTGAATATAGAATCCTAGATTTACAGTTTATTATTTTTTCTTTCAATATTCCATTTTATTTGTTTTCATTTTCTTATTGGTGCATTGTTGTCATACATCTTAATGGAGTGCAAGATGATAGAGAGTTATCATGCACACACCCACACATCACTTTAGCCCTTACCCAATTCCCAACCCGTTTCCTCCTCCCTCCCTCATTCTCATATTTGGTTTAGTGATTAACATTGATATGTTTGGAATATACAGGAAAAGCATACTCTTATAGTAGTTAAGTTGATTGTCATAAATTGGAATTTTAGAAGTTCTAATTTGTAAATTTGTAGTTGAGTGAATAATTCTAGTAAGGTCACAGGATCTTACAGTTTCTAATACCTCAACATTGAATTCTTTGTTATATTACATCATGAGAAGTATAATAGAAGTATAATTTAGATGATTTTATGGTTATGAAAATTATACTTTAAGTTTATAATTTTGTGGAATATAAAGCATTTAAAGTCTTTTCCAGTATTAGTAGAGTTATTATTTTAGTTTTAATAAAACTATTATAGTTGTTGTTAAAAGATTAGGCAGGGCTGAGGGTACAGCTCAGTGATAGAGTACAAAGGCCCTTAGTTCAGTCCCCATTACACATACTACCACCAACCCAATAAAGACCTAACCAAAGATTATAGACTTAATTTCTCAATGTGACATTAATTTTTCTTTGGGGGGGGGGGCTTTAACCCAGGGGCATTCTACCCCCCAGCTACACCTAGCTTCCCCTCCTTTTTTTTTTTTTTTTTTTGCGGTACTGGGAATTGAACTGGGGGTATTCTATACCTCTGAGCTAACACCGTAGTCTTAATTTTTAGTCTTTATTTTTTGGAGGGCCTAAGTAGCTGAGACTGGCATTAAACCTGTGATCAGCCTCCCAAGTGCTGGGATTAAAAGTGTTGTGCCACCACACCTGGCTTTTTTTTTTTTTTTTTTTTTTTTAAATAGGGTCTCACTAAGTTGTAGGGAGCCTCCCAAAGTAGCTGAAGCTGGCTGCGAACCTGCAATCCTCCTGTCTTAACCTCCTAAATACTGGGATTATAAGCATGGACCACCAGCCCGGCTGGGTGTGTGTGTGTGAGTGTGTGTGTGTTTAATGCAACCAACTTTACTTTCCTAAGTACAAGAGAAAGTGTAATGAGTACCATTGTGTACCATCTCACTTTGGGGATTGGGACCATCTCCAGTTTATTATTGCTACTTCATTTGGAAGGGAAAGATTTTCATATTGCATATTCTCTTAAGTTTCTTCTCATTTATATATTCTCTAAGAAATATACCTTATGAACTGCCCTGGCTTTCTAAAGAATCATAGTATTTTGTTGGCACTCATTGCCTTTGTATTTCTTTTGCAGTACTGGGGATGGAACCCCAAAGGCATTCTACCTCTGAGCTATACCCCCAGTCCTATGAACCCATGGACATTCTACCTCCGATTTATACCCCTAGCCCTATTTTTTATTTTGAAACAGGTCTCAGTGAATTGCAAAGGGCCTCACTAAGCAGATGAGGCTGTTCTCTAACCATGATCCTCCAGTCTCAGCCTCCCGAATGCAGGGATTATGAGCATTGCACCACCATGCCCAGCTTCCCAGTCCTAGTTTGTAGTCTTTATATTTTTTGAAAGGGTCTCACTGAGTTGCAAATGGCCTCACTAAGTAGCCGGGGCTGTCTGCAAACCGCAATCCTCCAGTCTCTGCCTCCTGAATGCTGGGATTACAATTGTGCGCTACCACGCCCGGCATTTGTACTTTTTTTTTTTTTTTTTAAGGATAATGAGAATATTGCTAGAGTGTTACTAATACGTATTTTGAAACTAATCATCATGTTCTTTTTGTTTTTCTTTTCACTCCTAGATTGATGAAGATCCTAGCCTTGTTCCAGAGGCAATTCAAGGTGGAACATTTAGTTTCAATTCATCTGCCAATGTACCAACAGAAGGGTTCCAGTTTTAGAAAGATGTTGTGGTTGTTAGGTACAATGCAGCACTGAGTTATATATATATTTATATATATACATATATATAAAAAGGTTTGATCCATCAAGCTTGGCTCATGGGATCTGCTGCTGCATTAAATCGGGAAAGAAAATGTGAAGATTTCATTTGGAATCACAGAAAATGCCCAAATGAGGTCAAGATGGCGAGTGGGTGCGAGTGAGAATGAGTGGCAAAATGTAACGAAAACTTTACATGGATGCTTATTTAGGTTGTTCAAAGTAAAAAGGGCTACAGGTCACAGATCTTCAGTGCCTGAGAAGGAACATTGACTTACTCTATATCAGTTGAGGGGAAAGTGAAATACTGTCATCTTCAAGCCTTGTAAGCATGAAAGAGAATAGAGTGCCCATATAAAGTAAGGAAAATGAGCCCAGGCCTTGCTATGAAGCAGTGTGTGAATGGACAGTGTTGAGTGAATGTCTGGCTCAGTGATAGAGAGCCAGGTTCATCTTTCAAATCTAGGGCTCTTCATTCATGAAGCAGACTCCTAGTCCTGGAGTGACTGTGTAGAGAGTATGGTTGTGGTGCTGTATGTGAACGCATGCAAGCTTGATTCGCCTTCGGGAGGCTGATAACCTAGCAAATCATCAAAGTGAGATCACAAGTGTTAATGTACACTGGACATGAAAACAAAGATCGTTTTAACAGCAGACATTGGTTTACTCTGCAGCCTGTGTTTTCTATTTCCCCTCTACCCTTTTCCCTTCCCCAGCCCTTCTTTGTTTTCCAGTTTTTATTTACTTTACCTAGTATGGCTTTTTTTAGTTGCTTCTCAAGTCAGAAAACTTTTCAGGAAGGTTTCCCTGTGCATTTGCACCAGATGAATGTTTGATGCTATGAAAAGCTTTCCATATCATCAAAACTAATTTGTGTAGATTTTTGCATGAAAAAAAATCATAAATTTCCCTCAAAATAGACTGTGTTGCAGTACACAAGTTGCCATAATAGTATAAAACAGTAAAATGTGCTTAAAAGGCCATCCGTTTCATTTTCAGAGATAACATTAAGACCTTTGCATGAGGTAAATCTACAGCATAGTTCATTTTTAGATTTTGTTGAGTCCTGTAAAGAAGAAGAAAAAGTTTCAGTTGTGATAGAATACCGTGCTGTGTTTAAATGTTACTTGTTTTCAAACTTTGTTTTCTATGAAAATGATATGGAAACTTCTAAAATGGAATTTGGTGCATATGTACTGCTGAATAAAGACCAATGAAGAGGTTTGAGTAGATGTACAAATCAAGTAATGGTTTGAACACCTTTAATAATATGCCTAATCTGTTCAATTGTTTTAGAATCTTTTTATCTTAGATGTAGGCAGCCATGAACAATCTATTTTGAGCCACTTTAGGGAGAAAACTTTGTATTTTTAAAACTTGCATAAAAATTATGCAAGTGGTTTTTATAAATTGGAATAATACCTCAGTTTTGAGGTTATGCACACTAAATTAAATGTGACATAAATTAATTTGTACAAACAGAACTCTTTATAAGGTGGCTCATTGTAGGAAATCCTGTGCCTTCCCCTTTGAGCACAAGTGTTGCATGAACAACAGTTTGCTATAAGAAACATACAAGATTAGCCACCATTAGCATCTATATCTACTTTGTGTTTAAAAATCAACTGGTAATTCTGAAACACTGTAGAATGGATAAAAATTATTTTGTGATCATAACTCTTTGTTGAACTAGAGTATTTTTGCAGCATTCCTTGTCATCAGAAACATGGTTAAAGTTTAAAACTAGAAGCAGCAGAAAACTAGCTTGTAAAATTTATCTAAGTAGAATGCAGGCTAGGCTGTCTTGGGGAAATAAACATTAAAACTTAAAGCAATGTTTTTACATGGGGTGTGGTGTGTGGATTTTTTTATATTGTGTTAAGTTAGAGCATAATTCAAAGGCTTCTGTTAGCTTCTTTTTAAGCTTTTTACCTAGAACCAGTACAACAAATTACATAAGCTCTGTAATTTTAGTCTGTACATTAATATTTCAGCCTGCTAAATTTCTTCACTTAACACCATCTTAAACTTGTGTTTTCTCTCTGATAAAACCAATGTTTTGGCCAGGCATGGTGGCACACGCTTGTAATCCCAGGATTTGGGATGTAGAGACCCTAGGATCACAGTTTGCAGACAGCCTCAGCTACTTAGTGAGGTCCTCCACAAATCAGTGAGACTCTGTTTCAAAAAATAAGAATTAAAAAATAGGGCTAGGGGTGTAGCTCGGAGGTTAGAATGCCCGAGTTTCATTCCCAGTATCGCAAAACAAAAACAACAAGAAAACCAATGTTTTGTCCTTTTTTCACTTTCCTAGCCAAAATAGATTGCAGAGACAACTTGAGCTACCTTTTAAGTATTAATATAACTTTAGTATTTGGCATTGAATGATAAGTTGCATGGTTTTTACAGATAACTTTAATTGCCAAAAGGTGAACATAATATTTTGCATAAATCCAGTTTCTGAGTAGAGTCTAGTTCAGATTAAGCCAATATGTTTAGAATATGCCAAGTTATTTTATAGAATAATTACCTTATATATAAAATTAGTAGTAGTGATAGTAACATATCTAAGTACAAGGGCTACCTGGTATCCTAGATCTTTTAACTATATAACATTGGTTTTCTAATAGAATTTTGTGGTGACTTTTTGTTTCTGAAATTTTTTCATTATGGCTCACCATTGTTACCCAATTTAAACGCAACTATTTTTATTCTCTAGTAATCTAGGAAATTGATTCCTTTTTAAAATTTATTTAGTGGGGGGAGGGTACTGGGGATTGGACCCAGGGCATTTTACCTACGAGCTATACTCCCAGCCCTATTGTTTTTTTACATATATTCTTTATTTTGAAACGGTCTCAAGCTGGGCATGGTGGTGCACATTTGTAATCCCAGTATTTGGGCGGCTGAGAGTAGAGGATCGCGGTTTGCTGGCAGCCTCAACTACTTAGTGAGGCCCTCCGCAACTTAGTGAGACCCTGTTTCAAAATAAAGAATAAAAAAACAGGACAGGAGGTGTAGCTCAGAGGTCAAATGTCCCTGGGTTCCCCAGACCCACCAAAAAAAAAGGAAAAAGAAACAGTCTAAGTTTTTGGAGGGCCTAGTAGCTGAGGCTGGCCGTGAACGGGCAGTCCTCCTGTCTCAGCCTCCCAAGTACTGAGATTATAAGCATGATGCGCCACCACGCCCAACAATTGATTTTTTTTTTTTTTGGTGTGTGTATGGGGGGGGGGCGTCTGGGGATGGAACCCAGAGCATTCGACCTCCGAGCTACACACCCTGCCCTATTTTTTACTCTTTATTTTGAATCCAGGTCTCACTACTGAGTTGCAAAGCGCCTCACTAAGTAGCTGAGGCTGTCCACGAACCGCTATCCTCTGGTATCAGCCTCCCAAATGCTGGGATCACAAGAGTGTGTCACCACGCCCAGCTAAATTTGCCAGTTTTTATAATATGCTTTTTGTTGGTGCATTGTAATTTCCATCAAAGTGAAGTTGAAAGTCATACAAACATGCACATAGATCTTGAGTTTCCATTTTCCAACTTTCCTCCTCCTACCCGCTCTTTTTTTTTTTAAGTACTGGGAATGGAACCCAGGGGCATTCTACCTCAGAGCCATACCCCCAGCCTTATTTTTTATTTTTCATTTTGAAACAGGGTCTCCTAAGTTGCAGATGGCCTCACTAAGTAGCTGAGGCTTTCCGCAAACCAGTATCCTGTGTCAGCTTTCCAAGTACTGGGGTTACAAGCATGCACCACCTTCTACTACTACTGGTCACTCTCTTCAATTATCTAAAGTTCCTTTTATTTCCTATTTTCACACTAGCTTTATGAGAAAATATTCTACCCTTGACTTTGTGAGACTGGTTAATTTCACTTAACATATTCTGTATTTCCACCCGTTTTCCTGCAAATGTCATACTTTTTGCTGAGTAAAATTCTGTTGTGTATATATACTCCATATACACCACATCTTTGTTATTCATACTTTTGTGTATGTGTGTGTGAGAGAAACAGACTCATGTACTGGGTGTTGAACCCAGGGGCATTCTATTTGAGTTACACTCCCAGTTTTTTTTTTCCCCCCATTTTGAAACAAGGTCTCACTGAGATGGAGAAGGCTCATTATAGTGCGGAAGCTGGCCTCGAACCTTTGAACCTCCTGTCTCAATTCTCCCAAGCATTAGAGTTACAAGTGTACCCCACCCTGTCTGGCCCCATTAATCTATTGATGGATGCCTAGATTGGTTAATGTTTATTGTGACATCCAGTGTAGCTTATGAGACATCCTTTTCCAAATCCCCGTTTTCTTAAATTACAGAAATTAAGGTTTGGGGTGGTTTTTTTTTGTTTTGTTTTGTTTTGTTTTGTTTTTTTGGTGCTGGGGAGTGAACCCAGGGGCATTCTACCTCCGAGCTACATCTCCAGCCCTATTTTTAAGTCTTTATTTTGAAACAGTCTCACTGACTTGCAAAGGGTCTCACTAGGTAGCTGAGGCTGTCCTCGAACCGCGATCCTCCTGTCACAGCCTCCCAAGTGCTGGGATTACAAGCCTGCACCATCACACCCGACTAAGGTTTTGACTTTTAATTGCTGTAAAAGAGATTACCTCGATCTTAGTGACTTGAACTATGAACCACATATTTGTTATTCCGCTTCTTTGAATCAGGAGTTCCTGTTAAAGTTTGGTGAGGTCCTCTGCTCAGGACTTAACAAGGCTTTACTCGAGTGGTCATCCAGAGTCACAGTCTTGGGCAGTCTTCCTCTACTGACAGGATCCATTTCCTAATACTGTGAAGCTCATGGCAGCTTGCTTCAAGACCAGCAGGAGAATCTGATCTCCAGGAAGGGCCAAACCCTTCTCACCCTATCAGGATTATTTTCCTTTTGATTAAACAAAAGCCAAGCAGAATAGGTTCCTTAATCGCAAGTGCAAAATCCCTTCACATTTGTGTTCTAAGCCTATTACAAGGGTGTTACATTAATTATATTCACAGATCCTGTCCACACACACAGTGTGAGTATACCAAGTGACCTTGAGACCCATTTTAGAGTTCTACCTACCAAGTGTCCGGAACTGACGGAATTTAGAAGTGATCACTTGCCAGGTGTGGCGTGCACTTGTAATCCCAGCCTTCGGGAGGCTGAGACCTGAGGATAGCTGCTTGTGGACAGCCTCAGCTTTATAGTGAGGCCCTCCGCAACTCAGTGAGACCCTGTTTCAAAATAAAGAATAAAAAATTGGGCAGGAGGTGTAGCTTGGAGGTCAAATATCCCTGGGTTCCATCCCCAGACCTGCAAAAAATAAAAAATAAAAAGAAGTGATCACTTCATGCAGAAAAGCTTATTTTTGGATCAAAGTAATCTGTGATAGGTAACCTAATGAAAACTGGATCAGCTTCTCCCAGAAGTGCATGTACATACAGTTTCTATATAGTTTTATTAAAGAATTTGTAGAAGTCTGAATTAAAGAATAATTAGAGTACAGGTACTCGCCTTCCTCCTTTCAAACAATAAGTCAAAAAGTGAGCCAGGTACGGTGACATATGCTGTGATCCTAGTTTCTTTTTCTTCAGGGGCAGAAACGGGAGGATCACAGGTTTGAGAACAGTCTTAGCAATTGGTGAGATTCATCAAAGCAGTAAGGCCCTTTTTCCAAATTTTAAAAGATGACTGCTAGTGTAGCTCAGAAATTGAATGCTCCAGGGTTCAATCCCACCTGCAAAAGAAAGTTGTCAAAAGGTGATTGATGCCAGATGCTACAGCTATGAAGAGCCAGATGAGGCCCAGATCTCTGCTCTCCCACCACTCAGTATTCCACTTAATAGTGTAGAAGCAATATAAAT
The DNA here is from genome assembly GCF_963383645.1 of Muscardinus avellanarius. Taxonomy (NCBI): domain Eukaryota; kingdom Metazoa; phylum Chordata; class Mammalia; order Rodentia; family Gliridae; genus Muscardinus; species Muscardinus avellanarius. The sequence continues at coordinate 114,697,366 of NC_137790.1, forward strand.
TCATTTTGAGAACCAACACAGAAAAAGTTTATACAGCTTTTCCTATTGTATATATTAATAGACCCACTTAGTTTTAGTCAAAGGCAACAACTTGGAGTTATGTACCTTTTTGCACTTAATACTGGGGGTGGAACTGATAGGGGCTGGCTTTTCTGCCTCTCAGCTACACCCCAGCCCTATTTTAGTTATTTTGAAATGGTCTTGCAAAATTACCATACACCTTCAAGCTGCATCCTCCTGTCTCATTACAAGCATACTCCTCTACGCCAAGATGCTATTTGCATTTTTTTTTCTTTAATTGGTACTAGAAGTTGACCCCAGGGCATTCTACCTCCAAGCTACACCAACTCCAATTTGTTTTGGTTTGAAATGGTTTCTAGATTGTCGAGACTGTGATCCTCTTGTCTCAGTCCCCTAAGTAGTGGGTTTGGAAATAGGATCTCACATGCTTGTACTCTCAGTACTTGGGAAGCTTAGACAGGAAGATCGTGCAGGTTTGAAGACAACCTCAGCTACGTAGGCCCTCCACAGCTAAGTGAGATCCAATTTCCAAAACAGGTCTGGGACTGTAGCCGGGTGTTAGAATGCCCCTGGGTTCCATCCCTAGTACCACGCACAAAAAAACGGATGACAACCTCAGTATTCCTTTGAGTGTAGAAACCAGTGAGCTACGCCTCTCATCCTGTGTACATAGTTGCCTTTTTACTCTTGTTGTTCTGGGGATCGAACCTAGGAGCCTAGTGCATATGGATCACACGTTCGATCTCTGAAATTTATCCTCATTCACCTTTTTACTTTCTTTAGGTAAGTGATACTTTCCAATTCTTGGTCATAGCCAAAGAAGGCATTTGTCTCTCAAAAGAAACTATTTGGTGGAGGACAGGGATCAAGATAACATTCTTCTACAGTCTTATACTTACTATACTCTTCAACTCAGCATAAAACTTACCATAAAATCTATTGTGGGTATTTTCTACCTCTAGCCATTTCCTCTGTCCTCGCCAGTGTGCTGCTTACAGAACCAGGTGTGCTCTGCTGCCAGCCTTATGGGTCCCGGGCAGTGTTTGAGGTCCACTCCTTTGTGTAACTAGCATTGCTGCCACATCGGTATTGTGTTCAGTCCAGTGGTCCTTAGCATAGTGGCAGTTCTGATCACCTTAACCTTTTAATTAAGGTTAAATGTTATATGTGTACCTAGAAAAGCGTGTGTGTGTGTGTGTGTGTGTGTGTACCTTTATTCCCCTTCAAAAGTGGTTTTGAATTATCTAAGGCATACCATTAAGCTGCCTAAATAGTAGCTTTGTTCATTCTGTCAACTCAATCAGAGGTGCTAAAGGAGTACAGCAAAATTTGTTTATCTATCCCCACATTCATTTTGTATTCTTCCCCACATTTATTTTGTATTCTTCCCTCGCTGCAGACGTAAGGGAAAGAACAGCAGAGTGTTTTGTGTTTGCTTGTAATACAGGGGATGGATCCCAAGGGTATTCTACCTCTGAGCTGCACCCTTACCCCTATTTTTTATTTTGAATCAGGGTCTCACTGATTTGTAAAGGGCCTCACTAAGTAACTGAGGCTGTCCACCAACCGCGATCCTCCCGTCAGCCTCCCAAATGCTGGGATTACAAGTGTGCACCACCACACCTGACCAGAGTGTTTTTCTTGTTTTGTTTTGTTTGCATCCTGGATTTCCTCAGTTCCTTTTGACTCAGTGTCCCTTGAATAGTCTAGATATCTTTCTTCTTCAGGAAGCCAGGAAGATACTCAGAACTATCTATGTCTTTGCCATCCACATAAACCTTGGTTTTGTGCGTGTTTTACATCTATGGTGATTTTCAGTCTTCAGTATGTTCACTCTACTGTCACATCTGCGTTCCTTCATCTTTCTTTCCACTAGATTGTAAGCTCCTTAAGGGCGAGGTCAGCATATAAGCAAAGCTCTGTAAACACCATGAAGGTGCCATGGATTTTATGGGCACTCAATAAACTTTTGTGAAAATGATGCAACTTCTCAGATGAACTGATTGTAGCACCTCTCTAAAAATCTCTTTCAATTTGGAATTTATAATTTGCCTCATTGCATTTGAGGTTTAGGAGTCTTTTTATAGGAAAGAAAGATACTTGCCAGATAATGCTCATTTCCTTATCTCCTTTTTCATACTCTGACTTGCTATCCCATGTTAGATCTGCAAACCTGATATTCCTTAGGATATGATAATGGTAAATCCTCCAGGTTGTTTTGTTTTTTGTTTTTTTTTTTTTTAGTACTGGGGATTGAACCCAGTCTTAATTTCCTTGCTTGGCCTTAAACTTTTGATACTTCTGCCTCAGCCTCCCAAGTAGCTGTAATTAACCAGCTCTTTGTGTGTTTTCAAATACCAATTTTACATATTTTGAAGCAGCAGTAACGTAATGTCCCCTAATAACTTTTTTTTTTTTTTTTGTGGTACTGGAGATGGAACCCAGAGGCACTGTACATCAGACCTACACCCCCAGCCCTATTTCTTATTTTTATTTTTATTTATTTATTTTGCAGTACTGAAGATTGAACCCACTGAGCTACATCCCCAGCCCTGTTTTTTGGGGGGGCGGGAGCAGGTCTGGTAATGGCATCTAGAGGCATTTGACCTTTAAGCTACACCCCCTGCCCAATTTTTTTTCTTTTTTCTTTTGAAACCAGGTCTCACTGAGTTGTGGAGGGCCTCACTAAGTAGCTGAGGCTGTTCACATCCGCAATCCTCCTGTTTCAGCCTCCCGAATGCTGGGATTACAAGCGTGTGCCGCCATGCCTGGCTTATTCTTTTGAAACAGGGTCTCACTAAGCTGCAGAGGGCCTCACTAAGTAGCTAAGGCTGTCCACTGTCTGCAAACCATGATCCTCCGGTCTCCACCTCCTGAATGCTGGGATTACAAACGTTCGCCACCAGGCCTGGCTTCTCTAATAACTATTGGTGCAATTCATTTTTTTGAAAGAACTTCCCATTACCATAATAGATTTTTTTTTAACAAAGAATCCAAACGGTAAATATAAGTGATTGCTACTTTATTCAGTAAGCTATAGTATAAAATCAGAATGCTTTGGGTTATTGATGTTAAAGTATTCGTAAATTAAGAATAACATGTCTTCTGCTTCGATAGCAATTGTACAAAGTTTTAGTTGCTAGAAATAATTAGAAGTAAACACAAGGGACGCCCTCCTCAAATTTATTTAGTCACACTCTAAGCAATTCTGATAATCACTATGGTGTTTAGTCATTATACTCTTGATTTTTGCAAAAGCATTGGGTACAAATTCATATGGTGATTCTTTTGATAGGTTATCCAACTTCAAATCTTGGCTCCCTTGCTTAAAATTATTTCATCTCTAGCCGGGCGTGGTGGCGCACGCTTGTAATCCCCGCGCTTGGGAGACAGAAACAGGAGGATCGCGCAGGTTCGAAGCCAGCCCCGCATGCTGGCTTAGGAGACCCTGTTTCCAAATACAAATGTAAAAATAGGTCTGGGAGTGTAGCCCAGAGGTAGAAGGGCTTCCAGGAACCCCAGTACCACCAAAAAAAAAAAAAAAAAAAATTATTTCATCTCTATATGCTTCAGTTTCTTCATCTGGAAAATGGAAAACAGTAATAGTACCTACCTCAGTGGGTTATTGAGTGACTTAGATATCTTCCTCAGGACTCTAGCATTATGAATCATGGCTCTTTTTTATATTCAGCTGTTTCCCTTCAGTGTGATTCTTTCCATAATATTTAAACATGCTCAGGTATTTTCATCTTATGAAAGTTTAACCCTCCTATTCCAGCTCCTCCACCTTTCTCCCCTTGCCATCTCAGCCAAAGTTCTAAAAAGCTTGCTTGCTTGTTTAGTTATTCAAATTGCATCCACAGAAGAGCATGGTGGTGCACTCCTGTAATCCCAGTACTTGGGAGGCTGAAACAGATTTAACACTAAAAAGACAAATAACTCAGTAAAGAAATGTGAAACTGAAATAAATGGAGACTTCACAAAAGAAGAGATACAAATGGTCAATAAATACATGAAAAAATGTTCAACATCATTAGCACTAATGAACAAAGCGCTAAAGAAACTAAGGATAGAAGGAACTTACCCCAACCTCATGGAGGCTATATCATAAACCCAGTCAACATAATTCTGTTTTTTTCTTTTTTCCTTTTTTCTTTCTTTTTTTTTTCTTTCTTTCTTTGAAGTACTGGAGATTGAACCAGGGGGATTCTACCTCTGAGCTACAACCCCAGCCCTGTTTTTATTCTTTATTTTGAAACGGTCTCACTGAGTTGCCAAGGACCTCACTAAGTAGCTGAGGCTGTGTTCAAACCACGATCCTCTCGTCTCAGCCTCCTGAATGCCAGGATTATAAGCATGTGCCACCACGCCTGGCTACACATTTTTCTTAAAAATAAGACATTTGCTAGGTATGGTGCACACCTGTAATACAAGTACTTGAGAGGATGAGACAGGAGGACCGCAGTTTCAAGGACAGCCCCAGGAACCCAGCGAGACTCTCAGTAATCTAAAGAGACTTTTTTTTTTCCTGTGTCTGTGTGTGTGTGGTGGTGGTGGGGGGGGGTACTAGGGATGGAACCCAGGGACTTTCTCCAGGCTACACTCCTAGACCTATTTTCAATTTTATTTGGAAACAAGTTCTCACTAAATTGCTGAGAAACTCTCTAAGTAGCTGAAGTTGGCTTTGAACCTGTGCAATCCTCCTGTCTCGTCCTCCCAAGTACTAGGATTACAAGCATGCGTCACCACACCCATCTGTGAGACCATGTTTTGTTTCATTTTGTTTTGGTTTGTTTTTGTTTTTGTTTTGTTTTGTTTTTGTGGTACTGGGGTTCCTGGAAACCCTTCTACCTCTGGGATACATTCCCAGACCTATTTTATACTTTTTTTTTTTTTTTAAAACAGGGTCTCTTAAGCCAGCTGTGCTGCCTTCAAACCTGTCTCTGCCTCCCAAGCACAGGGATTACAAGCGTGTGCCACCACGCCCAGCTGTGAGATGTTTTAAAAACAAAAAATAAATTCAGGTGTGGTGGCACATGCTTGTAATCTCAGTACTTGAGAGGCTGAGACAGGAGCATCACAGGTTCGTGGCCAGCCTCAGCTACTTAGCGAGACCTACAACTTAATGAGATCCTGTTTCAAAATAAAGAAAAATAAAATAAAATAGAAACCGGGCGTGGTGGCGCACTCTTGTAATCCCAGCATTCAGGAGGCTAAGACCTGGAGGATCGTGGTTCGCGGACAGCCTCGGCTACTTAGTGAGGCCCTCTGCAACTCAGTGAGACACGGTTTCAAGATAAAGAATAAAAAATAGGGCAGGGGGGTGTAGTTCGGAGGTCAAATGCCACTGGGTTCCATCCCCAGACCCACAAAAATAAATGAATAAAATAAAATAGAGCTGGGGGTCTAGCTCAGAGGTAGAATGCCCCTGGGTTCAATTCCCAGTACTACTATTACTACTACTATTACTACTACTACTACTACTACTAATAATAATAATAATAATAATAATAATAAAGGGGGATGTACCTTGGAGGTAGACTTCCCCTGGATTCCATTCCCAGTACTACAATAAAATCAAATAAAGATAGGGATGGAGGTGTAGTTAGGTAGAATGCTCTTGGATTCAATCCCTAGTACCATAATCATGATGATAATAATAATAATTATGAGTAGACCAAAATACTTATAGAAACATAGTATATATTAAAGGTAGCATCTCAAAAAACTAGAGAAAAATGAATTATTCTTTAAGTAGTAATGGAAAATGGAGAAAATTGGTGTCATATCTCACATCTTATACCAGAAAATAAACCCAAATGAGTAAAAGAAAAAAACATTACTTATAAATGCACTAGTGAAAAGCCCTGGGGTAATTATATAACTTCGAGGCAGGAGAAGGTCTTTTTGTGTATGTACAAAAACTCAGATGATAGAAACAAGAAATTGAAGGTGTGGTGGCGCAGGCTTGCAATCCCAGCATTCGGGAGGCTGAGACTGACAGTCTCAGCTACTTAGTGAGGTCCTCTGCAACTTAGTGAAATCCTTTTTCAAAATAAAGAATAAAAAATAGGGCAGTGGATATAGCTTGAAGGTTGAATGCACCTGGGTTCCATCCCCAGACCTACAAAAAAGAGAAAAAGAAAAAGAAGTTGATAAATTTACGTAGATAGAAGCCGGGCGTGGTGGTGCATGCTTGTAATCCCAGCCTTTGGGAGACTGAGACAGGAGGATCCAGGTTCACAGACAGCCTCAGCTATTTAGTGAGGCCCTTTACAACTCAGTGAGACCCTGTTTCAAAATAAAGAATAAAAAGTTGGGCTGGGGTTATAGCTTGGAGGTAGAATGGCCCTGGGTTCCATCCCTGGCACTGCAAACAAACAAAAATTTATGTAGATAGAAATGAAAAGAATTGTCGGGTGTGGTGGTGCACACTTGTAATTCCAGCATTTGGAAGGCTGAGACAGGAGGATTGTGGTTCATGACCAGCCTCAGCTACTTAGTGAGGCCCTTTGCAACTCAGTGAGACCCTGTTTCAAAATAATGAATGAAAAATAGGGCTGGGGGTATAGCTTGAAGGTAGAATGCCCCTGGGTTCCATCCCCAGTACCGCAATAAATAAATAATCTTCATGAACAAAGTGAAAAGAAATCCAGCTGAAATGTGAAGCATATGTGAGTATATGTGTGCACAGGCACAGATGCTGGGGATCAAACCCAGGACCTTGCACATGTCAGACAAGTGCTCTGGAGCTACACCCAGCTTTAGGAAAAAAATTTACTGCAGGGCATGGTGGTGAAAGCTTGAAATCCCCTGCATTTGGGAGGCAGAGACAGGAGGATCACACATGCTTGTAATTCCAGCATTTGGGAGGCTGAGACTGGAGGCTTAAGAGACCCTGTTTCCAAATAAAATATATAAAAAAAAAGGTCTGGGAGTGTAGCCCCGAGGTAGAAGGGTTCCATCCCCAGTACCACAAAAAAAAAAAAAAAAAAAAAAAAAATTTTACTCAAGACAAAGGGGCCAATTTTCCAACACATGGAAAGTTTCTATAGATTAATTTTTTTTGGTACTGGGAATGGAACCCAGGCAAGGCTGGTGCTGGGGCCTCCGAGGCCGGGATTGGAACCTTCCAAGGGGTGAGGCCGGTACCAGGGCCACTGAGGCCGGGATTGAAGCCTGCGGAGGGGTGAGGTTGGTGCCGGGCCAGCAAAGCCAGGATTGGAGCCTGTCGAGGGATGAGGCCAGTGTCAGGGCCAGCGAGGCCGGGATCGAAGCCAGCTGTGAGGCAAGGCCAGTGGTGGGGCCTCCGAGGCTGGGATCGGAGCCTGCCGAGGGGTGAGGCCAGAACCGTGGTCAGCAAGGCTGGGATCGGGGCCTGCCATGAGGCAAGGCCAGTGCTGGGACCTCCAAGGTCGGGATTGGAGCCTGCCAAGGGGTGAGGCCGGTGCCATGGCCAGCGAGGCCAGGATCAAAGCCTGCTGTGAGGCAAGGCCAGTGCTGGGGCCTCTGAGGCTGGGATCGGAGCTTGCTGAAGGGTAAGGCTGGTGCCGGGACCAGCGAGGCTGAGATCAGAGCCTGCCGTGAGGCAAGGTTGATCCTGGGGCCTCCAAGGCCGGGATCAGAACCTTCCGAGTGGTGAGGCCAGGGCCAGTGAGGTGGGGATCAGAGCCTTCCATGAGGCAAGGCTGGTGCTGGGGCCTCTGAGGCTGGGATCGGGGCCTGCCAAGGGGTGAGGCCGGGGTCGGGGCCAGAGAGGCTGGGATCAGGGCCTGCCATTTGGCGAGGCCATAGATGGAGCCACTGAGGCCAGGATAGGAACCTGCCTGAAGGCAAGGCCGGTGCTGGAGCCAGTGAGTCCGGGAACAGAAACTGCCCATGACCAGGCCGGTTCTGGGGCCTTGCGAGTGGGATGAGAACTTGCAATGCGGCATATACAGAGAAATATCAAAGAAAAATAAAAAATCAGATACTCTCTCTAATATGCAAAAACTAGGAAGAAATGGGTAAAAGGGAATCTAGTGGAAGAAGGGGCCCTATGGAGGAGCAATTAAAGTGACCAATCAGAGGGGATGGAAGGGGGAATATGGAATCTCATTAAAACATAAGATGTATATAAACAAATATATTAGTGTTAAACATTAAATCAAGCATGGGATTAAGGGAGCGGGAGGGAATGGAATGGGGATTGGACAAAGGCTAATTGGATGATGTGCACTTGGATATACACACAAGTCTTGTATTTCATTGTGATGTTTGATTACAATGTACCAATAAAACTTTATAAAATTAAAAAAAAATAAAAATTTACTCAAGACAAAGGGGCCAGTTTTTCCAACACATGGAAAGTTTCTACAGATTAATTTTTTGGGGTACTGGGAATGGAACCCAGGGGTATTCTACCTCCAAATTACACTCCCAGCCCAATTTTTTTATCTTTTTTTTGTGTGTGTGTGGTACTGGGGATGGAATCCAGGAGACTTCTACCTCCAGACTACACTCCAAGATCTATATTATATTTTGTTTGGAAACAGGGTCTCACTAAGTTGCTGAGAGCCTAAGTAGCTGAGGCTGGCTGCGGACCTGTGAGATCCTCCTGTCTCAGCCTCCCAAGCGCTGGGATTACAAGCATGCACCAGCACACCTGGCTTATTCTTTATTTTAAAACAGGGTCTCACTAAATTGTGGAAGGCCTCACTGAGTACTTGAGGCTGGCTGCGAACCCCAATCCTCCTGTCTCAGCCTCCCTAGTACTGGGATTACAAACATGCACCGCCATGGCCGGTTTAAAGATTAATATTTTGTGTGTGTGGGGGGGATCTGGGGATGGAACCCAGGGGCATTTGACCTCCAAGCTACACCCCTTGCCCTATTTTTTTTTAATTTTGAGACAGGATCTCACTGAGTTGCAGAGAGTCTCACTAAGTAGCTAAGGCTGTCTGAGAACCGCAATCCTCTGGTCTCAGCCTCCCAAAACTGGGATTACAAGCGTGCGCCACCACACCCACTAAAGATTAATTTTTAAAGGCTCAATGGAAAAAAAGTTAAGAAAATATAAATGGCTTTATTATGGGTTGAACTGAGTGGCCTCTGAAATTCATTTTTTAACATCTTCAGTCCCAGTATCTTAGCATATACTCTCATTCAGAGATTTTTTTTTTGGGGGGGGGTGATAAGTAAAATAAAAAATTAAATGCGAGTAAAATAAAAATAATGTGCGTACGGCGGAGTGTGAAAAACACGAGAGAGGTCCGGTACACATGGCATGTAAAGTTTTAATGGCGCGGCTCTCCCGGGGATCAGGGCAAGGCACCGTGGGGCCCGCGCGCCTGTCCGAAGCTAGAGGACGCGGGCTCTCCTTTTAAAGGCATGCATCTCGCGAGATGGGGGTTTTACTCGTGGGAACGCCCAATTCTCGCGGGGGTTTCAGCCCCTCCCTTGCCCTGCAGAGGTCATGTGACACAAAGTCACATGAGTGCAGGACCCAACTTAACATTCCGGCCTTTTGATGGTAGGGATAATGGATGACGATTGGACCCTCTAGCTTCTTCCTGCTGTCAAGGGGCGTCGTCAGGGGCCCCAGGCCGGGAGGAGTCGGGAGTTCAGTCCCCCAGAAGGGGGTGCAGGTGGGTGCATAGCTGCAGTGCGAATTGGAGGTTACCCTGGACAGCTTAGTGATGTGCGCTTGAGGAGGCTTGAACAGGCAAGGGCTATTAAAGAAAAAAACAAATCATGAGATTGAGCAGGCGACCAAAAAGGAGACTGGCTTACTCAGTACCTGGAGAGCTACCCTGAGCTGGCAAAGAGGATGGAGGTTGAGGGATCCAGGTGCCGTCAGTCTTCAGCCAGGCTGAGTAGGGCCAGCGGCGGGGCCTGGTCTGGAAAGGTGCTCCCCCTGTGTTGAGGCACCTGGGGCTCACCCTTTTCCAAGGGCACTGTTCCAGTGGCCCTCCTGGCCACACGCCGAGCAGTCTGATTGGTAGGAGTGGCTTTGCCCCACTTGAGGCAGGCTCCTGGAGGTAGTTGTTGTTGCAGTCCTCCACACCTAGGTGGCGCTCCAGGGGGCTGAGCCGCCACCGCCAGCCAAAGGGCAGCTACCAGGGATCTGCTTTTTGGCAAAGTCGGAGTGTATGCTCCATTTCTGCCTGTTTCTCTCTGGAATTAAAACTTAGATGCTATGTTAAGGTTCTGTCAGCTGTGACGGACCTATACTCACAAAGAGCGCGTCCTGGGGCTGGTGTCCGGCAAGAATGGCAACGCAGACTCCCCACGGGCAGAGGGTGTCGCCCCAGCCCCGGCGTTTCCCACAGCACCTAGGGCGCGCCCACGCGGGCCGCCCAGCAAAATTGCAGTCTGGCGCGGGCCAAGATGGCGACTGTGACATCACCAGGCAGTGACTACGCGCCATCACAAAATGGCAGCTGGCGGGAAAATAAATGGAAGCTGATGGGGGAGAGCATTTGGAAGGATACCAGACCGCTTATAAAAGTTCCTAACTATTCCTGGGCCACCGCAACCTATTTCCCAACTCGTATCAAGGCAGACAGGCTCTCAGGGCATCTGCTAGTATAAAGGTTCGACTCCCCATAATTGGTTTGCGGGCGGAAACGAAGAACAGGAAATGGGCGTCCCCGATTTCCCTGCTCAATCGTTCGGAAACAGAGGTTAAGAGATAGGGAAGAACGTCTTCATTCCTTCTCAAAACCGGAGGATGACCTGGTCATCCGCAGCGTGGTCCCAGTGGACCATGGGACAATGGGTCACCAAGCACTTGGATTTTAAGGTCCCAGTGGACCGGAAGACCCAAGTCCGGAACCCGCTAACCAAGGGAAGGAGGCAGTTTACCGGAGTATAGTGATGTCGGCCAGCGCTGGCTGTGACAGAAGTGCTGAGAAGTTGCTGGGGGCGCGGTGGAGCCAGGGCGCGCGGATGCCGGTGGCTGGTGTGGACGGCACTGGCGGCTGGCGCAGGTGGGATCAGTGGGGGTGCGCAGGCGGCATGGCTTGCCGGGCCCGCGGCGTGGAGACAAAATGGCTTCCAGGCACGCGCCAGACGCTGAGGCTGGGCCCCAAGGAGCACCGCCAGTGAGCCTGGCTCAGGGCGGGTGGGGCAAACCGGCCAGAGGTCCCAGCGGTGACCGGAGAACCAAGCTGGAACGGTGCTTTAGGAGGTCCAAGCGGCAGGCAGAGGTCCTGGCCCGCGCAGGCGGTTGGCAGGCAGAGCAAGTGCCAAGCTGCCTGGCTCGGGTCGGAAAGATGGCCGCCGACTCCTAGGATTGGTTAGGAGTGGAAAGTGGGAGGGATTAAAGATTGTGAGGCCTCCAGTGAGGCCATGAGGTGGGAGGGGTTAAAGATGGCGAGGCCTCCAGTGAGGCCATGAGGTGGGAGGGGTTAAAGATGGCGAGGCCTCCAGTGAGGCCATGAGGTGGGAGGGGTTAAAGATGGCGAGGCCTCCAGTGAGGCCATGAGGTGGGAGGGGTTAAGGATGGCGAGGCCTCCAGTGAGGCCATGAGGTGGGAGGGGTTAAGGATGGCGAGGCCTCCAGTGAGGCCATGAGGTGGGAGGGGTTAAGGATGGCGAGGCCTCCAGTGAGGCCATGAGGTGGGAGGGGTTAAGGATGGCGAAGCCTCCAGTGAGGCCATGAGGTGGGAGGGGTTAAAGATGGCGAGGCCTCCAGTGAGGCCATGAGGTGGGAGGGGTTAAGGATGGCGAGGCCTCCAGTGAGGCCATGAGGTGGGAGGGGTTAAGGATGGCGAGGCCTCCAGTGAGGCCATGAGGTGGGAGGGGTTAAGGATGGCGAGGCCTCCAGTGAGGCCATGAGGTGGGAGGGGTTAAGGATGGCGAGGCCTCCAGTGAGGCCATGAGGTGGGAGGGGTTAAAGATGGTGGGGCCAAGATGGCGGCCCCCCAGTGATTTCACGTGTCCAAGATGGCGGGCCAAAGCTGGCGAACCCCCCCCCCCCCCAGTAATTCCATGTGGCTGCTTACCGGAATGGCCAGGCCCAGGCAGCAGGGGTGGGCAGGCACAGGGTGAAGGGCGCCAGGGCGCGAGTCCGAGTGGAGGAACCAGCTGGAGCGCGGGCTGGACTTGGCGGGCTGGGGGCTGTTTAGCAGAGTGGCGGCCGCCTAGATGGAGGAGGCAGGCGGCCCCGGCAGGCGGGTCTAAGCAACGCCATGCGCGGAGAAGACATAGGCGCGCGGTGTGGCGCAGTCCGCGGGCGGCGCGGTCCCATTCCAGCGGTGGGCAGCGTGGGCAGGCGGGAACGGCGGTTTTAGGAGGTCCAAGCGGCAGGCAGGAGCAGAGCAGGTGCCAGCATCACCCAAGGAGCCTGGCTCTGGGCGGGTGGAACTGGCAGCCTGGTGGCCGGCGGAGCCTGCACGCCCCGGCAGTGGTGGCTGCGGTGGGAGCAACGCCTGCAAGCGGAGCGCTGGTGTGGGACCTTGCAGTCGAGGTGCTGGCGGGTTGGAGAGTCCGGGGCTCAAAAAGAGAGTAAAAATAAAAAGAGAAAACAGAAAAAAAAAAAAAAAAGGAAAAAAAATGGGGAGGGACCCAAGAGTTCTCCCGGTTTGGCACCAAATGATAAGTAAAATAAAAAATTAAATGCGAGTAAAATAAAAATAATGTGCGTACGGCGGAGTGTGAAAAACACGAGAGAGGTCCGGTACACATGGCATGCTCGGCGTGTGGCCAGGAGGGCCACTGGAACAGTGCCCTTGGAAAAGGGTGAGCCCCAGGTGCCTCAACACAGGGGGAGCACCTTTCCAGACCAGGCCCCGCCGCTGGCCCTACTCAGCCTGGCTGAAGACTGATGGCTCCTGGATCCCTCAACCTCCATCCTCTTTGCCAGCTCAGGGTAGCTCTCCAGGTACTGAGTAAGCCAGTCTCCTTTTTGGTCGCCTGCTCAATCTCATGATTTGTTTTTTTCTTTAATAGCCCTTGCCTGTTCAAGCCTCCTCAAGCGCACATCACTAAGCTGTCCAGGGTAACCTCCAATTCGCACTGCAGCTATGCACCCACCTGCACCCCCTTCTGGGGGACTGAACTCCCGACTCCTCCCGGCCTGGGGCCCCTGACGACGCCCCTTGACAGCAGGAAGAAGCTAGAGGGTCCAATCGTCATCCATTATCCCTACCATCAAAAGGCCGGAATGTTAAGTTGGGTCCTGCACTCATGTGACTTTGTGTCACATGACCTCTGCAGGGCAAGGGAGGGGCTGAAACCCCCGCGAGAATTGGGCGTTCCCACGAGTAAAACCCCCATCTCGCGAGATGCATGCCTTTAAAAGGAGAGCCCGCGTCCTCTAGCTTCGGACAGGCGCGCGGGCCCCACGGTGCCTTGCCCTGATCCCCGGGAGAGCCGCGCCATTAAAACTTTACATGCCATGTGTACCGGACCTCTCTCGTGTTTTTCACACTCCGCCGTACGCACATTATTTTTATTTTACTCGCATTTAATTTTTTATTTTACTTATCAGGGGGCAGTGCTGGAGATTGAACCCAGAGGTATTTTACCTCTGAGCTAACACCACAAGCCCTTTTTATTTTTTATTTTAAAACAGGGTCTAAGTTGCTGAGGCCAGCCTCTAACTTGTGATCCTCCTATCTCAGGTTCTCAGGTGTGTGCCACCAGCCCAGTGAGATAGGGTCTTCAGAGAGGTAATCAAGTAAAAATGATGCCAGCAGGGTGGCCCACATCCGATGTGACTGGTGTTCTTTAAAAGGGACAATGTGAGTTGGGTGTGATGGTACCTGCCTGTAATCCCAGTACTTGGGAGTCTGAGACAGGAGGATCACAGGTTCAAGGTCAGGCTCAGCAAGTTAGTGAGGCCCTCAGCAACTAACCACGACCCTGTTTCAAAGTTAGAAAATATGATAAAATAGGGCCAGGGATGTAGGTCAGAGGTAGAATGTCTCTGAATTCAATCCCCATACCACACAAAAAAGGCAGAGGGTAGGAAATGATCAAAGGGCTACTCTCTTTTTGAGTGTGTGTGTGTGGTACTGGGGACTGAACCCAGGGACAGTCTACCTCTGAGCTACATTCCCAGCTGTATTTTATTTACTTTGAAACAGGAACTCCCTAAGTTGCAGAGGGCCTCACTAAGTTGCTGAGGCTGGTCCCAAACCTGTGATCCTTCTGTCATCTACAAACCAAGGAATTCCAGAGATCGTCAGCAACTTCTCAGAAGGTAGGGGAGAGGCACATAAAAGGTACGTTCTCACAGCTCTTGGAATCAACCCTGCTGAGACTTTGATCTCAAACTTCTCCAGCAAGTTAATATAAACTCTACATCTGAAAATATACAGTCCCACCCCCCACCCCCCGTAAGGCTGGTATTCTTCCTAAAATGTGCAAAATGACACACATCCAGATTTATTCATTGCAGCATCATTTGGAAAATCAAAAGATCAGAACTAACCATCAATAGGGAGCTGGCTAACAACTAATATTCACATGATAGACTGCCGGGCGTGATGGCGCACACTTGTGATCCCAGCATCGGGAAGGCAGAGACCAGAGGGTTGTGGTTTGCAAACAGCCTCATCTACTTAGCAAGGACTTTCGCAACTCAGTGAGACTATGTTTCGAAAAATAAAAAGACTAAAAAAATAGGGCTGGGAGTGTAGCTCGGAGGTACAATACCCCCTGGGTTCTACCGCAAAAAAAATTCACATAGTAGAGTATTTTATACCTAATATAAAACGAAAAAGACTCTTTCTGTAGTGATATAGAAAACTCCAAAATATTGAAAGATCGAACAAGCAAAATGTATAACTGCATATGGATATGGTACTTTAAAATTTGTATTATAGCCCGGTAAAGAATAAAAATAGGACTGGAATATAGCTATGAGGTAGAATGCCCCTGGGTTTAGTCCTCAGTACTACAAAAATAAATAAATAAATAAATAAATAAATAAATAAATAAATAAATAATAAATTTTTGTGATTCTCTCTCTCTCTCTTGCTTGAATATGCTTAATATATCTCTTTAAGATAGTAAAGAGTTTTTTTTTTTTTAAACCATTGAATCTCTCTATGGAGACACACTAGATTTGTAAAGGACAGGTTTGGAAGGAGACTATATTTCTTTTTTTCCTGGTGCTGAAGAAGAACTCAGGCCTCATACAAGCTAGGTGAGGGCTCCACCCTGAGCTCCACCCCAAATCCCTGGATGGGACTTTATCACAAGACATTTAAGAAAATACTTCTTGAAAGCCGGGCGTGGTGGCGCACACTTGTATTCCCAGCCTTCGGGAGGCTGAAACTGGAGGATCGCGGTTCGCGGACAGCCTCAGCTACTTAGGCCCTCCGCAGCTTAGACCCTGTTTCAAAATAAAGAATAAACAATAGGGCTGGGGTATACCTTGGAGGTAGAATGCCCCTGGGTTCCATCCCCAGTGCCTAGGAAGAAAGAAGGAGAGAAAAGAAGAAAGAAGAGAGAAAGAAATTCTTAGATTTTGAACATGTGAATAATATACATAATTTTTTACATAAAGCTTGGTTTTGCTGCCACAAGGTGGCAGTGTTAAAGGCTTTATAGAATAACATTTTGAAAATGTCACCTGACAGTTTTCTTTTTTCTTTCGTGTGTGTGTGTGTGTGTGTGTGTGTGTGTGTGTGTGTGTGTGTGTTACTGGGGATTGAACCCAGGGACAGGCTATCTCTGAGCTATCTGCCCAGCCCTATTTTTTTTTTTTTTAATTTTGAAACAAGGTCTCCCTAAATTGTGGAGGGCCTCACTAAACTGCTAAGGCTGAGCTATGCGTGGTGGCGCACGCTTGTAACCCCCACACTTGGGAGGCTGAGATAGGAGGATCACACAGGTTTGAAGCCAGCCTCAGGTACTAACTGAAGCTCTCAGCAACGTACTGAGACCCTGTTTCCAAATAAATATAAAATAGGTCTGGGAGTATAGCCCGGAGGTAGAAAGCCTCTGGGTTCTACCCCCAGTACCACAATAAATAAATAAATAAATAAATAAATAAATAAATAAATTGCTAAGTCTGGCTGCGAACCTGCAGTTCTCCTGTCTCATCCTCCAAGTAGTGAAATTACAGGAGTATGTTAGCTCCCCTCCTTATTTTTCTGAAATAGAATCTCTCAGCCAGGCGTGGTGACGCACGCTTGTAATCCCAGTCAGTACTTGGGAGCCTGAGACAGAAGGACCACAGGTTCTTGGCCAGCTTCAGCTACTTAGTGAGGCCCTTTGCAATTTATTAAGAGACTGTTTCAAAATAAAGAATAAAAAATAGGGCTGGAGGTATAGCTCAGAGGCAGAATGCCCCTGATTTCAATTCTCAGTACTGCAAAATAAATAATAAATAAATAAATGAAAAAAGAAAAAGAAACAGGATCTCTCCGGATTACGTAGTCACACTAAGTTGATGAGCTGGTCTCAAACCTGTGGAACTCCTGTCTTAGCCTCCCTAGAACTGGGATTGTTTTAGCCTGTTACATACCTGACCACACCCAGCTCTATACTTTTTTTTTTTTTTTTTTTTTTTTGCGGGTCTGGGGATGGAACCCAAGGGCCTTCTACCTCTGGGGTACATTTCCAGACCTATTTTATATTTTTATTTGGAAACAGGGTCTCTTAAGCCATCTGAGGCTGGCTTCGAAACTGTGCAATCCTCCTGTCTTAGCCTCCTAAGTGCAGGGATTAAAAGCGTGCACCATCACACCCAGCTCTTAATTCTTATTTTAAAAGAGGGACTTATTAAGTTGCTGAGGGTCTAAGTTGCTGAGGCTCAGTTTCCCACATACTGGGATTACAGGTCTAAGCTAACACACCCTGCTTAAACCCCCATTTCTTGTTCTCTCATTTCCCATCATTATCTATCTATCTATCTATCTATCTATCTATCTATTTATTTTTATTTATTTTTGTGGGTCTGGGAATGGAACCCAGGGGAATTTGACCTCCAAGCTACACCCCTTGCCCTATTTTTTATTCTTTATTTTGAAACAGGGTCTCACTAAGTTGCAGAGGTCCTCACTAAGTGGCTGAGACTGTCCGCGAACCGCGATCCTCCGGTCTCAGCCTCCCGAATGCTGGGATTACAAGCACGTGCGCCAAGATGCCCTGTTGGGGTCTGCACAACCGCCTGACGGAACTTCCGATGAATCTGCAACATGTAGCGCCGAGCGGACATGGAGGGCGTAACTACTCCCCTTGCCCCCGCTAGCCCGATTTGGTAATGTTGAGCCTTATTGGCTCATATAATGCTTCCGTGCTCGTGAACCCCTTGTGCATTGTATAATGATTGGCTGCAAGTTATGTGCTTTGCACATGCAATAGTGACCTTTAGCTTGATAGGTTAGAATAGTTTCCTGTTGGAAATCCCCCTTGGGGTTTTTGCTTTAAATTGGGTTGCCTGAGAGAAATAAACGAGATCCTGCTTGACTCGACTCCCGGCTCATCGTGTGCTTCTGTTCGGGCCATCGGCACTCTCCTTCCTGCTCAGCCCCACCAATGATGGGCTGGACCTGTCAATGCCCGGCTTCTTTTTATTTCTTAATTTTGAGATAGGGTTCTGCTAAATTGTCCTGGCTGCCTTTGAACTTGCAATCCTCCTGCGTTAGCCTCCATAGTAGCTGGATTACAGGCACACTTCATCTCACCTAGTGAGAAGGGTTGGGGCCAGGCGGGGTGGCGCACACTTGTAATCCCAACATTTGGGAGGCTGAGACTGGATGATCGTGGTTCATGGACAACCTCAGCTACTTAGGCCCTTTGCAACTCAGTGAGACCTTGTTTCAAAATAAAGGATAAAAATAGGGCTGGGGGTGTAGCCCGGAGGTAGAATGCCCCTGGGTACCCCAGTACCGCAAAAATAAAGAAGGGCTAGGAAGCTCTGCATGTGTGAAGCTCTGGGTTTGACCAAAAAAAAATCCAAGTGTAAGATGAAGTGGCCAGTGCTGAAGTAGAAGCTACAGCAAGTCATCCAGACAGTCTAGCTAAGATAATTTAATATCTTATATAATTTAAGATAATTTAATAATTTAAGATAAGACATTAATGCAGATTTAATGTCGACGAAGCAGCTTTCTACTGGAAGAAGATGCATCTCAGACTTTCTAGCTAGAAAGAAGTCTATTCCTAACTTCAAGGCTTCAAAGTCAGGCTGATTCTCTTGTTTGAGGATAAGGCAGCTGGTAACTTTAACTTGAAACCTATGCTCATTTACCATTCAGAAAATCCTACAGCTCTTAAAAATTATATTAGGTCTACTCTGCCTGTGCTCTATAAATGAAAGAACAGAGCCTAGATGCCAGCGCATCTGTTTATAACATGGTTTGCTGAGTATTTTAAACCCATTTGTTGAGACCTACTGTTCAGAAAAAATAATATTCCTTTGGAAATATGCAATTTGAAATGCATCTGTCAGCCGGGCGTGGTGATGCACACTTGTAATCCCCGCTCTTGGGAGGCTGAGACAGGAGGATTGCACGGGTTCGAAGCCAGCCTCAGCTACTCAGTGAGGCTTCCAGCAACTTAGTGAGACCCTGTTTCCAAAAAAATATAAAATAGGGCTGGGAGTATAGTCCGGAGGTAGAAAGCCTCTGGGTTCCACCCCCAGTACCACAAAAAAAAAAAAAAAAAAGAAAGAAAAAGAAATGCATCTGTCACTCAATATCACTGATAGAACTATACAGTGAGATTGATGATTGATGTTGTTTTCATGCCTGCTAACACAAGATCCTTTCCGCACCCCACAGATCAAGGAGTATTTCTGACTTGCAATTCTTATTTAGAAATACATTTCATAATATTATAGCTGTCAGAAATAGTGAGTCCTCTGATGGATCTGGGCAAGGTAAACTAAAAACTTTCTGGAAAAGATTAAACATTCTCTATGTCATTAAGAACATTTGTGAGTAGGGTGTGGTGGTGTACACCTGCGATTCCAGCACTTGGGAGACTGAGACAGGAGGATCACACAGGTTCAAAGCCAGCCTCAGCTACTTAGTGAGGCTCTCAGCAACTTAGTGAGACTCTGTTTCCAAATAAAGTATAAAATAGGTCTAGGAGCATAGCCCAGAGGTAGAAAAGCCCCTGGCTTCCACCCCCAGTACCACCAAAAAAACAAAACAAAACAAAACAAAACAAAAAAACCGCAAAGTATTTTCCCTCTCAGTTTTCCTAAAGCCACAAAGCCTACCCATTAAAAAGGGAGTGGTCAGCCAACTGCCATCCCAAGCTAGTAAGCATCAGTGTCTAATCTGTCCAGACAGCCACTGCTGCCTTTATTTCTGAATACTGTTGTCAATAAGTGGTCTTTTCTTCCTCCTCCTCCTCCTCCTCCTCCTCCTCCTCCTCCTCCTCCTCCTCCTCCTCCTCCTTCTTTTCTTTTTTTTTTTTTTTTTTGTACTTTGGATTGAACCCAGGGACGCATCTCACTCAAGTGGTTTTCTTCGCCTCCTAGCTCAGAGAAGGCCCTTCCTTGATCAACTCCCAGGGTGCCATCCCTGTGCATCCTTGCCAGGTCCTTCCCTAGCTTGGGGGCTCTGCATCCTGGCTGGTTCTGGCTTCATTTCTGCTGGACCAAAACTGTCCCTGTGCTCTTGGGTTGCTCAGCCTCTTCAACCCTTGAAACCAGGGGATTAGCCTGGCATGGTGGCGCACACTTGTAATCCCAGTACTTGGGAGGCTGAGACAGGAGGATCACAGGTTCGTGGCCAGCCTCAGCAACTTGTGAGGCCCTCTGCAATTTAGTGAGATCCTATTTCAAAATAAAAAATAAAAAATAGGGCTTGGAGTGTAGCTTGGAGGTAGAATGCCCCTGGATTCCATCCCCAGTACCACAAAATAAAATAAAATAAAATAAAATAAAATAAAATAGCCGGGCGTGGTGGCGCACGCTTGTAATCCCCGCGCTTGGGAGGCAGAGACAGGAGGATCGCGCAGGTTCAAAGCCAGCCGCGCGTGCTGGCTTAGGAGACCCTGTTTCCAAATAAAAATGTAAAAATAGGTCTGGGAGTGTAGCCCGGAGGTAGAAGGGCTTCCAGGAACCCCAGTACCACCAAAATAAATAAATAAATAAAATAAAATAATAAAAAATGGGCTGGGGTGTAACTCAGAGGTGGAATGTCCCTGTGTTCAACCCCAGTACCACCAAAATAAGTAAATAATAAATAAATAAAAAGGACTGGGGTATAGCTAGAAGGTAGAATCTTTGATTCAATTCCCAGCACCCCCCCCCCCAACACACACACAGCACTTGCCTAGCACATGTGAGACCCTGGTTTTAATCTCTAGCACTGCAAAAGAAAAAAAAATTAAAAAGAAACAAAAATAATTGCTCTATAAATTCACATTATATATATATAAGAGAAACTAGATACTCTTGTGTGTGTATATGTACATGTGTATATAGTTACTAACCTGATAATTTCCCTCAAAATAAAAAACAAATACATAGCTAGGTATTGTAGCACATACCTATAATCCCAGGTACTCAAGAGGCTGAAACAGGAGGACTGCAAGTTCCCAGCCAGCCTCAGAAATTTAGGAAGACCTTGTTTCAAAGTAAAAAGTAAAATGGAGCCGGGCGTGGTGGTGCACACTTGTAATCCCAATACTTGGGAGGCTGAGACAGGAGGATCGCACAGGTTCGAAGCCAGCCTCAGCTACTTAGTGAGACTCTATTTCCAAATAAAATATAAAATCGGTCTGGGAGTGTGTAGCCCAGAGGCAGAAGACCCCTGGTTTCATCCCAGTACCAAAAAAAAAAAAAAAAAAAAAAGAAGTAAAATGGGCTGGGGGTGTAGCTCAGTGGTAGAGAACTCCTGGGTTCAAACCCCAGTACACGCATATACACAAACCTAATAACTTGAATGAAAAAGAACACTCTGGGCTTTGCTTTGCCCGCGACGGATGCAGCAGCTCAGTGGTTCGGCACTTGGCAGCGAACCCGTCAGTGATTAGTAAGGCCTTTGAACTATAAAATTTCAACCTGGCAAGAACCCCAACAGGAGCGATCACTTGGGTTTGAGGCTTGGTTTCAATCTTAAACACACCAACGAATTTAAAGATAAAAGGTTCTTAATGGTGACTAAGTTTCCTGGGCGCTTTTCCATGGGAGGATTGACATTTCTCTTTCTTCTTGGGTTGGATCCTTTACTAGCATCATTTTCGTTGCGAGTCACCATGCAGTATAAAGTGCGGCGTTAATGTAGCCCATTTTCCTCATGATGACTAAAGCGTGTTGTTTGGTGACTGTGGTCTGGGAACATTAGTGCAATCTTGAAAGAACGGGTTGAAGAGCCTGCTGCTCAGGCCGTCTGCTCCCTACCTCTCCACTGCCTTCCCCGGGGCCTTATTTCACAGCCAGCCTTGAAACAGTGTTGTCTGTCCTCTCCTGGGATTAAATGAATGGAGTGGAGGAGGAAAGAGAAGAAATGGAGGCAGGAAGAGGAGAGGTGCAGGCCTGGGGACTCACCCTCCTCGGCCAAGTGCAGGGAAGGGGAGGACTTCCAGACCTGCTGCCTCCCCCAGAGCAGAAGGTCGGCTTAAAAGATATTATTTTAAAAATGGTGTTAGCGCTTGGGAGGCTGAGACAGGAGGATCGCGCAGGTTCTAAGCCAGCCTCAGCTACTTAGTGAGACCCTGTTTCCAAATAAAGTATAAATAGGTCTGGGAGTATAGCCCGGAGGTAGAAAGTCTCTGGGTTCCACCCCAGTACCACCAAAAATAAATAAATAAATAAATAAATAAATAAATAAATAAATAGAAAAATGGTGTTAAACCAGGTGTGGTGGCACATGCCTGTAATCCCAGTACCTGGGAGATTGGGACAGGAAGATCGTAGGTTCAAGGCCAGCCTCAGCTGCTTCAAAATAAAAAATAAAATAGGGCTGGGGGTGTAGGTGAGAGACAGAATGCCCCTGAGTTAAATCCCCAGTAACACACACACACACACACACACACACACACACACACACGTAAATAAAAGTTATTATTTAAAAGATAGTGTTAGCCAGGCGTGGTGGTATACACTTGTAATCCCAGCATTTGGAAGGCTGATATAGGAGGATCTCGGTTCAAGGACAGACTCAGCTACTTAGTGAGGCCATTTGCAACTCAGTAGTGAGACCCAGATTCAAAATAAAAAATAAAAAATAGGGCTGGAGGTGTAGCTCAGAGGTAAAATGCCCCTGGGTTCTATCTCCAGTACTGCAAAAAAAAAAAAAAAAATAGTGTTAGCTGGGTGCAGTGTTGTCCTGAGGTAGGAGGACCACAGGTTTACAGGTCTGAGGCTAGCCTCGGCAAATTAGGGAAGAGACTGTCAGCAATTTAGCAAGACCCTTTCAAAGTAAAAAAGGGTGGGGTAAAGAGTGATTCTGTGTTCAATTCCATAAAAGATAGTGAGAAGGGATATATGTTTTCTCTAATATGCCCAAACTAGGGACTATTAGGAATACCAGAGGGACTCCAGATAGTGGAGGGGAAACCTCAGCAAAGCTGAAATGGAAGGGTAGGAGAGGAAGAAGGCTGAGGTGGATTAATGGAGGAGCTACATTTGAATATGTATAAAAGTATGAATGTTGCATGGCCAACTGGACACTCATTGTTGGGAAGGGGGGAAGAGGAAGCAGGGGAGGGGGAGAAGATACCAAGCACAGTGTGAATGTATGCCATTTTCAATATGATCCACATAAAAATAAATAAAAAACATTTAGTTACTGTCCTATGAGGGCATCCAGAGTGCTTTAGCCGTCAGTCAGTGGCAGAGCGGGGATTCAAGTTTATTCTGCTCTTTTAGTGCTCTGTCACAAAAGCTGGCCTATTAAATCACTCGTACTTAAAAAACTTGGGGGGGGTTCTCAGTATCTGCCAGGCCCCATCTCTGCCGTCAGTGAATGTATGTGTTGGACAGTGGTGAGTTCCATAGAGTGGGTGCAGGGCGCTGTGTGTGTGTGTGCAGGGGAGTCCAGAGGTGAGAGCCCACCGGCCTCTCTAGATAACAATGGCAGGGGAGGCAGGAGGGAGTGAGAAGGTTAGAGAGAGATGTGGAGTCAGATGTGTGTGTGTGTGTGTGTGTGTGTGTGTGTGTGTGTGTGTGATACTGGAACCTGAACTCAGGGACATTCTACCTCTGAGCTATACTCCCAGTCCTTTTATATTAACCTCCATCCCTATTCTTTATATTTATTTATTTATTTATTTATTTATACTGGGGATTAATCCTAGACGCATTCTACCTCTGAGATACACCATCCCCATCCTTTTATATATTTTATTTTGAAACAGGGTCTCGCTAAGTAGCTGAGGGTCTCACAAAGTTGCTGAGGCTGGCCTTGAACTAGTGATCCTCCTGTCTCAGCTTCCCAAGTACTAGGATTACAGGCATGCACCTGTAATTCCAGTTTGTTTGTTTTTTTTTTATCCTACCATGCCTGGTTTGTTTGTTTTTTGTGGTACTGAGTGTGAAACCCAAGGCATTCTACCTATGGGCTGCACCTCTGGGCTATACTCCCAGACCTATCTTATATTTTATTTGGAAACAGGGTCTCCCTAAGTTGATGAGAGCCTCATTAAGTTGCTGAGCCTGACTTTGAACCTGCGATCCTCCTGTCTCAGCCTCCCAAGTACTGGGATTACAGAGGTGTACCATCATGCCTGGCTTATTTTTTATTTTGAAACAGGATCTCACTAAGTTGTTGAAGTTGGCCTTGAACCTGAAATTCTCCTGTCTCAGCTTCCCAAGAACTGGGTTTACAGGCATGCACCACATATCCTGCTCAAGTGGGAATTATATTGACCTAAACCACATGAGGATCTGATCTTGGATTGTAATTTACTGGTTACAGGTGGCAAAGGGAACATTGAAGTAAGACACCCAGCCAGGCGTGGTGACACACGCTTGTAATCTCCGCGCTTCGGAGGTGCAGACAGGAGGATCGCGCAGGTTCGAAGGCAGCCTTGTTGGCGTAAGAGACCCTGTTTAAAAAAAAAAAAAAAAGACTTCCGGGAAGATGGCGACCGAGAAAAGCGGGGCTTAAGAGCCCCGCTAACAACCAATCTCCATTACCACAAAATCAGCGCCTTTAATAGCCAGAAAACACCATCACCAGAGAAACAAAAAAATCACCAGGCTCCAGAGAGAAAGCAGACTGAGAACAGAGCTCAGAGCCACAGAGGAGATACACCGGCCTCACGCCCGAGGACGCGGCAGCAGCGCCATACTGCCGGCGGCAGCAGCAAATTCACCGGACGGCTACAGCAAGCCAAGGTGAGCTGCTGCGGAACAGCCAGGCAGGATCTTTCAGCGCAGGAAGCATCTAAAGCTCCCAGTGGCTGAGCTCAGCACATGCTGCAGGAACTCGGAGTGGAACTCAAAACCAGAGAAGAAAAAATTTGCCAGCCTCACGGCCGAGGGCGTAGCAGCGGCACAATATTGCCACCGGCGGCAGCAGCAATGAATTCACCGCGTCCAGGTACAGCTACATCTGCGTACTCAAGAACAGTGAGTCAAATTGCGGGCCACAGAGGAGAAATCCCAGTACTGTACTCCCTGGGACTTGACCCAGTGGGGGAGTGGCGGTGGCAGAGATATCACACCATAGGAGAACGTGCAACCTGGCACCCCCCATAGTTTAAAGCAGCCTCTATCGACTCCTTGGTCAGAGACTCTGTGATACAACCCAGTAAAGGAGTAGTGGGGTCTGATATACTACAGACTCGAGATCCAGAGCACCTTAAGTGAAGTCATAGTGACCCAAGGGAAGAACCCAGAGAAGGCACAAACCTCCGAAATCATGGGAAAGAGGAATAACACTGGAGCAATGAATGCCCACAACCCCACAACATCAGAACCCGATAAAACAGAAAATCAGAGATTTCTAGAAGATCAAATCAGGAAAATAACTGTAGAAATAATAGAGGTGCTTCGAAAAGAACTCAGAGAGAGCCAAAAAGAGATAAAGGATGCAATTAATGAAGTAAAAGCCTCAATTCAAAGCATGAACAACCGATTAGACCACATGGAGAACAGAATCTCGCTCTTAGAAGATGATCATCCCAAAAATGAACGCATAGTTTCTAATCTAGAAAAAAATATCTGACAGCAGGAATCTGATATTGAAGAAATATGGGCCCATTTTAAGAGAGCTAACCTAAGAATAATTGGAATAGAGGAGGGAAAAGAAAGTGAAACCAAAGGGATCAACAATCTCTTCAAGGAAGTAATAGCAGAAAATTTTCCAAACATAGAGCAAGAGGTCGATACACAGGTCCAGGAAACTTATAGAACTCCCTTTAGACAGGATCGGAGAAGAGGATCCCCACGCCACATAATTGTCAAAATGACCAATGTGGAAGCCAAGCAGAGAATCTTAAAGGCAACAAAAGCAAAGGGCCAAGTGACATTCAGAGGCAAACCAATTAGAATCACTCCAGACTTCCCAAACCAAGTCATGAGAGCCCGAAGGACTTGGAGTAACATATTCCAAACTCTGAAAGAAAACAACTTCCAGCCAAAAATTTTCTACCCAGCAAAACTTTCTATCAATTTAGATGGAAAAATAAGAAGCTTCCATGACAAACAGAAACTGAAGGAATTTATGTCTTCAAAACCAGTGCTAGAGAAAATACTCAAAGAGATTAACTACAAAGAAGAAATAGGTAAAACACACCAGAACCAGAGAAACAAGATTTTCCATCCAACAGACAACTAAGATTGGTTATCTGTGGAGATTCATTATTTATGTTAGTCTTTTACCTATCTCTAAATGGTATTGTTTGCCTTTATTGTTGTTAATTTTTAGGATTTCTAGTTGGAATATTAATATTCCTTCAGATATAGCATTTGGAAATATTTTATCCTATTCTATTAGTAACTTTTAACTCTGTTTACATTGTCTTTGGATATACAATTTTTTTTTATTTTTTAGGGAGTTTGTATACTCTTCTGTTGCCTGTGCCATTGAAATCATATCCAAGAAATCACTGCCAATTTCAATGTTGTGAGGTTTAATGACCCAGATTTTCTCCTAAAAGTTTATAGTCTTAAGATTTATATTTAGGTCTTTTATCTATTTTGAGTTAATACTTGTATATGGGATTAGGTAAGGGTCCAATTTTATTCTTTTTCATGTAATTATTATTTTTCAACAATATTTAGTTAAAAGATTTTTATTTCCACCACCAAAGGTTCGTGGAAACCTTGTCAAAAATAACTTGACAATATAGGGAAGAATTTAGCTCTAGGCTTGTACTTAACTCCAATGGTGTATATATCTGCCTTTAGAACAGTACTACACTGTTTCAATTATTGTAGCTTTATATGGTTTGAAATCAGAAAATATATATCTTCTAGCTTTGTTCTTTTTCAAGATCGTTTTGGGTATCTAGAATCTATATTCCATGTTAGGATAGATTTTTTCTGAAAAAAAAATATAAATATATGATAGTTTCACCTAAAAAATAGAAAAAAAAATTCTCTGGTAAGAAAGAAAGCAAAAAGAAATATTGAAATGTTATCTTTAAGTCATCAAAAGCTTGGTATCAGACAAATGAAACTGTTATGTGAGATCATCATTTT
This sequence comes from Muscardinus avellanarius, assembly GCF_963383645.1. Classification (NCBI taxonomy): domain Eukaryota; kingdom Metazoa; phylum Chordata; class Mammalia; order Rodentia; family Gliridae; genus Muscardinus; species Muscardinus avellanarius. Next base: position 114,723,934 of record NC_137790.1, read on the forward strand.
TAATTTTGGATAAATTGCTATAATGCTAGATGTCAACCACTAAGCCAAGCATGGGAGGGAGGGATGGGGAGAGAATGGGGTGGGGATCGGGTGGGGGCTGACTGGGCGATGTGTGCATGTATGTCTACAAAAGTTTGTATCCCACTATGATGTATGAATACAGTGCACCAAAAAATATATATATATGTGTGTGTGTGTGTGTGTGTGTGTGTGTGTGTGTGTGTATCATAGGTCTGAGAGTATAGCCTGGAGGTAGAGGGGTTTTCAGGAACCCCAGTACCACCAAAAAAAAAAAAAAGAAGAAGAAGAAGAAAGAAAAAGAAAGAAAGAAAAAAATGAAAGAAATGTCTCAGGAGAGGAGGATCGATATACAGGCTTGGGTGTTGAAAAGGAGCTTCTGGCTAGTTGTGGTCTTGCGCGTCTGTGGTCTCAGCTACTTGGGAGGCTGAGGCATGAGGATCTCTTGAGCCTAGGTTTTCAGGACCAGACTGGGAAACATTGTCTGTCTGTCTGTCTGTCTGTCTGTCTGTCTGTCTGTCTGTCTGTCTCTGTCCTGGGGATTGATCCAGAGCTTGCTGCATGCTAAGCACATGCTTTACCACTGAGCTAACTCTCTTAAAAAAAAAAAAAAAAAGGAATTCCAAAAGAGAAGATGTAACCAGAGAGGAAGAAGGAAAATCAAAGCAGTTAGTGTACTAGAAGCCAACAATGAGAGCCTTTCTAGAAGACAGAGGTAGCTAAATACTTTCAAGAAGACAGAGGTGGTTAAGGGTGTGAAATTCTTTAAGACCTCTTTGGCTTAAATAAACATTAAAGCCCTATTGGTCTTTAAGACCTATTGGGGACTGTAAATAACCCCTAATCCATGATATCCATTCATATTACTTAGGGTGGTACTAGGGATTAAAGCCAGGAGTAGTCTACCTCTGAGCTATACCCCTAGCCCTTTTGCTTTAAACCAAGGTCTCATTAAGTTGCTAAGGCTAGCCTCAAAGCTGCAATTCTCCTGTCATAGCCTCCTAAGTACTGGGATTATAGGTGTGTGCCGTCATACTCAGTTAAGAGATCTCACTTATATGCAGTACCTAGGGCCACTGTCTGGCTGAGCCCGCAGAGCAGCTGGGGGCAGCATCAGGACTGCCCCAGATGGATGGATTGCAGAGGCAGTACTCTAGTTTTTTTTTCCCCCGGCACTGGGGATGGAACCCAGGGGCATTCTACTTCTGAGCTACATGCACAGTCCTATTTTTTTTTTTTTTTTTGGTGGTACTGGCGATTGAACCCAGGCCCTTCTACCTCTGGGCTACACTCCCAGACCTATTTTATATTTTTTATTTGGAAACAGGGCCTCTTAAGTCAGCTGAGGCTGGCTTTGAACCTGCGTGATCCTCTTGTCTCAGCCTACCAAGTACGGGGATTACAAGTATGCACCACCATGCCTGGCTCACAGTCCTATTTTTTATTCTTTATTTGGAAACAGGGTCTCACTAAGTTGTGGAGGGCCTCACTAAGTAGCTGAGGCTGGCCACAAACCTGGATCCTCCTGTCTCAGCCTCCCAAATGCTGAATTTTTTTTTTTTTTTTTTTTTTTACAAGCATGCGCCGCCACTCGGGGCTCTGGTGTGGTCTTGAAGAGAAGAGCAAGAGCCATGATGTATCACCGGGGAAACTAAGGGGCTGAGGTTTTGCTGGTGTCAGGAACAAAGGAGCAAGCAGGAAATGCAGTCTCAGCTGTGTTCACAGCTGGTAAGGCTGGGTTGTTCAAGTGCCTAGTTGTGAGAGGAAGCGCTACTTTTGGAAAAAGCTGCAGGAGATGTGGTTCCCACAGTTTAAGAGGAAGGAGATTTATTTGCTCACAGTTCTAGAGATTTCAGGAGTCCAGTCCATGTCAGGCCAGGTAATGCCTGCTGAGCTCAGGCCATGGCACCAGGAGCAAAGAGAGAGCACAAGGGCTCTGCCCTCACACAGTAGAGACCAGAAACAGAGCTGTGAGGTGGACACATGCCCAGTCCCCAAGGCCGCACCCCAAGGGAGCCCACCTCAGTAATCTACCCGGCCTCCAACATTCTAAGTCCAAACTGTAACAGTTCCTTAGGTCAAAGCCAGCATCCTAGAAATGAAGGAAGCTTCGTGAAAAGCAGAGCATAGAGGGGAGTTCATTCTCCTGAAAACAAAAGTTCCAAGGTCACAGTAGAAAGTGTCGGAGGAAGCAGAATTGGTAGAAGACTAAGTCAGGGAAACGAAGATCAGAGAAGTCAGGACTGAGAGTGCCTAAGAGGAGAGAGGGCTGGATATGGCAGTGACAAAGATAATCAGGACTTCAGAGAAGAGAGACTGGGAGGTAGGACTGGGGAGGCAAATTCAAAAGTCCTCAGAAATCTGCTCTGCATCCAGTATCCTCAGACTCCAAAATTGCAGGTTTGCCCCATTCTTGGGAAAGTAACAGTCTCTGTGAGACAGAGTGTCCCCTACTTCTTGAAAGTATTTTTTCTTTGAAGTACTGAGGATTGAACCTAAGGGCATTGTACCTCTGAGCTACACCCCCAGACCTATTTTTAATTGTTTTATTATGAAACAGGGTCTCACTAAATTGAGGAGGGCCTCACTATGTTGCTGAGACTGGCTGCAAACCTGCAATCCTCTTGTCTCAGCCTCTGATGTACTGGAATTACAAGTGTGTGCCACCATGCCCAGCTTTCTTGAAAGGATCTCTACATGACCTGGTCTGCAAGCTCGCAGGGCAGAATGGGAGTTGGGGTCTCGACGCTGCTTTCCAATGTCTCCTCTTTTCCTCTGAGGAAATTCAAAGCCTTTAAGTGAATATTTGGAATATTTGTTAGTGTAGTGGGAATGCCTTTGATTTATATTAAACTTTTAATCTCTCATCTTAGTGTCTGCTATTACTAGTTAGTTCCATGCACACTTTATTCTCACAGGCTTTTACACGCACAGACATAAGTGTCCTATTGTACTTCCCTGCCCGTCGGGTACCCAACTGGCTGGACTGACAATGGCTTGGAGACTTCCAGAAGCAGGATGTGGTTAAGGGGACGGCCAGGCCCTGGCTCCACCTCTATGTTTCAGAACAAGCAATGGAATGTCTGATCAGAGGGAAAGAGCAGAAAGCAGATGTACTATAATAAGCCACCTGAAATATGTGATACTATTCTATATGAAATATCATGAGACAGGGACGTTTTCTCTTAGTGACTGCTGCCAAGATTCCTCTTTTTTGTGTGTGTAGGGGGGCTTCTTTGTAAATTATTTCAGAGATACATGGGGTGGAGTTTAAGCCTGGGTGTTAGTGCAGAGGTTTTCCAATTGTACTGTGTATCAGAACCTCTGAAGGGCTTGTTTAAACACAGATGCTGGGTTGGGGATATAGCCCAGTAGTCGAGTGCTTGCCGAGCATATGCAAGGACCTGGGTTCAATCCCCAGCACTAAAAAAAAAAAAAAAAAAAAAAAAAAGTAGCTTGGTATGGTGACACACATCTGTAATCTCAGTACTTGGGAGGCTGAGAGAGAAGGATCGCGGGTTCAAAGCCAACCTTAGCAATTTGGTGAGGCTTTGTCTCCCCCACCCCAAAAAAGGTTGATGGTATAGCTCAGAGGTAGAATGTCTCCTGGGTTCAATCCTCAGTACCAAAATAAAACAAACAAAAACCCCCTAGATTTCTGGCTGCTAGCCCCCGAGTTTCTGGTACAGGAGACCTGAAGTAGAGTGGAGAGGTTAAATTTCTGACACACCTTTGGGTGGTGCCGATGCCTGCAGGTTCAGAGACTACTTTGTGAGAACCGCTGGGTTGTAAGCCAGGACATTGCCTGAATTACTGACTCGAAGAATTTGGGGCTGGAAAAGGGGGGATGAGGGGGGCGGTGGAGCGGGTGCTGTGTGACATGATCCTTCAACTTTGGTAAATACTGGAAATAGAACATTCTGTGGTGAAGAGATTTCTTGTGGAAACTGAAAATAGGATTGAGCTCTGCCTTCGGAGATGTCACGGGGATGAAATAGATATCATGCATGCAGCCATAAGGACTTAAGATTAAATCCCCAAAGTCTTAGGTAAACACTTGAACATTTCTGCAGGTGGTGGAAGTTGAAGGTAGGTGTGGCATAGAGGAATTGCACTCTAAAATAGAAAAAATTAAAAAATGAATTAAGGGATAAGGTGAGACTGTGGACCTCACCACTGCTTGTCATCTAGAAAGAGTGTCCTTAGCTAGGCGCACGCTTGTAAACGAAGCACTTGGGAGGCTGAGACAGGAGAATCAGAGTTTGCGGCCAGCCTCAGCTACTTAGTGAGACCCTCCGCAACTTAGTGAGACCCTGTTTCAAAATAAAGAATAAAAATAGGGCTGGGGATGTAGCTTGGAGGTCGAATGCCCCTGGAGTCCATCCCCCATACCACACACACACACACACACACACACACACACACACACACACACACACACAGTGTCAAGAGTGTCCACTGGGGAGAAAGAACACTTCCAGAGGGAGAGACCACTATCCATGATACATTCTCGAAGAAGATGTGCTAAAACTTCATGCTCCAAATCCATCAGATGTCAGCAGTATATAGGAAACTCACAGAAAACAGAAGTTTCTCAAATCAAGAATAGGAAAGATTTGAAAGCTTCAAATAAGTTCGTGTATTCATTGAGTTCATGAGCCTATGCAAGTGTCCACTAGCTTCATTCATGGGGGAGCTGAGGATATAGATAGCCCGGTGGCAGGGTACTTGACTTGCCTGCTCATGGCTCTGGGTTCAATCCTTGATACTGAGAACAAAAAACCTCAGCCAGTTGTGGTGGTTTATGCTTGTAATCCCAATACTTGAGAGGGTGAGACAGGAAGCTTAGAGGCTCAAGGACAGCCTCAGCTATTTAGCAAGACCCTGTTTCAAAATAAAAGAGACAGGAGTGGCATCACATGCCTGTAATATCAGTACTTGGGAGGCTGACACAGGAGGATTGAAGGTTGGAGACCAGCATAGCAAGTTTTTACTTTTTGAACTGTGGATTGAATCTAGGAGCATTTTATCTCTGAACTACCAGCCCACTTTATTTTTTGTTTTGAAATAGGGGTTCAGCTAGGCGTGGTGGCACACGCATGTAACCCCAGCATTTGGGAGGCTGAGACAGGAGGATCACATTTCGCAGACAGCCCCAGCTACTTAGTCAAAATGGAGATAAAAAATAGAACTGAGGGTGTAGCTTGAAGGTAGAATGCCCCTAGGTTCCATCCCAGTACTGAAAAAAGAATAAAGAAAGAAAGAAAGAAAGAAAGAAAGAAAGAAAGAAAGAAAGAAAGATTGATTTACTAAGTTGCTGAGGGGGGTTATTACATTTCCCCCCTTCTTCATTTCTATTCTAATGACTTACAAAAAATGGAGTTTCATTACTTTTTTAATCAGAAAATATTTTAGAAAATTTTATTTCATATTTTAGATTCATGAAACAGTTGAAAGTTAAAGAAATTTTTACTTGAAAAGGGAAAAATAACAGCTTTATAGTAAAGATAAAAATAGAAATAAAACTTTACTGCGTTGATACTCAGAGATGACAGCCTTCCAAGTGTGTATTCAAAATTGAACTGAACTAACCTGTCATATAATGAGTTTTAACAAGCTTCCAGCAGAAACTTGTGCTGAGTGCGGCTGCGTGGGTGTGTAGACCGCACTTCGTGGTGTCTCTCACTCCACAGCCCACGTGTGGACTTCAGCTCATTGTACACGGAGCAGGATGACTGCTGACAAAGACCAGGACAGTGTGTGTGTGTGTGGGGGGGGGTACTGGGAATTGAACCCCGGGGAATTCTACCTCTGAGCTATGCTTCAACCCTATTTTTAAAATTTTTTTGTTTTGAAACAGGGTCTGGCTAGGTTGCCAAGATCTTGCTGAATTGCTGAGGTTGTCTTCAAACTTGAGATCCTCATGTCTCAGCCTCCTAGGTACTCACATTACAGATATGTTCCACCATGCCCGGCTGAGACCAGGACATTCGAATAACATTCAGAATTATTAATACTACCTAGTTCTAATTCTGACAATTAGCATACATGCATACACAATTTCAATTTCTCCTCCTCCTCCTCCTCCTCCTCCTCCTCCTCCTCTGCCTTCTTCTTCTTCTTCTTCTTCTTCTTCTTCTTCTTCTTCTTCTTCTTCTTCTTCTCCTTCTCCTTCTCCTTCTCCTTCTCCTTCTCCTTCTCCTTCTCCTTCTCCTTCTCCTTCTTCTTCTTCTTCTTCTTCTTCTTCGCAGTACTGGGGATGTGTTTTTGAAAGTCAACTTGGCAGCCTGTTGGGCCATGCCAGCCCTCTGAACCAATTCTAGATGAGAAGACATGCAGAGAAGCAGGCAGAGGAGGTGTTTTTGTTGTTGTTGTTTGTTTGTTTGTTTGTTTGTTTGTTTTTTATGGGTCTGGGGATGGAACCCAGGGACATTTGGCCTCCGAGCTACATGCTCTGCCCTATTTTTTATTCTTTATTTTTGAAACAGGGTCTCACTAAACACTAAGTTGTGGAGGGCCTCACTAAGTAGCTGAACCGCGATCCTCCTTTCTCAGCCTCCCGAATCCTGGGATTAAAAGCATGTGCCACCACACCTGGCAGAGAGGAGGTTTTGGAAAAGCTTTTCTCTCCTGATGAAAGGGACAGCCATGGCTGGTGCTGTCCCTTCCCCCTTTGTAAACAGGAGGCAGACCTCACGTGTGGAGCTGGGTACCTGCTTGTCCCCATCAGGAAGAGGATGAGAGAACTGCAGAGGTCCTGGTAGGTAACACTGAGCCACTGAACCAATGTAGGTGGTGCTTCCCTGCAGATTTCTTGTCCTGTGAGAAAAAGAAATATTCATTTGTTTGACTCTTGTTAACAGCTTTGTGAGCTGCGTTTTCTGTTACTCAGGCAAGCAGCACGACACTAGAGTGAGCAGTGAGTGCAGATCCAGGTAGGCGAGGGGTTGGTACCAGAAAGGTTTAGTAGCAGGGTGTCAGCCAAGGCCTGGAAGCTCAAGGGGATCAGCAGAGTAGGAAGCACCTGCTTCTCTGTAGAACTACACACTGGTGTGTGATCAGGCCAGAACCTCAGGGTCAAAAAGAAGGGAGCTCAAGACCTAGGCCCAGTCACCACGACGAGGTACTACAGTGAGAACGAAGGGAAACCTGAATTCCTGATACGATCTTGACTTCCAGTTCTATTTCAATTCTCCAGGACTTGGGAGAGGGTTGGTGATGTAGCTTCAACTCCGGCTGAATGGAAGGATGTAGGAATGAGGAGGGTCCTGCTTCCGAGTTAGTACCTAGTTCAGGCCCCGACATCTGATAATGCTCAGCAAATGCTTGTGAGATTCCTAATTACATTATAATAGTCTTGACAACCATTTAATTTAATTTAATTTAATTGGGACTGGGGGATGGAACCCAGGTGTGATCTACTTCGAGCTTCACCCCCGAAACCTTTTTATATTTATTTATTTTTACTTATTTTGGTAATGAGAATTGAACCCAGGGACATTCTGCCTCCAACCTACAATCTCAGCTTTCTTTAAAAAAAAAAAAAAAAAAAAACAAGGTCTCAGTAAGTTAGTTCCTAAGAGTTTCACTAAGTTTCTGAGGCTGGCCTCAAACTTGTGATCTTCCTGTCTCAGCCTTCTACGTACTGAGATTATAGACATGTACCACCATGCCTGGCTAGCCACTTTCTTTAAACAGTTCTGATTTCTGATACTGTGCTATGCATATTGGTGGTATTTAAGGATAATGAAGAGCATTTGTAATATTTATTATTCCACTGATTGTAAAGGTGTTTTGTGTCAGGACTCACTTGGTTGCAAGTGACAAAAACTCTACTTAGACCAGCTCAGGAAAAAAAAAAAAATAGTAGCTGGGCGTGGTGGCTGAGACAGGAGGATCACACAGGTTTGAAGCCAGCCTCAGCTACTTTCCAAATAAAGTATAAATTAGGTCTGGGAATATATCCCAGAGGCAGAAAAGCCTCTGGGTTCCACCCCCAGTATATAATAGTAATAATATGAATCAATTGGTTCTTGTAACCGAGCATCATGTAGATAGACACATCAGGATCCAAAGATCCATATTACTCTCCTTCCCCATCTCCTTGCCCCACTTTCCCCTGGACTGACTTTATTTTCAAGATGTCTTTCTAATACAGTCGCAGAGAGGGCCACTTGTAGCTCATGACTTCTATCAGACCATTGTGGGAAGGAGGGTGTTTTTCTTATGACTAACACAAGGAATGAAGGATGGGGAGTTCACCGGCTGCGTTGGGTCTGTACTTGAACTAATTAGTATGATCCAAAAGATAAAAGGATGGAATACAGACACATGGGCAAGCCACGTCCACACGTGTCCATTTCTCTCGCCCATGTAAATGGGCTATGTATACCCTACATCAGCATGGCAGAACCAAAAAGTTTCCATATATGTATTTCACCCAACTTATTCCCTTAGTGTTAACATTTATGTGACCATAGTACAATTATTGGAACTAGGAAATTAACATTAGCATAATACTATTTTTATGGAAGATAACATAATTTTTATTAATAAAAGCAGGTTTGATTTAAGGGTTTGTTTATGCTGCAAGGAATTAAGAGAATTTGGTAACCATTTTATAGGAAGTAATCGTTTGGACTGACCAAAGCAGAATGGAGTTACTGCAATCAGGTGCCAGGTAAACATTGAAATGGGCCAGTTTCCCCCCAAACAGGATATTCATAGACTGCAATTACAGAAGGGGCCCCATTTACCAGAACCATCATAAAAGCTGGCTGTGTGTTAACCCTGAGAAAATTTTATTCTAGGGAAGGCCAATTAGGCTGGGTGTGGCGGCATATGCTGGCAATCCCAGTGAGCGGGGAAGCTGAGGCAGGAGGACCACAAGTTCCAGGCTGGCCTCAGCAACTCAGCAAGACCTGTCTCAAAATGAAATAACAGTTGGGGGTGGGTGGCCCAGCACATGTGAGGCTGTGGGTTTGATCCCCAGCACTGAAGAAGTAAAAAAACCGTGAGCACTGACTTCAAGCTACTTTGTTCAAAGGATGAATATAACACTACTACCTTAAGTCCTTACTAAAATGTCACCAGCTTTTCTATCGCCATCTTCTTTCTGTCCCAGATCCTGTCCACAGTCCCACTATGCTCTCAGCTGGCATTTTCTAATAGTTTCCCAGTCTCTCCTTGTGCTTTGACTTTCAAAGGACACAATAAGTCATGCGTAGACTGTCCCTGCATTTGAGTTTGTCTGGCAAGAATGACGCAGTGATGTTGAGCCCCTCTCAGGGCACTGTGCCAGAAGGCCCATCAAGTCGCTGTATCTCATCATGACCATGTTAACTTTGATCACTTAGTTAATGGTGCCTGCTGGAAACACACAGTGTAAGCTTAAATACTGTGGGGAAATGCTGGGCATAGTATAGTGGAACATGCCTGTAATCCCAATACTTGTGAGGCCGAGATAGGAGGATTGCAGGTTCAAGACCAGCTTCAGCAATTCAGTGAGACTCTCAGCAACCTAGAGAGACCCTGTTTCAAAAACAAAAATTAGAGCTGGGCATGGTGGTGCGCACTTGTAATTCCAGCATTTGGGAGGCTGAGACAGGAAGATTGCGGTTTGCGGACACCCTCAGCTACTTAGTGAAGCCCTCTGCAACTCAGTGAGACCCTGTTTCAAAATAAAGAATAAAAAATTGGGCAGGGGGTGTAGCTCAGAGGTTAAATGCTTCTGGGTTCTATCCCCAAACCTGAAAAAAAAAAAAATTAGCCAGGCATGGTGGTGCACGCTTGTAATCCCCACGCTTGAGAGGCTGAGACAGGAGGATCGCACAGGTTCGAAGGCAGCCTCAGCTACTTAGTGAGGCTCTCAGCAACTTAGTGAGACCCTGTTTCCAAATAAAATTGAAAATAGGTCTGGGAGTATAGCCCGGAGGTAGAAAGCCTCTGGGTTCCACCCCCAGTACCACCAAAAAAAAAAAAAAAAAAAAAAAAAAAAAAAAAGGCTGGGAGCATAGCTTGGAAGTATAATGCCTCTGAGTTTTGTTCACAGGACTGTGCACGCGCACGCGCGCGCACACACACACACACACACACACACACACACAGTGGGGGATAAAACAGTGTCTCTTCAGTTGACACCAGAATTGTTACTAGAGAAGAAGTTATCATTCATTTTCAGAAACTCAGCTTGATGTTATGTGTATGAAACTAAGGAGCTCATATACTAAGTGGATAAACTATTCTATACAGAAAAGCAAGTAAACTGTGTTTTGCTCCAGACAGAGGGACATTAGAAGCAATGCTTGGTGAGATGCAGGGGGGCAATGTCAGCCTGAGGGGAACAGTGGCGGTTCGCTGAAGCCATCGCAAGATGGGACCCATCTCTGCCAACATTGTCTCACTGTAACAAGCATCTTTTTGTTTAAGAGCAATAGATCGCCAATTGTTCAACAACAGGTGCTCAAAATTGTGACTTGTTTTCAACACTGTGTAACTGGTCATTTGAACAA